>NC_072468.1:21260779-21585779 GCF_027596085.1 Anoplopoma fimbria | reverse complement strand
TCAAAATGTAACATAAACACAATACTGGTGTAAATATACTTAATTACATTTCACCAATGGCCTGATGGGATATTGGTCTACAGTTTACAGTTCGATCGACTAGATTAGACTTCAGAATCACTTTAGATGTCAGGTGGAATAAACATCAGCGTGCTGTTTGTTCAGAGACATAATTAGCAACTGACAGAGCTTCACATCACATATTGATGAAGGAGGGTTAAACTGGTTTGGTCTTATGTATAGAGCAACATGACAGTGGGTGTTAATGTGACTGTCAGTAAAGATCATTTCACCCCACATGTACTGTATGCACGCTCTGTGGTTCCGGGCCTGTCATACTGAGCGACAAAAACGTGGTTTCCTCTCAAAAACAGTGTTCTGTTGTCATGTGTTTTCTCCAGATGCCTGGGTGCCGTCCACTATTTCAAACACAAGTCAGGAGGATAGCAGGCTCTAAAATTGCCTGGAGGTCTGATTGTGTGGTTTTCTTTTTCTAGTCTCACGATTGACTGGTGACTCAAGAGTGTCCGCTAATGTGGTATTCACTCCAGCGGTGGTCAGCGATTGACACTGGGACAGTGGTGCAAATAAATTGATGGGAAAAGGTTAATGCGTGATATCCAAGTGGGTTTATCCTCACCGGGAGGATTTACACTGGAGGGAATTCAGTCTGTGAGCCACGTGGCTCATTTGGAGTAAACAAGGCTAGTTGAGTGCGATCATGTGATTTCAGTCTGGTCAGGGATTGGCATGGGAACCCCGTCACATGTCAGTCAGAAGGAGAGTCACATGATGGAGGGTTACAAATCCTGATTCTTGGAACAAACAAGCTAATTTTCGTGACTTGTTTCTTTAAAATCAGGCACATTCTGAAGCAAACCAACAAAACCAGTCCGATACAATATGCTCATGCTTCAGAATGTGCCTGAAGTGAGATCAATGCACTACTGCGATAAGGACCATAGTGTCAGATACTAGGCTCAGCTGAACTGAAGCAATAGATATGCTAAACAAATCGACAAGTCAGGTAAGGGTTTGATTTGGACACACAGTATGCCTGTCACGTGAAACTGTAGTCAATGACATTAATTAACAGCTGGTTATTCATGTTTGTTCTCCTCGCATTCTCTCTTGTTCCCTCTCTCCACCTTGCAGGTGACGTACCGTGTTGTTCAGGTGACCGACCAGCAGCTTGAAGGGCGAGATGATGGGGGTGGAGCAGTGAGTGTCGTCTCTGCAGCCGCCTTCGCTGGGGCTCCTCAGGCTGTGGCTCAGGTACCAAAGTCTGCCCCTCTGGGGATAAAGACTGCTTTAACAGACTTACTGCAGGCTTTAGTCTTCAAGTAATGCCACAGCTTTTAAGGATAACGCTGGGAATATTTCAGCTTTATTTATTTATACATGAATACACTGAATTCAAAGCCAAATTCAGAACATGTTTTTGATTAAAAACATACAATTATCCTTGCAAGAGCAGATCAAGTTTGTTTTCGTTTTCAGTACACTGACGGCTTGATTGTCCTCGCTGTTCTCTCCGCTAACAAGATCCCTGCCACTTCTTTTTTTCTTTTTTTTTTTAACCTCCCCAGCTGTCAAACTTCACTGTGTCTTGCTTGCGGGGGGTGCCAGTATTGAGTCTGACAGAGGCTGAGGTGTGCGTGTACCTGCTGTGACCGCTCTCCATTGTGACTTGTTCAAGCCTCCGCTCTCTGTCTCGCTTTTTATCTGTCACAGGCTGTGATCCAAAACCCTTTCAGTAATGGAGGAAGCCCAGCAGGAGAGGCGGTGGGTGGGGAGACGCGCTTCGCCTACTTCCCAGCAACTGCGGTGAGCGACGGGACCTTGTCTGTGCAGGCCGCCGCGGACCCCACACTCACACAGGCAGGGGGTGAGTCAGTTCTCACACTTAATTTGGGCTGAAGCTTACCACAGAGTCACTGAAAATAAAATCTAATTAGCCCCAAAGCAAACAGGAGAGCACTGAGTTCCGAAATGAGAAAAAAACAGCAGCCCTTTTGTTTCAGCTTTGGCTAATGAGGGAAAAAAAAAAAGTAGGATCCTACAAATTACTTTAGATTATAAAGGATGTTGCCTTTTTGTAACAATACAGTATTATAACAGGCCCAAATGAAGTTAGTTACCCTAATCATATTTACTGTGTGTCATGTCACATGTCCACCCACTCTGCTTCTCTTACTCTTTACTGCCATATGTTGTTTTTAAGTGTCCTTGCGGTTTTCATGGTGTTGATGCAGACGAGGGTGGTGGACTGTCAATGAGGGTGGTCAGGGTTTGGTCGATCCGGAGAGCAGCATGTTATTACACGACCAGCATCAGCTTGTTCTGGCATTAGTGTTGCCTGGACAGTGTTTATGGGAGGGCCGTGTAATTACTAACCCTGTGTTTCTGCTTGGGTCTGTGCGTACTGCCGCACTGTTGGACCAGACTAGTCCTCTGTACAGGCTTAAAAACCAGGACCCAAACAAGACCTGCACCTGCATCTTGAGACCCAGTTGTGATCCAGTCTGATTTTGATGTTGAATTTCAGTTTTTCATTTTTAAAAGAAAGAGATATGCTTGTGGCCATAATACACGTATTAAAGTCTAGGGCGGTAACTTACAATTATTTTCATTATTGATTAATTTGCAGATTATTTTCTTGATTAATCGTTAGGTTCCTAAAATGTTAGAAATAATGGTTGAATATGCTTGTTTTGTTGGCCTAAAACATGGGCCAAGGGTATCAATCTACTGACGTATATGACTAAAACAGCATCAAATCCTCTCATTTGAGAAGCTGAAACTGGAGAATGTTTGGAAATTTTCTTAAAAGATAAAAATAAATATTTACCGCTGATAAGTTGATCGACAGAAAATGAATCCGCTCATCACCTCACCTCTGCATACTCTGGAAAGAACAGACACAGACACAATCACTGGTCATGCAAGGTCATTGTGTTTCTTCCCTGAATCTTTGGGCTTTTGATGAGCTTGTCTTTAGAGAGTTTTAAAAAAAATAAGCATTTTATCCATTACTGACACTTACAGACACTTATATTTTCCGGCTAATGCAGCACTTTCACACATCCTGCCTGTCACTCGATTAGCGTGTGCCGTACTTGGGCGTTGGATTTACATCACATGACGCACATTCAGAGAAGTCTGACGCCCCTAAAGCCATTTAGCAGTTGACACACCTCGATTCTAACTTTTTATGATACGCTCATTAGTGTATGCAGCAAAAAAAAACACAAACCCAGCTCCGCCTGGTTAGGCCACAGAAAGGGAAGAAGACCATGAGGTTTCTTTTACTGTGGGTAACGGCTGAAACTAGGGCCCAGTAGAAGGAAGTGTGCGGCTGTCTTCCTTTTTCTGTGAGTGTGCGGCAGTTGAAGCAGACATGTTATCAGGCTGAGGAGAGAACTGTAGGGGGGAAGATATCGCCATCTGCTACGAGGGGAGGGATAGTGGATGATGGTGCATGGAGCTCTGGCAATGAACCACTTTCTGGCAAGATTGGATTCAGGGTTCGGAAGTGCTTGACCTTTTTTAGAGAGTATCAAAGTGTTGCCCTGGTGCAAGCATGATTTATATACGCATCACAAGGAATGTGCATCGGCGTATTGGTGCATAACAAAAACATAAGAGAAAATAAATGAGAACAAAAGTATAAGCAAGAAACATAAATGCAGAGTAGAAGAAAACTGCACAATATATCAAAAATAAATGTGCAAAGTTTAGCAGTACTAAAGGTATAAAAATAATAATGTAATGTACAGAGTAGGGATGAGCATCAACTTGCTCAACATATAGACTAAATAGAGTAACCTTTTTCTTTGTAAAAAAAAGAAAAAATCAATACAAACAGAATGTGCAGTGCAAGCTATGAAATGTTAAATTTGCGATACTCTTACCGGTTCTTTTTCTTAACTAAATAATTGGGTTTTTTTTTAAAGAATAAATTCAGAACAGATTTATTATTAATTGAAATATAACAAAATGTTGTTTCTAGAGCAGCAACTGTAATGTTTAGAACAACAGAGTCTCAAAATGATCAATAATATCGAGCTACAAAACAAATCTAAAATGTCAATCGAATAAGTAATATCCGTACATACAGACAGCCTCTGTTCTAGCTTGTTTGTAAACGTTTGCTATTAGCCGAGCTAGGTTGTGTAAAACGTAGCAGTGGTTGAAGGAGAGACTGCACACGGACCAGATTGATGTATCACTTTTCTACATGTTTACATGTTTCTGCTTGTTGAACAGGCGTATTGATAAAGTATCGGCTTTTTACTCCCAAAGGTTTTCTGCTCTTACAGTAAGGAGAGTAATTGTAGGAGCTCAGACCCGACACAGAGAGCAGAGGAGATGCTGCAGCGTGTAAATTAATTACTCCAAAACGTAAAGAGGCACAGATGAAAGAACCAGTATAGTTTTTTTTAGCTCCGGGGGCTAATTGCACCGTTAATCGACCCTACGCTTGTCTAATCACTCTTATTTGTTGTGAGATATTTCATTAGAGCAACAAGAGTCAGACTTTTATGCCATGTTGCCCTTTTTTCTTCCTTGTCTCTCTCCGCATTGCTAACTGATGACTGCCCTGCCTTCCACAGGTCAGTTTTATGTGATGATGACCCCCCCTGATGTCATTCAGACAGGCACACAACGAAGCATCGCCCCTCGCACACAGCCCTACCCCGCGTGAGTATCAGCTCTATCAGTCGCTGTCTGGGAGAAGGAGGCAGCATTGATACAGCAGTCTGAGCCGCAGCTTTTTTTTTTTCTCAAAACAAACTAACCGCTGATCAGTTCTGTGTAAAACACTATTGTTATCTTCAATGGAAATGCCACTCTTAAAAAGGCCATCTGGTGGTTTAAGCTGAATCGCTTGAAGGTGAACTTTGGTTGGAGTTTAAAAATTGGCCAAATTGCTTTTTTTAATGTCTCCTCTTCAGCCATAACATTACACACTATTTGCCAATATGACATTTTTGTCCTGGGTTTAACCTTTTTATTGCAAAAATGGCACACATTTGAGTTTGTGACGCTTCAGCACCACCCCCCCCTCCCCAACAAGCTTGACATAGACTTCGTTCAGTTCTAGAAACCCCACCTGGCAAAGCCTCAGATATACAACACTTAAATCAACATCAACGCACATTGACTGAACAAAGTTTGCTGAATTGCCGGGAATCTAAATGCTAATACAGGAGACGGCTGGGGAAGTGGAAGGGTTTGGTCTTTAACAGAGAGAATGAGAACCAAATCCTGTTTATATGGACCGACTAGATGGTCGATCAGTTTGCTCAATTATTGTATGTTTTATGGCCACGTGACTATAAATCAACATTCACGCCTATTTGAAGTAGTGTGCGGCTCAGTTAATGCTACTGTAGTTTGTTGTCTTCATTTTATTTTAGCACATCCTGGCTTTTCTCCCTCTCCAATACCTTCTTATGATGTTTATCCCTAAAATTCACAACATGCATCATTATAATCATGCATCAAAAGACTCCTGACTCTCTCCAACTGTTAGCCACATGCTGGTGATTGCTGTTATTAAGATAATCAGCGGGCTCACGTGAGCAAAGACAAACCGAGCTGTCATTTTATTTGCATGATACCAGCCACGTTCTGGCCTACTGGAGATGCTAATTCTAACAAGCTTTTTTTTTTTTTTTTTTTTTTCTTGAGTTCACTTTAGTGGCAAAATCACATTGACACATGAGTCACAGTGCTCAGGAATGCAATTTCCTTTATTGTCTTGTTACTATGTTTTTTTCCTTATTTGGTTAAAGCAAAATCACGGCAATTCTGCTCATATGGTCACCTGAAATGACCCGTAATCAAATTGAGTTAGCACTGACCTCAGGGAATATTCCTCCACCTCCTTATACTCCTATAACCTTTAACACGTGGAACTGCATTATTGTTATTTAGCTAGATCACCACTATGGGTTGGCTACAAGACACAACATATGAGCTCTTGTTTTTTTAGTTTTTTTTTTAGGAAGCATATAAGTTCCTGCTGTTTTAATTCTCTTTTTTTTCCTGATGGTTATTTAAAAGAACACACAAACAGAAGACAGACACTTTTAAGCGTCTCTGCCTTTCATTTATTACTTGTCAGTTTGGGGTAGACAGTTATACGGTTCGACAGCAAGAAATCTTAAGTTCCTTGAAAATCACAGAAGCAACGATTTAGGCTCCTTTGTTGTTGGCCGCATTACGGGGAGTTGTAGATCCGCCTTAAATCTGGCAGCCGCTCTTGTCGCTTTTTGATGTTGCTTGATATTCACAGCGCTCAACCGGCCCGCTCTCCAGTCGAGAGTAACGAGCGAGCTCTGCCGCGGTGTACGACTGCATTGCCATGTGTTGAAATACAAAGTGAAATGTTTTTTTGTTTTTTTTCATCTATCACAATGCCTATCTGCCTATATATATATATATGTTTGTTTCTATTTATTTCCTCTTTCATGAATAATTTATGATTTGTGACACAAGCCTCAGAGTTCTATTTAGGTGTACACTAATGAACAGTGACATTATCGTTGACATGTGAGTAAAATGTATGAAACTTTCCCATCCTATCTGCCGTTCGCAGAGATGAAAACGAGCTGCTGCAGCATGAAGGTTTAGACTGGTGAGGACAGTTTCCACATTTCTCTCGCACTCTGTTTTACAGCAAATGAACCAATCAAATTAGTCCACAACAAGAGAGAAGAAGCACACAATCCTCTGCCCTCCTCTCCTCTTTCTACCCATTCAGCCTAGTTTTGAATAGAGTGCTGCAAGATGAGCTTCAAACTGGTTCTTTTGATAAAAATGCCAAAGGTTTTTTTTTTTTTTTTTTTCCCATAACATTTTGGATCACTGCAGAAAATAAACTCTGTGGCAAACACAAGCTTCTGATGTTCAAACGTTTTTGTTCAACAAGATAATCTTTACAAATCAACAGCACTTTTATGAATTTTGAGCATGAATGCAATATTTGAAATGAACAAGCTAACAGTTGACTATTTTTTCGAGCTACACCGAGGTCACATGACATCGAGTATACACATCGAGGCTGTTAAGGAGGACTAGTTGCTGTGATGACGTTTTGTAGTCTCGTTAAGCGCCTCGTTTTTAGACGCGTAAAAGCTTCAAAATTCAAAAGAGGGGCATCTATGGACATATTTTATATTGAAGAACATTTTAAAATCTCTTAAGCTTGTGTTGACCAAAGGCTTTATTTCAGCCATCTCACCAAAAACCCATCGACATCGAGACGAGGGAACCAGAAGTTTAAAAAATGCTTACTCATTTTGGGGGTTTTAAGACGCATTCCTTCAGCACTCTATCAGAAAGTTACAGTAGTAGTAGTAGTTACAGCTCAACTGGAATGAATGAAGCCACGTGTCATTTTAACCATATCTCTTCTATATAATTGCTTCCACAAAAGCGATTAATGGTCACCACGGCTAACCTTTCATCATGTATCCATGGAGAGAATATCAAGCCCAAGCTGCACTCACTTGTATCTCAATGTGCATTTAACTGACTGGTTTCATACGGCAGCCTAATGATATTGGAGTGCAGAAAAAGTTACCATTTCATTTCTCTTTCAAGGATCAATACAAGACCACACAAATATAGTCCTCGTCTGCATCCCTGCTTTAAATGATACGGATAAAGCACTCCGGCAGCGGGATTGTGCACTGCTCATTTTTGCTGGATTTCTCCGGTAACAATAATTCTCAGGAGCTCTCAGAGGAGGTGTGCCTCTATAACTTGTGAAAGACGTTCCTCTAGGCCCGTACATTTAGTTATTCATACAGTCATCCACAATTTTATTTTTTTTCAACACTCTGCCTAAGAGTACTGTTGGACTGAATCCATTATACAGCTGAAATCCCATTAAGATGCGGTGAGATACAAGAGAGACTGCAGCTTGGCTAGGCTGACTATCTCAAACAGAGATATCAGCAGTCGGAGCTGTGTTGATGGGTCACAATCTCACCGCTGTAGAATAAAGATGTGTCGTAGAGGGACAGACGAGGAACAAGTGTGACCTTACAGGACACCATAACTTGGGAGTAAACAGAGAGGCAGCCAATAAACAACAGTCACAATATTCTTTAGCAAAGACATCTTCTCTTTCTGCACAGTTTCTGTCTCTTTTGCATGGTTGTTGTATTCATTATAAATAGATCGAGTGAAGTATTAATTGACATGTGATTACGTGCGAGTGTGTTATTGGCCTGTTCACGCTGTGGCCGGTGGATGGATAAGTCTCCCCGTCACGTCTCAGGGACTTAATTAACAGAATACCTAAGGGAGGACACAGACAAGAGACAGTTGTGTCATTAGCCGTAAGCCCAGACTCCAATAGACAGCATCTGGTTTTTTTTCAGTGTTGTAATTTTACAGCATAATAAAGGAGAGAGCTCCCTTCAGGCCACGCCTGGGAAGAGGGCAGCAGTAAGAATAAGATGGTTGGATGGGTCTCACTATCCCACTCAAAGCAGCCCAGCTTCAGGAGGACATTGAGGGCACCGGGGCTGCATTATGTGGCCTCGTATGGCTGTGCATCTCTCAGTATTTACCAAACGCACCACACGGCTTGAGAGGGCTCGTCTTTTTAATAGGTAGTGGCAAAGACTGCCATTTACAATAGGCTTGAATTTAAAGATAACAGTGAAGAATAGCTTTCAATAGACACAGGATTAGGTGTGAATTTGGAGGATTGGATTGGCCTGATTGTAGGGCAACCAGAGATGGGAGATACTGTAGCTTGTGAAAAAGTGTTTTATTTCCCGTCTGTCTGCAGGAAAATGGATGGACCGCGAACACCGAGAGATGAAAGGAGAAGAGCGCAACACAATGAAGGTGGGTAATTAGCTGTGATTGTGGCTTTTGATTTCATCAGTGTAACACAATGCTGTGCGGTGCCTAAATGGAGCTTTTTATTATTTATTTTTTTTTGTTGAAAGAAAAATCACCAAGCAGCCCCTGTCTAAATATTCCATTAAGAATAGATGACGTATGTTTCTGGACCGGCCACTAGAGGGTGCTGCTAAGCTGTCTTAAGTCTGGCAGTATTTGATACCTATATAGTGCAACTGACAAAACGACAAGATGTAGCAAATTAAAAGCTGGTTCTTTCAAGCCAACAACTTCTGATATCTCAGTCTAAAAAGATGAAGCTTCTATTTTTTTTTGTTTTTTATTTATTTCATAATTTTTGAGCAATTTTTCTATTTAACATTCCATCAGTTGAAAGGCGGAGAAGAGACAAGATCAACAACTGGATTGTCACGCTTTCCAAGATCATCCCAGACTGCAATATGGACAGCACCAAGACTGGAGCAGTAAGCAGTCTCACCTCACTTCACTTCTGCACTGCCGCTAACTTCCCTCTGAAGTTTGTGTTTTTAAATGGTCCACCATTCATCTCTGTCCTCCCTAGAGCAAAGGGGGCATCCTGTCCAAAGCTTGTGACTACATCCACGACTTGAGGCAAAGCAACCAGCGGCTGCAGGAGAGTCTGAAGGAAGTGGAGAGGATACAAGTGGACAACGAGCTGTGCAGGCAGCAGGTAGGAGTAGCGCTCTGCGCTCTCGCCGTGCAAATATTGGCGTCATGTGAAGTTTTCCAGGGATTCAATAATGGGTAAAGCAGGTCTATGAATGATAATGTCAAAATATTCCTTTGAGGTGGTCGGGTGTCGCAGATAAATAGAGTCACAAATAATAAGGCGGCCACAGCGGGCCGCATATGTGTCTGTGAAGATTACCACCGCATTGAATAGATGAGTTTGCTTTGGAGTGCATTGCAGCACCCCCTTTCACTCGAGTCTCAGAGGCATGAAATCCACCTAGCCCCATATGCATCTTCATTTCTCCAAGACAAACCCCCCTATAGACTTCAGCCTGTGTAGCTGATCATCACAGCCTGACAAAAGGGGATCAAAAGAGTTTGCACTTATATAATGTTACCTGAAATCAGCGCTCTGAGAGACTGTGGGGTTAATACACACGGGGGGTTGTGTGAGAACTAACTGCATGCTAATGTACTCGTAGTATTGTGAAGTCTTGCAGCTCCGAGGCTGCCACATCTCCCCATTGAATTCGGGGGCCTGCGAGGCTCTCTGCAATATCCTCTTATTCTGACGCTCAAAGCTCTCTCCTCAGCCCCTCAGAGGGGAGGCAGAGGATTCGGGGACTCACCCAGGGGAAATGTAGCAGAGATGACATACCTCAAAGATTTGATAATCCAGTTGGTTGTGGACAGGGGTGTCTGTGAAAAGGGCTGCACACACTACTCAATAATCCCAGGGATTGAGTGTGTGTGTGTGTGTGTGTGTGTGTGTGTGTGTGTGTGTGAGTGTGAGTGTGTGTGTGTGTGTGTGTGTGTGTGTGTGTGTGTGTGTGTGTGTCACACACACACAACACACACACACACACACACACACACACACACACACACACACACACACAGTCTCAGTCTTGTGTGAAAAAAAACAAAAAACCAGTTTGGTCTGTAAACTTTCAGCTATATTTAGCTGTCACTGAGATAAATGGTGATAATGAGTTTTTTGTTTTTTTTCTGTCTTTGTTCTTAAGATTGAAGAGCTGAAGAATGAGAACGCTTTGCTTCGAGCGCAACTCCAGCAGCACGGCATCGAGATGGTCGGAGAGACGCCGCCGCAGTGAAGCAGAGAAAACAACAAAAAAAAACAACAACAACAGGGAGGGGGCACCACCACTCAGATATACAACCGACATGCTGGAAAAGAAGGAGAGATGATGGGGGACAACAAAAAAAAAAAAGGACTTTGTGAAGAATCACTTTCTTTTTAGTGAATGCATCCTTCCCTGGGCTCCCAGGTCGAGAAAAACCCTTCTCGGGCCAATTGTGGCTGTACATGACTGTTCCAATTCTATTGAGATAACCACCTGTTACGACTCAGTAGAAATGTGCTCCAAGAAAGTGATGCCCACTCACCTCCATCAGTGCTTCACCAGCACGAACTACAAAAGAAAAAACCTCTGCTGAACTCCTCCCTCGTTTTGTATTTATGTAGCCTCACTCACGGACTATGATGTTTGTTGTTTCATTTTTTTTTTTCAGTGTATTTTCTCCCTAATTACTGATTTTGACTTAGTTCATGCTTTTATTCTGTTTTGTGTTTTTGAGTTCTGTATGAATGTTTGTTTTTTTTTTTAGCTGCTTTAATTTATTAGTCCGCTTGCTGGCTGAAGCCTTGATGGAGACCAGTTACATAGAAGCTCACGCACCCCCAGAGAAGCAGATTTTTTTTTTTTTTTTTAAGTGAGAAAAACATCAAAGTATGCAAAAACATTGTGATACTACAGACAGAAAATAAAAAAAAAACGAAGCTTACCTAGACCCAAAGACAAACGAGGAGCTGTGCTGGCCCCGTGCTTCTGGACTGATTTATGTAAATAAGACTTGTCGTGTTTTAATACAGATCTTACACAATGTTAGAGCAGATTATCTCTGGGAGTAAACAATCAATAACTCATTAAGTTCATGTTGGCCCTTTAGTCATCGTAATTACCATGAAGTGTGTGTGTGTGCAATCTTGGAGCTTGATTTGAAGGGGAAAAAAAGAAGTGGTAGACTTGAATTGGCGGGCATTTGCTTAACCAGAGAAAAAAAAATCACTTTTTAAAAAGATCCAACTGTTCAAATGCTATTTAATTACAAATTGAAATGTAACAAGTTTGGATCATGTAGAGGATTAACAAACCCAAAGTGCTGGATTGTGGACTGGAGAGGGGGGTGCGGTGCGGTGCAAATTTTCCAACTTTTGCCAAACTATCTATAGATATTGTGTGTGTTCTTTTTTATTTTATTTTTTTCCTTTTTCATCTTTTGTTCGTGTGTGATTTCACCGCTGTCTCAATACGCGTAACAATAATCCCCACATGTTTCATTTCAAGCTGTTTGCTCTATTTTGGTATTGCAACACTTCAAATGCAGCTCAACGCACGAGGGGAGGGAGGGGAGGTGGGGGAGAGAGGAGAGGAGAGGCACCCTGGAGAGCGGCACTCAAAGACTCACTATGGAAAAAGGAGTACACGGAAAAAGTACTGTGTTGCACTTCTTAGTCGAGCACAACTCGGTCTCCGTGAAATGAAGGAAATACTTTGAAAGTGGGGAAACTTGGAAATGAGCTCACATATTTCTCCACCCACTCAGGCGAACAATAAGTAAACTGTAACTGGTTGTACAAACGGCAAAACCAATATTAACATTGTTGATGATTTTCTTTTCTTTTTTTTTTTTTTTTTTGGTGAATGAATATACATGATGTGTTTTTGTTCCGCTTTGGGCGATGTGAGCGGAAGCAGAAGAGAGCGAGAGAGAGAGAGAGAGAGAGAGAGAGATCAAGCTTCAGATCCACTTATTAGAGCACGATTGCTTCTCTCTGTGTCAACAGCTGAGGATCCAGCAGAGCAAAACCAACACTGGCAAAAATCAGGCAGACTATCATATTTGGATATCTCAGACTCTGCAAGTTAACAGCTTCGTGCTTTTGGAAGTGCTGTTCTGCTGCTACTGCTAGATTCAAACCTGATGTGGTTGGTGCAAGTGTCTGATCTATCAAACGAGGCTCCGAGCCAAAGTTGAATGATAGATGTATTTTTGCGGTAGTTAGTTTTTTTTAGTTTTTTTTTTTAAACACCTCAGTGAGAGAGCAGTGCAGAGAATGTTAATGTTAAGACATGAATAATGGTTTGGAAGATGGATGTTCACAAATGAAAAGGTCACTTTTTTTTGTTTTTTCTCCCGTTTCTTTTTGAGAAATGGCAAAAGAATGAAGAAAAAAAAAAAAACCCTCCTTTCTGTAGCAGCCTCACTTTATTCTCAGGTTAGATTTTAAGACATCTTTTCTAAGTAAAATGGTGAAGAATAAAACTTTCACTAGCTAATAACCTTCATGGACTTTGGTTGTGGCTTATTGTCCTCCTGCAGGTCTTGGACATATAAAAAGATTTATACTTTATTACTTGTGTGTCAAGCTGGTTTTCAGTTCCTCATGTGTTTGTTCATCTGTTAGTTGACAGGATGGAAGATAGATTATAATTATAATAGATTTGACTGAAATGAGACATGGGCTTTACTTAACATTTTGGATCACAACTCGAACTGTAGCTCGTAAAGTAAAGGTAATATTTTGCTTGCTCTATCGGCTTTTAGATGAATTCTTGAGTAGTTCTCACCTGTTTCCATCTCCAAAAATATGACATCTGGAATTCTTTTCAACTCTACCACACTTTCTATTTCATGTTTACAAAATGTAGTACATAAAATATTAAAACGCCTGAAAACTTGATTTAAAATCTAAGGCTTTTTTTCTATAACCTAAAATATTTGTGACCAAATTTGCAACAATCAAAAGTTTAAGTATAGAGGGAAAGAAACACCTAGTTATTGTTAATTAATAATGGAAAAACACTGGCAATCTGCTTCATCACGACTGTGTGGGTGTTTTCTGACCAGATTTGATTAACAGTGCTGGCAGCTAACAACCCACCAACTGTCATTAGAGTTTGATTCAAATAATGGCAAATCCTGATTGGTGTACAGAAGTGCGAGGGATCTCCCTTTTCCAATGGAGAAGAGAACAGACCAAAACGCAACCAAGACTGTTCCAACTTTGGCATTAAAAAAAAATATACGTAGGACTCCATCCCTCCTAGTTAGAAACTGATTTAGAAAATAGAGCTTTTATGATGAGCCAAGAAATGTGCCATTGATGTGGGCTACTTGAGATTATCTGCCACACTTTAGATTCATACATTTACTCTTGAGGGATTTGGGGAGGAAAAAAACTGATGGGATTTTCGACTACAGAAATATGATGCATTTAGTTGTCAAAGCGACTGAAAATAACCGCAAATCACCATCGTACAAAGTTCTAATACTCCTTGACGTTGTGTATCGGTTTTCTCTGAAACTGCTCAGCCAAATCAGCAGAACTCGCTAAGCAGTTCCAGATAGGCATCCACGTTTGGAAGATGTAAGCTTCCTTGGAGAAAGCGTGCACTCGCTCTTCAGTTCAGCCCAATCGATTGATCAGCACACTGGTAAAATTGAAACCAGTTAGTAAGAACTCGCAGAGGGCACCTTGGAGGAGGCAGATCAATGGTGGATAAAAGGAGCATCAGTGAGATTGAGTTTGACTTTGCCGGTCGGGGCGTTGGAGCATCATTCAGCCGCTCTTAAAGCATGATTTAGATAATCTCTTAAGTGCAGACTGGGGGTGCTGCACGTGCCCAAAACAGCAAGACCATTTATAACTCACAGACTCATTATCTACCAGGATTCATTAGGGCTGACAATCTGCGTGCTACATTTTTGTCGGTTTTGTCTTGCCGACCCCAGTTCTCCCCCTCTCCGGAGTCTCCATGCTCGTCAGCTGCCATTCAAACACACACACACACACACACACACACACACACACACACACACACACACACACACACACACACACACACACACAGAGCACAGCCAGGCCAGGCCGTCTGTGTGTCTGTGTGTTCCTGTCTCTGTTTGAAGTGGCTGATCTCTGATAACGCGTACCTCTCTGATTGGGACATACTACTCTGTCTGTCTGCCTCTTTCACCCCAATCCTGTAAAAAAAGCTCACTGCAGAGAACCATGCAGAGCTGAAATGAAGTCGGTTTGGAGAAGAGCTCCAGAACAACACGCAGATATCTTCCTCTTAACAAATGTCACTTGCCAGGGAACGCCACTTTAACCTCTCAGTGCGGATAATTCACTTACAATTAATTGATTTATTAATTGGAGGAGGAAAGTGTCTCCGCTTTGAGTTATTAATCATTATTGCTGTCATTATATTTAATGGATTTGAAACAGCGGCCCCCATGCCTGGTCAGTATCGAGCAAATGTCTCTCTCCATGTTTGTCTGCAGGCTTGTACAAATCATGTAGAATCCTTAATGTGGAAAAATCTGCATTTTTTTTAATGCACGTCTACCACAGCGCATGATTGACTGGTTTGCATTGAACCCGTGCTGGCCAACACATTCTGCTGGAAAGCCACAGTTGCACGTCCTGCAGGCTTGTCTTACCTTTGTGCCTTTGGAGCTACAGGAGGACTCTGTCAGGGGAACGTACTGTCTGAAGCCTCAGCCTGTCTTTTACATTCCCTCTCTCTGAAAAAAATAAAAAAGGATGACATTAGAGTCTCATTCCAACACAGATACAATGCTCCTCATGCCTTGTGTACCACACCGACTCATCTTCATACATTAATAACTACACAGCATCTGTCACTCTCATAATAGTAGCATCAGCACAAAGATATTCTGCTGCCGTAGTAACGTGGGGCATAAGGACGAGCTGAAGTTATTTGGTTTCTGAGCAACCATGGTGATGGATTCTACAGTATTTTCATCAAACTGACAAATGTAAAATTATGTTTGCATATTTTAAAAAGACAGGTTTGACACTGGAACACGGTTAAGAAATAAGAATAAGTGCTGAACAGTGAGGGTTGCAGAAATCAGTCCTAAAACCTGGAAATGAGTCAACATTTGTACACTTATAGTTCCTTTGTCACAAAGTCAATGTCTTTTTTTAATGGGTTTTGGTTAGCTTGCTGAAATAATGTCTGTGGTTAACATAAGTTGAAGAGATTTTAACATTTTGTTCTACGACATTAAGCAAATACATCAGCAAATACCCCAAGAGTGTTTTATTAAGCTTGAACATGTCTTGAAAATGGCTAAATGGGGACTACAAGACATCATTACCCAGACTACTCTGCCTTCACAGCCTTGTTGTGTTTACTCACACTCATGCGACTGGTGTAATTTGTAAATAGCCTAAAGTTAGCTTTGTGCTTCTGCTGATTGCGTTCACACTTCAAAAACCATAAAAGTGGTTTTCATTTGTGAAGATTATCTTGCTGAACAAAACATGTTAGCATCATAAAGTTGTGTTTTCCAGAGAGCTTATTTTCTGCAAAAATCCAGAATCCAATGGAAAAATGTGGTTGGCTTTTTGTTGTGGGGACCAGTGTGATGGTTGGACTACAAAAAGATGTGTTCCCTGCAGCATTCTATATGATATCGTAGAGGATAAACGCTCTGATGTGTGATGTTTCTGATCATTATTAAGTATTATTTAAGTCTTTTCGAGCCAGAAATAGATACATCAGATGACTAAGAAATAGATCTTAGATGTTATGTTCTCTGTCATTCTTATTTATTTGTATAATTTATTTCAACTTGTTTTTTCTGTCAGTGAGGCCTGTTCAGTACATTGAATGGTTGATTTATTGTACAACACAAAACATTGATCCAAAAGGGTTGTGCCAATATATTGAAGATGCATTTAAATCTCTCTGTGAGGCTTGTACAGAACATGAAATGGTGAATCTTTGATGATCGAATAAGGGTTCTAACAAAACATCACAACTTTTCAGTCAGTAAAACATCATGTAAAGCAGCTAAAAACAAAAAAACATTTTACTACAAGATCATAGTTTGGATTATATTGAAGAGCAAAGCCTCCCAGCTACTATCAGACAACTCCATATGTGATTTTACATTTACATGATGATGCATTACCCCGTTGCAAAAGGAGAGTATTGCTATGGTGTGGCAGCGATTTGCCTAAAAGCTAATTCATGCCATTTTGGAAACTGAAACTTTATTACAACGGTCATAAACATACAAGTACATGCATGAAATTTGACCTTTGCATTTAACCCCCATCCTAAGTATGGGGAGCAGTGGATTGCTGCGAGGGATCGGACCGCCAACCTCGTGGTCAAGAGGACAACTGAGCCACGGCTGCACAAGTAAGTTACTGTTTTCATGCACTTTATACTTCAACTTTTACATTTGTGCTGTTAGACCTCTAACCTAAAGCTTGAAGTATCACTCTGGTTTTAACATAGAGCGCCAGCTCCCTGTATCTTTGTACATTTTTACAACTATTTCCATCTTTATTTCCATTTTGCGGTGGAAAACTGTACTAGTATTTTGCAATGTGGTGTTTTCCAGTTTTTTTTGCTCTGTTCAGTATGTTTTGGGCAATTATTTGCCTTTTTTGACAGAGGGGAGAGAGACGGGGAATTTTACCAATAAAATTCTGTAGTTGATTTATGTGTGTTTTTCTAGACTCTTTATTGTAAAACACTTTGGGCTACATTCATTTTTATGAAAGCAACCATATAAATATGGTTTAATCCTCTTATTATTATCATTTCTAAGGCAATTCCGGCTTTTTCTTGAATGCCAGTAATATATTGCACCATCCTTCTTATTCCACACTAAATGGGAAATTCCCCCACAGTCCTTTCTCAGAATGCAGAAGCCCGTCGACCTGAGCTCCATCCTGCCCCCCGAGTCTGAAAAGTGACACTGCATTTGTTTAACACTGTGACAGTCAGGTGGCCATAACTATTAAAAACTTCCCATGTTTATTTACAAATTGACATGTTTATCTCGTACAAACACTGGTTCCATCGTGTCCTAGTTTTTAAGGAAAGATGTAAACACTCGGTTTTTTGGGTGGTGGCGAGAGTTGTGGGTAGCAGACAAGCTGACAGAAGATGAGCTGGATTTGTGGATTGTCTCGCAGCTCCATATAGAGCAGGTAGGGACAGGGAGGGGGAGGTGGAGGAAGGGAAAAAAAAGGGGGTGAGAAGTGGACGGGGGCAGGAACAGAGAGCGATGATGAAACAAGGACAGACGGGAGCAATGCCCTCGACCAGGCGGGAAAGGTAGAGTGGCGCCTGCTGAGGTGAGTCTGTCCGCCGTACTGGTGCCTGTCTTTGTTTGGCCAGAAGATTCCTACCGATAGCCTCAGTGACTGATAGGAGACACGCATGCTCAGGAAAACACAGGCCAAAGCGCGCATGCCTGGAAAACACAGATCTAAAAAGCCCCTTTAACTGTTGTTTTTTTTTTTTTTTTTTTTTTTTTTAAATGAACCTTTTTTTCTACCTACTCTCTCATATGCTCACTCTAATGAAGGTGAAGCTGGATATATCATTTTTTGTCTTGGTCCAGTCACAAAAAAAAAGTGTCATATTCAGATTTCTCATGAGCTGAGTCATGCCTAGTGATGCATGGAAAAACAAAATGACATGTGTTCAACTCGAGTGGACACGCCGCCGTGCTGGTTCAAGTGGTGGACCAGAGCCCGTTTCTGTCCCTCATAATAAAAACACACATGAAAAAAGTTGAAATGCATGAAGTTAAAGGCAGCGTGATGCTATCTAGTCATATTAGACAGGCTTCGGTGGATTCCAACAGATGTGGAGCCATTTCTGGTTGTATTTGTTGACACTGATGTTGTGGTCACCCAAAGCAAGCACGCGGGCCAGCGGGGTTATCAGTGAACGAGACAGACTGACGCAGGGGTCCCTCCACATGTTGCGCTAATTGAGCCAGCACAGGCAATTTGTAGACACTTTGAAGGTATAATGAGAATTCAAATGGCCCCTGATTTTATCAGCTCGCACAGTCTCCCCTTTTATCAGTTTGTACCTTTTATTTTGCCCTTTTCTGTTATTTCATTTCCAGCTTTATTGATTTTTCTTTTTTGGTATTTATTCACAGCCTGATGCCGTTGTGGAATAGTTCTCTCTCTGACAGGCTAATTAATCTTAAGGTTTTTATCTGTGCTTCAGTGATAAGGGGGAAAACAATGTAGGGTTAGGGTTGTGCTATTTCCACGCCATTGTTAACAGTCGGGGTTATTATTATTATGACATTGTCATTAAATCCACACAGGTAAAATATTTATCGACTATTGTTAACATGCTGTGTGTCGGAAAATTGCTAATTGTGTTTTGATGAAACAAAAGCAGCTGTCTTTTGTTATTTATTGTAGGCATATGGAGATACAGAGATTAAAGATAGATTGTGTCACGTAGTCATGATTTACAGCAGATTTGTTAAGCTGTGGGGTAAAATGCCTGTCCAGACATAATAAACCTCATCAGATCACATTATTTGCGTCTTTAATTAATGCACATTGAAACACCTTGACTCTCAAATGGAGGATTTTTAATCCTGGCTACCATTCCGTCGCTCTCAAAGGGATTTAATTTGGTTCAACTGCAGGTTCCTGTGTATTATGCAAAAACTGAATGTGTTGAAAATGAGTGGCTAATTATTCCATTTGAGAGGTTGTAATTACATCCTTTAGACTGAGCAATGGATATTCCAAAGTGGCTCCCTCTCCTTAGTGAAGGATTTCCTGGGTCGAAACAAGTGCAGCTCAGTCAGCCGTGCAATACATTGACCCATGCAGTCTTGACCTTTGCTGTGGGAATCTCCAGAGCTTGTTCCAGGAAAAAAAAGTCAAATTTTTTAGATGAAGCTCTGCGTCAAGAGAGAGTACATATTGCTCTCGTATATTGTAAAAAAAAACGATGGTCACCAGCAGCAGCAGCAGCAGCTTGTTCATGTGTGGAATTACAGTAGGCTTACGTGTTCTGTCCGCGGAAAAGTAATTTAATTCAATAGTTCAGAACTGGTTTGATATTGCTGAACAGACAGTGGGGCCCCACAATAAAAATAAAAAAAATAGATCCGATTTCCCCCCCCCAGTGTTGCAGCACTACGGCGGGGAAGAGAGGAGGAGGTCGAAACTTCCCAAGTGGAGTGAAGTAACTGCTGCCAGGAATGGGCCGGGCCTCCTGCAGCGATGAGGCAACACTGAGCCCCAGTGTGTATAAATACCAGAACGCTCTGCACACTCAACCAACAGACAGCGGAAAGGGACTCTAAAGAGCTGACAAGGGTCACCAAAAAGATCTGAAGAAATCCACTTGGCCAGACAATCACCATCCGTCACTGAAGGAAACACTGTGGTGTTCTACGGTGGCCCGACACCCATGAGGCAGAAGACCAATCGACTCTAATCATCAAAGGATTTAATAACTAAACCGTTTAAACCTCCTCCCCTCTAAAATGAAGGCATTCAGCATTGCAGTTGCAGTGACACTCGTGCTCGCCTTTATTTGCATTCTGGAGAGCTCTGCCGTCCCATTCACCGGGGTAAGAAATTTGACTTAAACTCACTTCATGCGCTTATTAGCCATAAATGTTTTCTCAGGATGCTAAATAATGTGGCTCCTAAAAATGTGCATAATTCATTAACAGGTGCACGAGCTGGAGGAGGCAGGGAGCAATGACACTCCAGTTGCGGGATATCAAGAAATGTCAATGGAATCCAAGATGGTATGTTCAATTGACTGAATGAATTAAGGCAATTACCGTGAGCAAATTCAAATTTAAGTGGATGCGTTTTCCCCATGGAGGGCCCCGGTGCTCCCTCCACACAAGGACGGGGGATGAAATGCCGGAGATGAACGCGAACGCTCACGTTTCTTTGTCTTTTTCTCGCACAGATGCCAGATCACATCAGGCAGAAGCGCCAGAGCCACCTCTCCTTGTGCCGCTGGTGCTGCAACTGCTGCAGGGGCAACAAGGGCTGCGGCTTCTGCTGCAAGTTCTGAGGACTCCCGCAACCACCACGAAATATTAATTTATTACGCTTTTTTTTGTCTTATCCCAAGAAATTACCTTTTTCTTGACCTTTTTCTCCAATGCATTGCCTGTGCTACACTGTTTTTGTATCATTTTTAAAAAAGGTGGTATATGAATCATAGAAGAGCACTGGGGGAAAGAAAATGAAGCGCTATGCTTTGTATTTATTTTATATGTTTTAATACTTTCACCCTGTGAGTCTTTTTGTAAACTCAAAGATATGTAAATTTGTTTTCTAAAGATAATCCAGATGTGACTGTTTCTTCATTTAAATTGACTGCAACAAGTTAATAGATGGTGTTGAATAAAAGATGAAAATTTGAAGCAACTGCCAAGATGTTTTTTTTTCTGTAATTTATGAGGAAATATTTAACAGCAGTAGTTTTTTTTATTGAGTCAGATATCATGATCATCAGGGCTATGTTAAATACTTTACCTGTTGTCCAGTATGTTTTATTAAACATATGAAGATACTGAAGTTGACATGAGGAACTTTGAACTGGTTATGAAACAGTCAACAACATTTTAATAACCTGCATAATTCAACAACACCATCAGCAAAACGATTAGCTATGTCTGTTATTCTTAATGCTTATCGTTGGTGCAATCAAATCCGATTTTGGGTGAAATCAGATGAAACACGTAGGTTCACTAGAAACATCTCAAGTTCAGATTCCAGCAGGGCCTCTGCCAGTGACGAGCACACCAGACCCAGATTTTTAGCTTCGCTGCTGCCTTCGAACTACAGTAGGAGCTCTGGCAGAAGGAAGGAAACGCTGGTCCAACACCGACACCACGCTGCCGGAGACACTGGTCATATTGCTGGGCCCGCTGGAGGAAAAATGGGGGCACTGGAGAACCAGAACCAGGACTGCGTGGGGCAGACTGTCAGATCCTGCTGCAGTAAAACAGGGTTTTTTTCTAAGGGGATTGTGCTGTCAAAACTGCCACAAAAGGAAAGTTCCATGTAATAGCTTAAAGTGATGAAAGGCAATTTAACCACTTTGCATTGTAATTATATAATTAAGATATTGTTGGATTTGGTCTCACTGCAGTTACTAGTGCTTAATTATGTAAATGCAACATCCAAACACCTAACTGTAATACCACTTGAAACATATATGAAGTGTTTAACAATCAATATGCTAACTTTCATATACTATAAACATCTGTTTTTATTACTTATTACGAATACTTTTCATTATAATGATGATAACAATGAAAACCAGGACTCTCTTAAAGAAATGATTTTTTCTTTCTCTGAAGAAATCATTTTTTTTCTTTCTCTGAATCTTAGCATTGTGTAATGAGTCTGCGCTTCTCAAAACACTTCCTCTTGTTCAAGTTTCCTGCAATTTATTTGGGGCGCAGTAAATAGAAAAATTGTCAGCAGAAGCAATTTCACAGACAAGGCAGGTGGGGTCGACTTCTAAGCTGGTGATTTATTGCAGATCTTCATACCGACATAACATGTTACCTACATAAAAAAACATCTCAACTTGATTTACCACTGTTAACGGTACTGACAGGGTTGTAGAAATCTATAAATCCTTATAGCAGAAAAAATTATAGAAATCTACATGTGTGCTTTCGTATATCCTGTCAGATCTGTGAGACTCTGAGAGACGCTCCTTCAGTATCTGTGTCAAACATGGTACATGTAGTGGAAAATTCACGAAAAGCACTGGAGTTTTCAGATTACCATTATCGACAGTGTGCCCTCTTCTTGCTAGTTATTGCGGCTGCTACTGGTGAGACAATAATCAGTTAACTCAAAAGGTGTAGCTCTCGCTGTTCCACCTCAGATAACGTGATATCTACTGCCGACTATGGCAAATCAAATAAATAAATCAATAAAAGCCAGAGAAAAGAAATACAATCGTGTTGGAAAAATCCCTATGGTGTTTTCACCCCCCCAAAAAAGGTAGCATAGATTGAATTCCCTCTCTGGATGATCAATTGTAAATGTATGTCATGCATGAACCGTCAGGTTTAACGGTAATGAATGTGAGCAACATTCATGTGTGATCTGTGGATCTGTGGGTTTTTTTTTGGGGGGGGCTATGTGTGTCGTACCGTGTGGGTTACGTTCCTACTTTTGCTTTTCATTAACTAACTGCTGCAGGCAAAACTATTTTAAGATGTCACGCTGGTGTGTCAGGATACATAAACTACTGTTGTGTTTGGGGATGTGAGATCTCAAACAGATACTCTTGGTTGTCATTATGTCACTCCTTGTATGTTAGACAGAGGAGATGAGTGTGCGTGTGTGTGGGCAGCTGAAATAAAAAAAAGGGAAGAGCACCACATACAGAAACTCAGACTTCTCCCACTAGACATATCATGCAGGCGGCCAAAAATGAGAGAAATGTGAAAGGCTGAGTTCACACAGGCGGAGTGACTGACACTTGAAAGGAGGTAAACATGAAGTCTTTTTACCGTTAAAGAAAATATTTTATACCAGTCTGCAATTGACTTTATTTTGATTCTTCTTTTTGTATTCATGCCTCGCAGCAGTAGGCAATATTTTGCAATTGCTGAGAAAGATGTTCCTGTGGAGTTTGTGTGTGTGTGTGTCAGGGTTTAAAAAACAAAAACCAGACACAGTGAGTGCAAACAAGATGGAGATGTGAGGCACGCGTATAACCACTTTGTGCTTTGAACACTCCCATCCAACTTTTATATATTCCACAGTGGCGAAACACAAATGGGGGAAAGTCTGAAACAAAAAAACAACATAAAGTGTCTTAGTAAGGGGTTGGGTCCACCGTAGATTGAACCATGTGATGTGCAGAGGTTGAGTAAGTTTCTTTCCCCCATTTCATGCAGCTACTATATGCACTATTTTCCAAGCCATTTGATATTAGAAAGGCTAAAAATCTGCACATCATATGGGTAACAACATGATATGTTAAAGAAAATGATCCTGTAGAGCATACATCCTATTTTGTATGCAATTGTTCTCCAGCTGTCTAAATCATTCTGAGGACCCTAACACAATATTTTTTTGATGTTACTGTTATTAAGTAACATCATTTAATAAGTAGGGTAAGCTATTTTTGTTATCGTATGCTGGAGGAGAGTTCACAGAATTTATGTTTAACTGACAAATCTGCTACATTTACCTTTAAATGCCATAATAATCTGGCCTGCTCTAATTGCAAATAAAGCATCCCCAACAATGCCAAGTAAATGTGGTCCTCAATATACTGAAACAAATATAATAAGCTCACAGAAGAACAGTTAATCAATTATATTAGATTTCTTAAGGGACTAGCTAAGTAGTAGTAGCATAGAACAACCCTCATAACAATGTTAGGGAGGACATATATAGCAGTAAAATAACTTTTGGTCCATTGATTTGCTGATCCAGTCAGAGACACTGAGTGGAAATGACAAAGCTGAAGGTATTGTAAAAACATAAAACCCCCTCCCTGCTCCGCCTATCATCATGTATTTTCTGTTTCATTGTGATCTCAATACTTCGACTGAACAAGATGTGCAGGCTGGTCAAATAGAGACAATGATGCACTGTGTCTGGAAATGGGGTAGTTTTAAGAAATGTGTCTACTGTGTGCCATCACCCTGTTAAATGCAACATCACACTAGCAGACTATTTACATCCTTCTCACACACTGTTTAAAGCCTTTTTTATTTATCCATAATGGAGTGAATATCACTTGAGGCTGTCTAAGAGGGAACCTGTGTTTTTTTTTTATTATGTGTATCAACAGAGAAAATTGCATTCCTTTTGGAGTAGATTGGGGTAAATTCAGGACACCCTGCTTTGAGAGCTTTGTTTGGACTGAAAATGTTTTAAGGTGTTGGGAAAAATCTGATGTTAGATGTGTTTTGAGTGATTCATTTAAATGAAGAGAGATTATCTGACTGCTGACTCATTTCTTTCCCTTATCATGAATGTTTTTTCATTCTTTTCTTAGATATAATTTATTACCCTGCCTTTTCCATTGCCCTTTTATTTTGACACAATGTGAGGCTTGAAAGTAGTTCGAATATCCACTAAAGTTGAGATGAATACTTTTCTTTTACAAAAGAATAATAAAAAGCTATGTTTACGAATACTGATTCTTTCAGTATGCAGCCTGGTAAATAGCCCCCCTGTAGTCTGGAGGCATGCCTGGGGTTAAAGGCCGAGCACCCAATGGAGAAGTGTGAACAAAACAACTTGCGATAGCGAGTTGTTAGAGTCCCTCCTCCAGCCTGCAGAGGCAGTGCTGAGTCTGAACTTTAACACTCAAACACCTGCACAATTACAAGAACAACAGTGGACATCCAAAATGTCCCCTGTTGGTCTGGCAACTGAGTGCACGAACACACACAAATACTTACCTACAAACACATATGGAGAGAATTTGCTGCTGTCAGTTTTGACAATTCATCATTTTAAATGATAATCAATGCCTAATGATGGATGCTCATTTTGTAAATTGTCTTGTCGTCTGTGTATCGTCATCGTCACAACCGACATGCACACTGCAGAGTGAGATTGCAACTGACATCCTTCAACATTTATCATCATCTAACAACAGCCATTGGTGTTTTCACATGATGGATTCATTTGGAGACTTTTTTTTTTTTTTTTTTTTTTTTTTTTTGGCCTGATTATTTGTTTTTTTTAAATGAGCATTCTGTTAAATATGAACTGTTAAATATTCCCCATTTTTGTATTTAGCTGATAAACGGTCATCACTGTGGTGTAAATGTAAGCTGCATCATGAATTTTCTGTTTAATACATATTGAAAAGCTTTCATGAATCACTATAACATTTTATCAACTTGCACTTGAATAGCAAAATAGGTGGTTCTCCTAAAAAAAAAAAAATGCAGATTACTTCATCAAATGAGAAGCTAATTTGGAAAAAATAAGACCAGTTTCTACTGGAAATACATCAAGTAAAAAAAGAATCTTGTAAAATGCTCTTTCATTTAAGCGGCTGGTGAAAAAAAAAGAGGGAAAAAAAGGCTCAAAAGGGTAATTCTTTTTTATTTCAGAGTTACTCAAACCTGGCAGAATAGTGCCCTCCTCAACAGTTATTTCAACCGAGACCTCGAGTTATTCTAGAAAATCAAGTGTCTGCCAGTGGTAGACAGCTGCACATCATGAGGTGCTTCTCAGTACTCATCAAGGGGAAAGAGAAGCGAGGAGTCCAAGCCTCAGTTCATCCAATAAACTTAATAAAGCCAGGACCCGGCCTTTAAAATGCCCAACATAGTCAAATGCCAGACAGGAGAAAGAACTCATCACGAGAGAAATCAACATCGTCGAGTACCAATACAACTTCAATAGGAATTTTTAATGACAAGAATGCATGCCATGGGCATAACAAGCACAATGATCGCTGTGTTGTCTCATCCTTGATAGCTCAGTGCTTCCACTTCAGGCCAAATTGTTTATTGGATTTCATTCAAATTAAAGTTACCCCATCAAGTGTGATAATGCGTGTGTGGAATTTAACGTGTAGGAGGAAGAAATGAGGAAGACACCACTTCTGGGAACAGACAACAGTCGAAGGGTTAAAAGGACATTTTGCTTTGAGTAAGATCAGGAACGCAGGCAGAAACTAGAAGCAAATAAAGAAACACGAAACAGACGTGAATGGTTCAACCAGCACACACAAAGAACATGTGGGGGAACTCTCCTTTCCTATATACTGGGGAGTTAATGAGCAAATGAGAAGCAGCTGCACAGGCAGGTGTCCAATCAGGTGTCAGGTGAATCTCGCTAAAGATGTCTGTCCAGACACTTTCAGCGAGTTCGGGCACAACAGGAACATTAAACAACAACAACAGGTACAACCAATCTAAAGGTGTGTGAAGACACCACTTCCATTCATTTGCAGTGAGAACACGTGAATCCCTCATGTAAAGCACAACAGGATCAAGTCTCCTTCTACTGAGAGAGAAACGCTCGGCCTCATGCAGTCAAAATTGGTCAAAACTTCAAATTGTTTTATTTGTATCTTCTCTATTGTGGAGCATTTATAGAGATGCATTTCCGTCCCTTTACAAGATTGTGTTGCCTAGTTTTAATAATCATTTTTTTCACAGCAGACATTTTGACTTCACGTCACATAGGAAAAGCACAGGTGTTACTGAGAACATTAACGATGGCTCTGTTTTATTCAAGGGTCTCCAGTGAGACAATGAGCCAGCATGCAAGATCCTGAAACAAAAACTGGAATTCAGCCATCATTCATTTTATTATTTACACCTGTGCCTTTCCTACCCTGACGAGTCTTATGTAAAAAGGGCCTATTGTTTTAGTCTGGGAAAATATTAAATCTAATTATGCAGATTGCAACCACCTGAGTAATGAGTGTGTGGCAGTGTATACTTCCACCTCGGCCCTGTGAAGTGTACCTGAGAAACCCAGACAATATGCCTTATGGCAGAAAAAAAGCACAGATGTATTTAATTTCTTTAATTTGGGATGGCTGCATTCCTGGTATGCTGGCTCACTGTCAGGCTGTCATTGTTTACTGGGACTATGCATGGAACTGAGCCATTGTTAAAGACATTTCATTCACCTGAACTCGTCATGCTATGACAACTCAAAATGTCTGCTGAGAGAAAAGTCTATGGGAATGAAGCCTTCAATTATTGTATTATTTACATCCGTGCTTTTTTTCTAATGTGACAAAGTAAAATGTATCCTGTGAAAAAGGCCAATGGTCTCTGTGAGATTGTAAAGTTGTTCTATTAAATGTGCATAATAAGAGATCAGGAGCATTTCGATTCCCACTTAATGGCTCCCAACTGTGGCTCTGCAGTTTTGTCCCAACTGAAAAAATGGCGCAATAGGAACATGCCTGAAAAAGGTTACCTTATTTTGCCTTACTTTGGTGTACATAGTCGGTGTATTCAGTCAGTTGTATCATGGTGCATTCAGTCTTCATCAACTTGTAAAGTTAAGAAATATAATTTGATTATGTTGTCATTACTAGCTGCTTTCAGTTGGGAACCAGTTACCTACAAATGCATCACATCCCATTGAGCGAATAAAGAAGCCAATGCAGAGAAGGACATTTTTTCTTCTTCTCAGTAGCCTCAATATTTTGCTGCATTACAGATAAACCAAAGTTATGCTGCTGTTTTGCTGCAAACGTCACCAGAAAAATGAGTCTTTAAAAGTTTACAGTGATATGCCTTTTTAGCCTGTGTGAAGATAGACCGTCTCATTTCTAAGGAGGTCCTAGTATCCTGCCCCTGAAATGGGATGCAGCTACAAAGTCAAGGCTGGTGAAAGGAAATGGGGAGATGGTGCAGTTGAGACTATGACTGGGACCGGGAAGAGTTGACCAACCACAACACTCATGTTACTATTTAAAAACTTACTTGTGATTACAGTTTCATTTTTAATTAAAACTTGAAGAATTCTCCAGAATGCTGCGTGTTAACACAAAGTGAAGCCAAAATATGGATTATTTATAGCCAGCAGGGGGCGACTCCTCTGGTTGCAAAAAGAAGTCTGATTGTGTCTATGACAAAGTGATCCTACTTTTCACTTAATTTATTACCTCAGTAAACATTGTAAACATGAGTTTATGATTGCTAGTTTTGAGTCTTGAACACAGCATGATGTTCATTTATTAGATTATGGTTCTATTTAGAGTAAAACATACAATAAAGCAGGATGCTTGAGGGCGTGTCTACCTTGTGATTGACAGATCACTAACAAGGTGTTGTCGGGTCTAGGACTTGTCCGAGTTTACGTCTTACAAACTTACTCCTTTTGCAGTGTGTTTTCGTTTCATGAAAGTCAATTATAACATTTTGGTTGCCTCAAAATGTCTTATTTAGCATCCGATTGTATTTAGCGCCACCCTCTCATGTCGGTTGTGAATGCAAAAAACCAAGATGGCGACAACCAAAAACCAAGATGGACACTGCCAAAATGCCAAACTGGAGGCTTGAAAACAGCTGTCCACAAACCAAATAGGTGACGTCACGTTGACTACATCCTCTTCCTATATATAGTCTATACTTTACATTGATCACTTGCCACTGTGTCTGCAGTCTTTGACACAGGAAACACTTTGCAGTTGAAAAAGCTCAATACTTTAATGGCAGAATCTCCAGGAAGCAAACAATCTCTTTTTCTCTATCTGAATCACACAGACGGTGATACGTTTACAATAAGATCATAGTACAATTAATGTGAAAAAAATCATTTTTTAAATATTTTAATCTTTTAATCTAGTCAATTTCATTTTTTTTTGCTCGACGTGATAACTGCCGTCAGTGGGGATTCGGTGTGAACTTAAAAGGTCATCATATGATTCAAACTCCCTTTAGTCAAATCCATTTTCCAGGATTAAATTCAGTTGTGTTTTACACTCTTGATATTGGCGGTAGTATCATGAAGGTAACCATTTGTCATAATTATGGATCTGTGCAGTGCTGCCTTAGGCTAGAGCCACACTCCACTGTGTGTGTGTGTGTGTGTGTGTGTTGTGTGTGTGTGTGTTATAGAGGAATGCCGGGATGACCGAAGGGCTCTTGAGACCTGGTGTGATTTATAAAAGACAGGTGTGGGACTAGACACAGTTGCTCTCTCACTCTCTTCCCATCTCGCATTGATCTTGCTCAAAGACTGAGGAGAGAACATGTTAATCGACTCCGTAGTTGCTGAGAAACAGCCTCCCCCCATTGCCAAGCTTTTTGGAGAACATTTAAAAGCCTGATACCATTGACCAGCGGCCGTCATTGAGATTCCACCACCACCACGAAAAGAAAAGGGTCCTCTTCCTGCTGCCCATATCACTTCTCCTCACACGCCCTGTGTAATGCATCACACTGCACCATTTGCATTTAGATCACCCCTTTTTTTTCTTGTATTGCACATTGCGTGTCGGGATTCGAGTCGATACTGTGGTGGGCTCCTAAGGAGAATGGATGGTGGTGGTAATGAAGGCGAACCACCAACACAAACACGCCGCCCCGGCCGTCCGTCTGCCCGGCGCCGTACAGCACCTGCAGCCGTTAGTTTTAATTAGCGGAGGGGAGTGATAGGAGCTCCTCCACCCTCCCACTCACCCATCCCCTCTGGTGGAGAGCAACTGAATACTGATGCGCCCGCCTCGTGCTGCACATTTTCTTTTATTATTAAGGTTTAATTGATAGAACAGATCCAGAATGGCTCATTCTACCACAATGCTCTATTAATTCAAAATAGATTGGTTGTTTGGATGGAGAAATAAATAATCAGGTCAACACATTGATGAGCTCGTTGAATTGGTTAATTAAAAGCAACAAAAAAAAATTCTATTCTTGTGCCAATTGCTGTGATACAATAGTAGTTCTTCCGAATACACTGCACTTTGCATTGTGAGGCCTTTGTAGGAAATCTATGTTGGCTGTAAGGGAGAAAAAAAAGTGAGTTGAGAGAGCATGAAATGTGGCTTATCAAGTGGGCAGCTCTCCCCAGATATTTCATGGGATTAACCTCCTGACAGTTGCAGAAAGTTGAGCGGTAGATTCCGGCGTCCGTAAACACTCTTACTCATGCTCTCCACCCTGATAAGACCTGTAGTCACCTACACTGCCCTGACACTCCACCCACACACTGCCCCGACAGCCATGTTTAGCCCGGAGTAGAGGAAAAGCAAGTGCACTGTCCTCTAAATTCAGGCAAAAGCATGAGATTAGCCAGTAGGCCCTGATAATGTCTTGTGATATTTCAGAAAACAGTATTGCAAATCTCCTGTTTGTCTAATATTACAGTCCCTATGATGGCTCCTCCAAGCTTTATCTATTTCATTCTTATTCAAAGCTGCATTTGGAGGATTTGGTTCCTGATAGAATCGCTCCGCCCATCCTCCCTCCCTCCTTTCCACTGAGGCGTATTCCATGATTTACATTACCTATCAAATCTTCCGGTCCCTTGCTGTCAAATACTCAACAAAGCCTTCCAGCCTAGTAGAATAGCTTAGGCTCTACCTCATCTTCCAAATGCATGTATGCCAAACTGAGTGGGGGAATAAGTCCAGTGTTTTGGAAACCTGCAACACTCTGGCAGTCCCATTGGTATGTAAAGTCCTATCTTGGTTCAGACATGTGGAACTTTTTTCCACTTTCCAGGGCTTTTTGAGTCCCAACCAAACTCTGGAACTGTATACAAGTACATTGAAAAACTATAAATGCATAGTATCAGCCTGTATTGGGATATGGGGAAACTTGTGTGGTTATAAGATATCATCTGTGGCACAGCATAGCTGTTTGGCCGGCTTCTGACAAATTTGCAACAGCAAAACAGAAAATACCCCTAAGCAATGTCCTCTTTCGGATTTTGACCATATACACACTGTATACATTCATGCATATAAACACTGTATACATACATATACACAGCCCAGCATGTGCATAATGTACACTCTTACATCACACAGCGTCCTTTAAATATCCAAAAACGTGTAGAGAATTGTGTCCCCTCACAAACAGCATTGCACATAGCCATGTGTTGAAATCTGCATAAATCATGTCAGTGTTACTCAGACTTAAATTACCCTTGGGAGGGCGACGTGTTTGAGCGCTGCGCAATACCCCCATGGTCCACGTTGATTATATCAAACAATATATGCAGCGCGACTGGAATACGTAAGGAGAGTGGGAGCTCCCCCCCCCCCCATGGCTGAACGGTGCAAGAAGCTGCTTTATCTCGGGGCTCAGTTTAATACGGCAGACTTCGGAGGGAGCCACCCTGGGGTGGATAGATAGGGCTTGTCATTGTTTTACTGGCTCACACTCCACTATGGAGCTGTATAGGCTCCCCTGTGTGCTTCTAGTCAATGTAGCCGTGCAACAAAATCATACAGCATGGATTTGTCATTGCAGCTTTCACACACGTTCCATCACTTACCGGCCAATGAGAGCGCTGAGACGCTAGAGTGGATGTCGTTTAATGTCCCTGCATAGATGTAACTGATTCAGATTACTGTGTAAGATAAAATAAGATAACGAGGTTCTCCGCTCGTCCCCAAGAGAGAAGATTTGTGAATCGGTGCATGTTAATCCTCTATAGTAACGTCTTATAGAGTCATACGTGTAGCTGAGAATCATATTGTAAAACTGTGAGAGCACGTGCAGCGTTAAGTCAAAATGAGTGCTAGATTTATGTCACAAACTGATACATGGAATGTACATTGCTTTAAGATCATGCATCAGTGCATTTCATGTATAATATAATGCCCCAGATGACTTACTTAATCTGTTCTCCCTCTCTAAAGGTCTCTCTCCGTCTCTCGCTCAGCCTTCATTCACATCCATCACCATGAATGGCCGATGGCCTGAAACAAGCCTGCCCTCATATAATGGATGGTTCCGATTAGCCGCCTCTGTGTACATGCTCGGCAGAGGCATGGCGAGCTGAGCACTGCGAGGCTGATGATTTGTAAGGTCACGTGTGGCGGTACAGTGGGGACGGATATTAGCAGGCCCTCTGGTGTCCCACGGGAGCGATGTATCCTGCTGACACCATCACATCTGTAGGCAAATGCACGCGTCTCCAATGCCATGGCTCACGCACAAATAACTTCCTCCCGGACTTTAAAATGAGCTTTGGGTTGTGGCATCCATCGATCGGGCGTTCCTCCTACCTCTCCCCTCCCCCACCGCTGGAAGGGTCCTCTCTCAAGGCACTCTTTATTCTCAAGCTGGCTTCCCTGTTACATGAGCTGCCCTATGCTATTTTCTTTTGCTGAAAATGCAATGTAATTTCAGTTCAATACAGATGGTGCCAAGAAAGTCGGGATGGGAATTAAAGTGAGAAAAACAAAACATGATGGGGAGTTTCTCTCAAAAGTGGGGGGAAAAGGATATTCTTTTATCTGAAAATAGGCCAGTAAACAAGAAGATGCATGAATATGTTTGAGTAAATAGTGCATGTGCTGATTTGTGGCCGGCTGAATGTCTGCATAACTCATCTCATGTGGTGCAGACTCTCAGAGGATGCTCCAGACCAAAGCATTAAGGGAGAGGAGTAAAGTGCATTTGAAGCTGCTGCTGGAGGAAAAATCAGCCCTAATTAAGTAAACCCTCGTCTGGATTCTTTGCAGCGTTGTGCTGTCATATGCATACGCCTCCCAAATCCCTCACACCCTCTTATGTAATTCTGAACCGATTCCCTAAGAGAAGGCCTTAGAGGGATTTTCTAAGTACCTCTTGAAAACAACACGTTAATGATAGCAACATGGAATTATTTGTTTTTCATGTCACCTTAGAGGGATTTCAAAAAAGGTGTTTGTGTTTGTTCTCCGAGCAGCTACTGAAGCTTAATCCAAGCTTTGGTGTATGCATTATGTGTTTGTGTGAGATGACTCAGCACTTTCATGACACTAACAATCATCAATAAACTTGTTAGAACAGCTGTCTTGTCATCCCCAGGCCTGAGGGTAAGGTTCTCATCAGAAATCGATCACGTAGAATCCACACAGGGAGCAAAGGCCTCCACCAGGTTCCTCCTCTCGCCTCGGGGTAGAACTCGGTAGAAGACACCGACTTGAAGAGGAGTTATTTATTAGACACACACACGCCGCATCCCCCCCACCCTATCCTGCTGAGTCAGCTCTCGGGCAGCACTCCAGAGAATAAATCAGGAAACCCAGACATTGTTCCCCAAACATCCCCCCATCCATCCCTGCCCCTGGTCATCTGAGGGTGTTCAGTATGTGCCTGTCCTCCTAGCTCAGGCTTTTCCAAGACGATTGCATTCCCGGAGCCAAACAGGCCACCACGCGACACATCTGGGGAGGATGGGGGTCCTCAAATGTGACTTACCCTCGAAAAACATCCCGTCTGTGCTTGCCATTGTGTGACGAGCTAAATGGAGAGGAGAAGAGTTTTGGGAAGGGGAAGCACGGATGCATCCAGCTGTTCCCCCAGTTGGGGGAATTGTTCCAATCCTGGCTCTAGTTAGTCCACCTTGTTAATCCACTGCCATCACACCTATCCTCCAAGAGCCCATCCACCACAGCTCATTTCACACCCCGCCTGACTCCACTTCCAGCCTGTGATTGGCTGGAAGTGCAATCAGATGACCACCAAGGGCATGTTCCCACAAGGCAGTCCAGTTCAGTTTGGTACACATTAGCTTTTTGCGTTTCCATTAGCAAATCCCCTCAGTCAGGGTTCCAAGCCATCATTGAAGGGTAAAAACACTGATTGGTCAGAGAGAAACATCACTAGTGCAACACGAAACATCCTGCGATAAAACCGGCTGTTTTTAAATCACCAAGCTACCGTGAATAGCAACCCTTATTTCACTTCATCCAGATTTTAAAAAATTGCTCGCAAAACTAGGACGAACTTCGTACACTATGTCATTCAATAGACAAAGTGCAGACGTTCCTTCAGTTTGGTTGCCGATGAAATGATTCAACAGTCTCCCGTTGAATATTATGTCATGGTAGTTTCACACATCGTTACTAAGGCGATTAACTGAGAATCCAGCCTACACCATCTAAAGTGGAAACACATTATAGAGAAACGGACCTGAGCCGTACAATGCATCGGAACCACGTCTATGTAGACGTGGTGCGGGGCCTCCTACAGGTCTATATCCAGGGGGCCTATTATCTTTTGTTGTGGGCTATTTGGAGTTATGAACAGCAGTTATTTATTAATATTATGTCATATGGTATCATTCATTATACTGATGAACATAAAGCAGTTAATCAGGTAAAATGAAATATTGCCTAGATCCAGGTTTTTAAATTTGAGTATTTATTGGTATCGGGCTGTAATGAAGTAACTCCATCAAGAAAAACTGCCACGCTCAGAGAGCCTTTTCATTTTCTCATCTCCTCTAGAAACAGTTTGTGGTAAGATAAGGTCCCTGGGGGGAACTTGTATAAAACCCCACCTCCTGCTCCTCCAGTTTTATGCTCTCCATTATTCTACCAGGACTGATAAAGTATCGACTTCTTAGCTTGTAAACCGTTATGACCTTTAGCTGCTTTCTGTAGACTATCGTGGCGAGACTAAACAAAGCCACTGACAATTTACCAGTGACTATTTACTACTGGTGGATGCCACAACAGAATAATAAAACCTGTATTAATGGTTTCATACATAAAAACGTTTAATTACAATGCTGAGAATACCACCAGTTACCGATCAAACTTGATAGTTTTTTCTTTTGAATTTAAATAGTTTTGCCATTTTTAAAAAGTGAGAAACGTCAGCCAGAGTGGGACAGCAGTAAATGGATTCCTAACATCCAACTAGCTCTTTTTGAAATATAATTCATCAATGAATCATACAGAACAGTATTATGACTCTTTATTCTGTTGAATGGTGGGTGCTTTTATAGAGCACTTCATTTCTAAAACGTAATATCTCTTTTTTTCCTTCGCCTTCTGAGTCTCCCCTAAAACATAAATCCACTCCAGACTAGCGTGCTCCGCAGTCCGCAACCATTCCGCCGTCTCGCAGATTAAGGCAGAGTGATCCAAACAACTTGGCAACACTCTGCCTGACACCGCGCTGATTTGCAAACTGATTACCATGTAAAAAGAAAAAAAGCAGTGGATCTGAAGAGGTGTAAGGTTTTTTGTCGTTTTTTGTTTTTTTTTAGCAAATAACGCAGAAAGTGGAAGAAGCCAGAAAGGAAGGGGGAGGAAAAGGGAAGCGAGGATAGTTGGATAGGAAAAAAAAAAGGCTACAATAGCGCTGATTGGGGATGGGGGAGAATATGGGGAGTGACAGAAGACGATGGGGTTAGCTGCTTTTAGAAGAGCGAAAAAAAAAAAAAAAAAAAAAAAACAGAATTGTGAGGGGAAAATGGAAGTGAGGATGAGAGAGCCTCAACTCCCACATACCCACCAAAAAAACTATAAAACTAAGACGTTATGAGATTTTCAAATGTGTAGTGAGAAGAAGGAAAGAGGCTCCATAAACAAGAAGCACAGGGACACTGCGGTGAGACAAGGTCAGAGGCATAAAGGCATCAACAACGGAGGAGCAACACTGCCAAAAAATAAATGTCACGGAAAAGACTGTGATCCCGAGTTGCTGAGAGGGGAGTTATACATCTGTGTGTGTTTATGTGCTCGGCCATAAGCCTGCAGCCGGCCTCTGGATCCGGGGGGCCGGGCCTCAGTCCAGAGAGCTCAGGTAATTTGACGGATCGTGCCACTCAGGCCAGTGATGCTTGCAGCTCTCCCTTGCTAGGGGATTGTTTCCCCCAAGCTTGTTTGGCCAGGCTGGCACGCCGACATAAGATGAATTGCGGCTCCTTCTCCGGGACCCGTCTGTCTCTGAGCCGTCCTCGCTGCTCCAAGGTCAGCCAGCCACAGAGTTGTTGAGAATAGGGAATGCGAGGCTTGGGAGGGCTGGCTGTCTGGCTGGAGGAGAGAGGAGAGAGAGGTGCATGGGGGCAGAGGCAGAGGTGAGAAGAGGTGTGTGTGTGTGTGTGTGTGTGTGTGTGTGTGTGTGTGTGTGTGTGTGGTGTGTGTGGTGTGTGTGAGAGAGAGAGTGGGAAGACGGATGTCAGGGAGTCTGCAAGTAAGGTACATGACTTGGGTCTGAGCAGGTCTTCGTGTGCCCTCTGTGTGTCCTGTGCTTTTTCAATGTGTGTGTGTGTGTGCTTTTTCTGTGAGAAACACATCAAACGTCATCAGCAATGCCGACGAGACGGAGCCTGCCAGCATGCAGCTCGCCTGGCTCACCTGCAGTTAAGTGTGTTGGTCTCGCTTTGGTTTCCAAAGCCTCACGGAATGAAACCAGTGCCAACTTCCTGCTTTTTTTTACCCATCTCTGCTGTTAGAAGTCAATATTAACCTTGATGGATAACTCAAAGGGAGAAATCTACAGTGGGGGTTTGTACATATGTGTACTTTTGATTCTATCTTTTTGAGAACAGCTTTGATTTTTAAACAACTTGAGAACGTTTCTCGAATGCCAAAACAAAGCATCGATATTGGACGCCTCGGCATAATCCATGATTACGCTCAGTGCAACTCCGTCTCCTAGAAATTATGTTTATACCTACTAATTTGTTTTGCCAAATACATTTTGAGGGAAACATCATTTCTGCTGCCAGGATCATCTTCAGTGGCAACGTTTTATTGAGTGAAGCAAGTGCAACATTTTTTTGTATCACTTGCAAGTCATAAGGCGATATTGAGGGTGGATTGTGTAAAGTGTGGGACTTTGACTTTGGTTTTCGCAACTAAACCACTCTGGTTAAGGTCAAGAAAAGAAGTTGGTATCGTTAAATCTTAATGAAGCCAATGTTCTGAGACTCACTTTTGATTTTGTCTGTATTAAATCAAGAGCACAATATTTCCCTAACCTAGGGGATGCTGCTAGTACATAAACATGACCATACAATCATGAATAAAGCCTGCTGTAAGGGGATATGTAACTGCACCAATCTGTCTAAATTCAGGAAGTCATTTAAAAAATCATCTGTAAGAATTGCTGTCAATGTTTGAATTAAAGCTAGGGTAGGTAATTTTTCTAGAAACTTTTTGATTTATTTGTTGGAATTCTCTTTTCACCCCAACAGCAAATCAATATATAAAACACTAAAGAAAAAAAATCTGGAATCTGAGGCTGTCGCAGGACTGTAATAAGCTCTCTGTGCTACCTGTGTGACTGCTGTGATGGGGGAAAAAAAACCTTCAACTGTGCCAAGAAGTTGTCAAGTCCTCCAACACATCAATACTTTCCAGAATTATTGATACTCCTTTCAATGTTGAATTGATTTGTTCGGTAGAGCTTTGATTAGTTTAGAAAGCTTTATTAATCCCCAATGTTGAAACCCATTTGCCACCAAATCAACTCATACAGAAAACAATAGACATAGTTTCCACAGTGCACAATAGACAGAAAACACATTACAATGAAACATTAACACCAGAAAATGTAATTTTAGACATGAATAACGTCAGAAAGATTCTAAATGTAAAAACCACATCTAAAAGTGCTCATTAAAAAATCTGACTGCTGCTGGAACAAAAGACCTTCTGAGTCGTTCAGCAGAACACTGAATGAGCGTCTGGGTCCATTAAAAGAACACGGTGTAATGGATGGCCTTCAAAATACACAATCGTTTTTTGCCTGGCCCTTGTTCTCTTTTCTTCAGCGACGGTCTGGGTTAAGGCCAATCACTGAGCCAGCCTTCCTGATCACCTCATTGATCGTTTTTTTTATCATCCGCAGTGATGCAGCCCCCCCCCCAGCAGAGCACCACATAGAAGAGGACACTAGCCAAGATTCCCTAATATAAAACATAAAGAAGCTTTCTGCTGATGGTTCAATGCAATTATCGATTTACTGTGTATCAAAAATAATACAGCAAACCCAGAGCTGGTCCACGGAGAAGCACATTGAATTCTATTTCCTAGAGCATGACTTGTATATACCCTATACTCAATTCTCCTGTTCTGGTAATTTATTATTTTTCCACCCATTTTCACAAACTCCAGACTATTCCACCAATATTTACGAGCTTTTGTGTAACCACACCAATTTGTTATGCTCCACAAGCCCATTTCTCTGGTAACTTTTTCTACTATGTTTCCTGTGTTTAATCCAAAAGTTATTAAAAATATATATCTAGCCACAATTTCCTTCTTTATTTATTAACCTGATTCTGGTTCAGATGAAAACACGAGCTCGTGCTGTATCTGGTGTCTCTCTGCGCCTTACCCAATGGCTTTGCCAAGTCTACTTTCAACTTGCTATATTTACTTGCTACATTACTGTCTTGTACCTCAGCTGTGTGCAGTATTGATTTTATAGAGTAAATTCTTTATAAATTCCACCAAACTGCGCACACTCTTGCCTGTACTCTCACCGTGGGTCAGCAGAGTCTTCCACAAGCTGCAAGCTGGACAGTAAATGAGTAGCCTACAAACAATAGCCATGTTTTTTGTTTATGTTCATTATGATATGTTTACGTGGGGAACTAGATTTAACGACGTTTGGAGCTAGTGCTGATACCTACATTCATTGGAGTTGGCAACACTAGGCTGGGTTTTTCAGTTGGATACTATTAAATCTACTTTTGTTGGTAGCTAGTATCTTTTAAGTATCTTGAAAAGCACACCAAATGTAGTCTTCTTATTATTATAATAATAATAATCAATCCTTTATTAGACCCACAGCGGAGAAATTTACAATTCTCTGCATTTTAACCCATCCCGGAGGAGCAGTGGGCTGCTAAGAAGCGCCCGGGGAGCAACTTGGGGTTAGGTGTCTCGCTCAAGGACACCTCGGCATGTTGACTGTAGAGGCCGGGGTTCAAACCACCAACCTTGTGGTTGCAGGACAGGCGCTCTACCTCGTGAGCCACAGCCGCCCCAACAGTGTGATGAAGGTATGGTTAAGGTTAGGAAACTTAAACCCAGGGTTAAGAAAACATTCTAGATAGATTCAAGATTTTTTTTAAAAGAAAAAAACATCTGGGTCTGGTGTGACACTTTACGCTAAACCAACAAACTGACCTAAAAATGCATCAAAAGTAAGTCCTAGTGATATAAGGCTCTTCCAAACTGATTTTATTTTAGTTGCTATTAACTACAACTAAGTGTTCAGCCTTTTTAGGGAAAAGGATTCCGGTTAGGAATGTAAAGGTAAGGACATAGATCTGGGCATAAAGGAAAAACCCAAAGCGTTCAAACACCCTAGACCTGTTAAAACACACAGCTAATGTGACATCTCTTGGACAATTATAATCAAGGCTGACTAGCTAACGCTGCCACTGTTTCTCTCTCTTCTGCATCATCGGTGGCTTAATGCCCTCTTCAGATCATACTCAAAAACTATGATTGGAATTTTTTTTGCCTCCTTATTCCTTGTCTCTGGCTGGTTGAGGAGGTTCAGACGTGACCAGCAGTGTGAGAGACTTTGGGAGACATGTCTGGCTTACACAAAAAACTTTTTGTTAGGAATCAAAAAGCAAGGGCTTCCTTCAAGGTATGCATGAGGGAGATATACAGCATTTTCTCCACCAACAGTAGCTTTAATAAACCAGAATGCATCGCAGCGTGTTAGTGTGAAGGCCATTTTTGATGTGTGGTGGCATCTTTGTTTTTCCTCTGATACCTGACATCAAATCTTTCTAGATTGTGATGAACTTGCTTTCGGCTACTGCACTTTCTCTCTACACCCACATGTTTAGTTGTGGGTGTTCTTTTCAGTGCCTGTGTGTATGTTTGAGTGTCAGTGTGCGTATGTGAGCCTCATGAGTGTACTGTATAAATGTCACTAGATCATCTCTTAGTGGATGCGGCTGAGTAAGTATAGCTCAGAAAAATCCATTTTTGTTCCCCATAAGGGTAACAAAAAACCCACATAACATTTTTTTTTCTCTAAATGTGTTAGCTAAGCTTTAGACTTATAGAGCTTGGCCAGCAAATCATGTGGCTCTATTTTATTTTGCTGCTAATGCAGTTTAAATAAAAATTCCAATAGGACACAGCTCTTTCTAAACTACTTCATTTTTTTTTTTTAAGCATGCAACTGCTTATGGGATCGGTTTTGATTCATGTCACTTGATTTGTGTTGGAGAGAAAGGCTGTACAGTGGAGGGATTTGTTCTCTTGTAAGGGGAGCTGTGTGAAACATATTTGGAGGTAAAATGCAGCTATTAACATGAACATTGCGGCGACAAATAATGAGATTTTGATGTTTTGTCCCAAATGTGCAGCCCGATGTGAAGCCTGTCCATCCCTCATCTTATCTCATTCACTTCACCCCCGTCCCGTTCACTCTGCCTCTTAACTAACTTATTCTGCCTTGCCTCTCCACCCTGCCGCCCTCCCCCTCGCCCTCGCCCTCCCCCCCTTGTTCAATCTCTGCGCTGTCAGTTTGTGACTCTCGCTTCTCCCTCAGTCATTGATCACGGTGGCAATAGCGCTGTGTTCGTCGGCCTGGAAATGTGTGTCTCGGCGGGGAGGGAAAGGAGATCAAACACTTTAATTACCGCAGACTCGCAGGTGGTGCCAGCTACAGACAGCAGTCATGTAACCAGGACAAGTAGAAGAGAAACGCCCGGGCGAACACGGGATGCATCAGAGCGAAAACCTCCTTAAACCCAGACGCACTCGCTTTCGCATACATCGAGCAACATCATAAATACCTTGCCGTTCTCACGCTCGTACATCGTGCTGACATGGATGGGCGCCGAATGTGTTTGCCGGGTATAAATAAATGGAACTTGGCTGCACAGGAGAGGAAATCTATCACAAGTGCTCAAACACCACAAAAGTAGTACTATACAGTCAAACCCGTGCATGTGCATAATAATACATCTGCATAAATCATATGTCCACTTCGTATCAAACTAACCAGCATTATCAACCGATCTTTCTCTTAAAACTAAACGTCCTGTATGACCACAAAAATTCCATTGTCATTCAGGTTTTATCCCTGCACTGACTCATTTTGTAGGGCCCGCACTGATCCTGCAGAGAACTACATGGAAAGGAGGGAAAAAGGCTGACACAGACCAGCACTGTGATTGATGCCCTGTCTGGCTCGTCCCTGTGCTGATTCAGAGCTCCAGGCGCAATGGGAACCGGCTCTCTACTTCACTGGTTTTTATTTCTCCCAGGTAGTGCCTTCCCGTCACTCAGGATCAAGTCATGACTGCACACAGTGTCGACCAGCTGATCAGATATGTGAGAGACGCCTGGACATGTCTGAGTTACAAGTGTCTATAAGATGTTTACGGTCAAAAGGTGGCGCGAGGTCAAGAGAAATGTCACAACAAAAGGTCGAGGAATTTAGAAAGGTTGTCGAAAACTTGTGAATGTAGTAATTGAGAGTGAGAGGGGGAAAATTAAACATTGTCAAAGTAAAGCAGATAGGATCGGAGAACAGGTAAATCATAAAAAAAAGTCAATTGCTTTAACACTAACACAAAAGAGAGCTAGATAAAGTATAAGCATTCTAATTATCCCGGCCACACAAAGCCTATTGCTGGTGGGACTCCGTTCTAATTGTTCAGGTCGCTTTGTTTGTCGGTTTCCGGCTTAATGAGCAAATTATCTTGATACTGAATTTTAGTTTAGCTTGAGCGATTAAGTGTTTTCCTTTTTTACTGTGAAACAAAATTGAAGCATTTGGCCAAAAGTAATCAAGGACACCAATTCTGTTTTATTGTTTGCGAGCATAAATTATATTTCCATTGAGATCCTCTGCAAGGGATGCCATCCCTCAAAGGCCAGAATGAAATAGAAGAGATAATTAGAGAGATATGTGCAATAATATAGGCAAAAAGATGATTGCTTTCTCCCAGTTCTTACCTGCACAGTATAATTTGTATCTGCTTAAATGTACTGTTTCTACCAGTCCCACAGAGACTGCCAAAAACACATCAGTTGTATGGTTGTGAGGTCTTGCTTGCACCACAGAAATGGATTTTTTTTTCATTAAGGGGTGAGGTCTTTGATATGGCGGATCAATTCTTCAGAAGTGTTTTTTCTTTGATAAACAAGGGCCTTTTTCCTCACCGCCTGAGCACAGGCACAGACTTGGACCAAACCCAGCACATGTTGGAACGAGAGCAGTCAAAAATAAATTATGGAAAAATAAAAAAGAGAGAGAGAGAGAGAGAGATTGAGAGGGGGTGAGAGGGGGAGTCCTGGAGAGGAACAAATGAAGATGGAGGCAGCAGCAATGAAGAGTGGAGAATAAATATTTATGTGCTGTAATGTTTCTGCATGACAGATTCTATATTATATTCGAATGTGGTGCTACACCTCAACCATGAGGAATGTGTTGGCAATGAGTTGCACACCGCACCAATAAAGCACATTGGGGGATTTGGAGAGAAAGAAGAAGAAGGGTAAACAGAGGGGGGGGTTAGCGCAGGGAAGGAAGGGAGGAAGCGATAGAAGATGAGAGAGGGAGGAACAGAAGGAACAAGAAAGAAAGAAGAGAAGAAACCGCCATGAAAGGAGGAGCAGAGGGAGGAGATACAAACAAAGCACCGGCAGACAGAAATTGACATCACAGGTACTGAAATGGGACAGCGCACATCAAGCAGATCCAGATAGTGTACACAGGGAGAAATGGCAAAAGAATGAAAGAGAGCGATTTGTGGCCCCGCGGAGTGAAGGGCATGAAATGAACAGAGCCAGGGGGCCCGGTGGAGTGTGTCGTGGGGATATGTGTGACTGGGTCAGGGAGAGTGAGTGGGCTGTGGGAAGCTGGGACGGTTGCATTCAGGGTCTATAGAACCGGCTGAGGGAAAGGAGAAGAGACGGACAAGGCCCATTAACCCAGAGATAGTAGCTAACCAGGATTCCCCCCAGGGAGGGGCTGCAGTTTGGATCCGCACTGATGGGCGAGAGGATGTTTTTAAATGGAAATCTGCAAAATCCTCAATTTTTTTTGATTCATGTGCTGCTAGCTGTACTTACAAGAATGTAACAACACTGTCGCTCACAAAAATTACCTTCCCATACACTAAGCTGCAATCTCAATTACTTTTTCGAGGAAAACGTACACTCTCCCGGATTACGGTCAGAGTTTGGAACCTTATGAAACAGATGGTTTATGTTAATTGAAACAAAACAAATCAAAACAAGCTACAAAACTACTTGGTTGGGTTTAACAATAACATCATGGTATGGCTTAAAATGATTACAAAATTTAAAAGGAAACAAAAACGCACAAAAACTATGACTTTGTTGTATTTAAACGTACATGGTTCACATGGGACACGAACAGCAGCCTATGACCAATTTTTGTTTCTTTTTCCCCATTTAATTACAACCACATTTCCACAGGTCAGTTGAAATGCAGCGTACCTGAACTGCAGCCTGGGAAGTGGAACGCAGCTATTTTCTTGGGCACCGCCAAGATGTGGATGCGGAAAAAATAAACTTGATATAAACATTAAAATGAACTTTAAAACATTGGGGTTGAGCTGACTGTGTATATTTTTTTGATGCTCACAGAGTAAGTTTCATGACATTATTCATTTAGACAGGCTGTTGTGTGTGTGTGTTGTGTTTAGGATTAAGCCTTGACAAAATGACCTGGTGACACCAATGCCCGTAACCATAGTAACTCTGGACACAACCAATTCCAGCTCCTCCCCCTCTGGTAGCACTGTACGCCAAAACCACCAGACACCGGAACAGCTCCCATGGCTGTCACTCTCATGAACAATTGATCATTCATCCTCTGTATGGTATAACTTCCATGTGCAATAACCCGCTAACTTTAAATTCAAATTGTTTACATATTTATTCAAGCAGCCTTGCACTCTGCATATTTGCACTTTTAGCTACACTTCATTGTCATTGTTTTTTGTGTTTTTTAAAATTCCATGTATGCATACAGCTGATTCTGATTCTGAACTCACTCCTGTCTGCGTGCGGGGGGGCATCGCCAACTGAGTTTACTCTGAGCAGCAAGTTGCAAAAAGCGCCTGAAAAGTCACTAAGTCCAACAAGAAAGTCGCTAAATTGGCGACAACCTAAAAACATTATATTCCATTTACGCTGTTGCAAGATAGTTGAATACAAAGGAAACATTTGAACGGAACACAGCCAATAACAACAATAATGCTAATAATAAATCACATCCAAAAACATATACAGTGGGGGAAATAATTATTTGATCCCTTACCGATTTTGTAAATTTGTCCACTGACAAAGAAATGAACGATCTATAATTGTTATGGTAGGTTTATTTTAACATTGAGAGACAGAATATCAAAAATAAAATCCAGAAAATCACATTATATAAAAGTTATAAATTGATTTGCATTTGATCGAGTGAAATAAGTATTTGATCCCCTAACAAAACATGACTCAGTACTTGGTGGAGAAACCGTTGTTGGCAAGCACAGAGGTCAGACGCTTCTTGTAGTTGGTCACCAGGTTTGCGCACATCTCAGGAGGGATTTTGGTCCACTCCTCTTTGCAGATCTTCTCCAAATCCTGAAGGTTTCGAGGCTGTCGCTTGGCAACTCTAAGCTTCAGCTCCCTCCACAGATTTTCTATGGGATTAAGGTCCGGAGACTGGCTAGGCCACTCCATGACCTTAATGTGCTTCTTCTTGAGCCACTCCTTTGTTGCCTTGGCCGTATGTTTTGGGTCATTGTCGTGCTGGAAGACCCATCCACGACCCATTTTCAGTGTCCTGGCTGAGGTAAGGAGGTTGTCGCCCAAGATTTCACGGTACATGGCCCCGTCCATCCTCCCCTCGATGCGGTGAAGTCGTCCTGTCCCCTTAGCAGAGAAACACCCCCAAAGCATAATGTTTCCACCTCCATGCTTGACGGTGGGGATGGTGTTCTTGGGGTTATAATCAGCATTTCTCTTCCTCCAAACACGGCGAGTTGAGTTGATGCCAAATAGCTCGATTTTGGTCTCATCTGACCACATTACCTTCTCCCAAGCCTTCTCTGAATCATTCAGGTGTTCATTGGCAACTTCAGACGGGCCTGTACATGTGCCTTCTTGAGCAGGGAGACCTTGCAGGCGCTGCAGGATTTTAATCCATTACGGCGTAGTGTGTTACCAATGGTTTTCTTGGTGACTGTGGTCCCAGCTGTCTTGAGATCATTAACAAGTTCCTCCCGTGTAGTTCTGGGCTGATCCCTAACCGTTCTCATGATCATCGATACCCCACGAGGCGAGATCTTGCGTGGAGCCCCAGACCGAGGGCGATTGATGGTCATTTTGTGTTTCTTCCATTTCCGAATAATCGCACCAACAGTTGTCTCCTTCTCACCAAGCTGCTTTCCGATGGTCTTGTAGCCCATTCCAGCCTTGTGCAGGTCTACAATATTTTGACGTCCTTAGACAGCTCTTTGGTCTTGCCCATGGTGGAGAAGTTGGAATCTGATTGATTGATTCTGTGGACAGGTGTCTTTTAAACAGGTAATGAATTGAGACAGATGTCTTTCATACAGGTAACGAGTTGAGATTCAGAGTACTTTCTTAAAGTGAGAGGACTAATCTAACCGATATGTGGGAGCCAGAATTCTTGCTGGTTGGTAGGGGCTCAAATACTTATTTCACTCGATCAAATGCAAATCAATTTATAACTTTTATATAATGTGATTTTCTGGATAATTTTTTTTTATATTCTGTCTCTCACTGTTAAAATGAACCTACCATAACAATTATAGATCGTTCATTTCTTTGTCAGTGGGCAAACTTACAAAATCGGCAAGGGATCAAATAATTATTTCCCCCACTGTATATGATAATAACAATAATAATGCACCTTTAACTGCATCAGAAAACATTGCACACTGTTTTTTTTTTGGTAGTAAAGACATGCTAATGAATTTGGGATTGAAAGCTCATTCCAATCTTTTGATGTGTCCTTTTTCTTAAGATCATGGATTGCTCCTTTAAATCAGTGTGGCCAGTGCTGATGTCTTAACTGCAATTACTTTTTAGTTAAGCCAGAGTTTCTGCATGAGCTCCACTTTTATTTGTTTGTTCTTCTATTTTTGCTAAACACCTGCATCTTTGCATCAGACAAGGAAAAGACCTCACCGAGCAACAGCTGCTACAACAAGTAATGAAAAAAGCGTTGCGTGGGCTGATTATATGTATAGTTATATTACATGATGTGTAAAATAAACTGTTAAAGGCCATTACATTTCTATTTCGATAAACTGTATTATGTCTTAAACCCTGGATTGAATGATTCCTAGAATTTACTGTTTCAAGGGCTGGAACAAGAGGTCACGCAGAACCGAGGACCAGCAGCAGCACATGTTCTAAACTGAGACATTAATGTGATGAAGAAGGCCTAATGAGAAAAACTGAAATATATAACAAAGACAGATCGAAAAGAGGGGGAAAGTCCACGCACATGGGACTAATTTCACTCCGGCATATCAAGTGATTTGTAATAATTGCTGCGCTCGATGGTGGTTTTAATCCACAGGGAATTTGATGAGTCTACTATTTCAATCTTCCCCATCTGGAGGCAGCTAATGGTGGCATCAATCGAAGGAGGGTTTTTAAAAAAGGTTTCAGGCAGAAACTTCTTTTTTTTTCTCTGCTGACGGATGGTAAAGTATTCAGAACACCAGGTATAACAGTTATAGGTCTGTTAAGCAAAACTTTTGATATATATATATATATATATATATTATTCACATTAAATCAAATGACTCTGTTACATCTGCACCATAGGGCAGTTTTAGCCCCTTTTATCTTCGCCGGCCCACATTGTTGAGTCACTCCGGCTCTCAAACGACCGCTGTGCATAAAACAGTGGGCAGCCGCGCTCAGCTCTCATCCACACACCGACTGATTAGGCGTTCTGCCCAGCATAAAAATGGTGGCAAGCCAAGTAACTGAGTGGCTGGTGAACACAGTCGAACATCCAGGAAGCCAGAGAGGGCCAGATGTTTTTCTCCGGAGTTGGCGGACGAAATTATGGAGAAAGCACCAGTGAATATTGGACTTTACCAAACAGGTGGTGAGGAGGAGAGCTCTTACTGAATGCCCATGTTGCTCCGTTTCTTCTGGATGAGTGAGTAATGTGTGCCGATTGTTTGCTAACACATTAGCCCTGTGATGAATTGATAGGTTACTAACGCATGTTCCTGGGAGTTTGTTTTGGAGCCAACTTTCTGCCCACCAGTGATGGAAAAACATTCAGTGCAGCTTTAATTGCACAATGTGAATGATTTTAACAATTGGAGATTGGAGGGAAATACGTGCATTGCATGAGCAAATCTCTCCTTCCTCCTCTAGCATGTTTCTTCGTCTATAATTCAAAGAAAATCTCACTTTGTTCCAAGCCTGGGACTATATTCACTTGAGTGTGCCCGTGCACTTTAATGCCATACAGAGCAGTGAGGAAGCACTGATGTGTGACAGAATAGCCTGACGGCTGGTGATGTGCTAGCAGGCCGTATCAATGGAAGTGTCTTCCTTGCTTCCCCTAAATGCGCTCAGACAGAGACAAAGACGGAGGTTGCCGACTGAATCCCTGAAATGGACAGCCCTAGGACGCTGAGTGAAAGTCAAACAGTTTAGTGCAAAGTACTTAGGGGCTGGATCTCCGTCCGCCTGGGCCATTAATGGAGAGTCGAACAGGTGATTGCTGCAGTGGTGCAGAGGCTGGCATATGCCAAGCTAGAGGGGTGAGACTGGCAGAGACCCCCTGCCTCCAGTGTCATCTGTCACCATTTTTGTGCTGCTGTATGCATGTGTGTGTGTAGGTGCTCAGCAGGGTAAGGAGAGAGAGGAGGCTGGGAGGATGAAGAGGGCAGAGTAGAGGGCAGAAAACCTGGCAGAGACTGAACAGGGAGATGCGGCGCTGTATCGGCTTACAGTAGGTAGACTGGAATAATTGATAATCCAGAGCTGACACTCAGCATCCAAACAGGAGAGTGGAATGGAAAAAAAGAGTTTATGTTTCAGGTGAAACTGTTCAGCTGTAAATATGTATTATATTTATTTAATCATGTCTGAAACAATATCAACAGAAAAACTAATATAGAAAAGAGTCATTGTTATTGCCATTCAGGGTTTGAAGTTTCCACTCTGCTTTTTTCCTACCGTGACCCGACCAAATGTGTATATAATGTTATAACGAGTAATGAGTGAAGCGACTTAAGAGCCGGAAATGTCCCTCAGCAGATGGTGGAGACCAAAAACAGAGCCAAAAAGACAGTGAATGTGACTTATATTCACCAGGTGGACTAACATGACCCCAAAGGCTAATGGCTACAAATGATTAAGATCATATCAACTTCAAATGTTGGCGTTTTATTCACGTCTAGTTTTCCACTTTGGGGAGATGCGTTCAATAGCTAAGTGAGAATGATAAACATATATCTTAATTATCAACATTTGTATTTTAAGTCGGCTCACACCTCAATACGGTAAGAAACGTTTGAGTATTTTTTCCACCCATTCGGTAGCAACATCTTTCTCTAAAGATGTTCAATAGGTTCCAAGTCTTGTCACTATATATGCACTATTCTGTCATCATTGAAAGCTTCCCCTTCAGGTGGTGAAATAAAGCTGACTGATAAAAAAGAAAAACAAAAAAATCAGAGCATATCAGCTGGAAACCACACAGCTGGAAACCACACACACTCGAGGACAGAGGTATAGGCTTTATAATTCAAGTAATGCAAGCATTGTTCCATTTTGTTCATCCTTTCCTTCTCTTTCTTCTTTGGTGAAAAGCTGCAAAGCTGAGTCCTTACATGGCACACACTCTTTTTCAGCCCATAACACCTTATAACCTCTTGAGTTCCAATTTATTATCCAGCAGCAGCGTGAATAGTAGTTGAGGGACTTGCAACCTACGATACTCCCTTTCTTCCTTTTTGTAATCAAGGGAAAAAAAGGACACGGCCTAGCAATAAGGTAATAAAACTAATCCCAGCTCGATGTGAGTCGGACATGCAGAGAAAGATACATTTATTGTGCCATTGATATTTGGGATATATTCATGCATATCCAAAAACAAAAAACAGCTGACATTTGCTTCTCAATTATGACCCAAATTCTTACTTAAGATACTGACATCATTATCAAACAAATCCCAACTAAGCTTGCATGCATCAAAATAGAAAGGGACCATCATTTGTAAGTTAAAAAAAAGACGTGTTCAGTCCAATAAGTCACTTTCTAACCACAGTGTGTGACTCCTCAGGGAGCTTGGTCCGTCAAAGATGCTACTTAACACCTCTCCCAGGTCTTTACAAAACTAAAGACCTCTCCTCACCTCCATCACTGCGCCTTGAGACATTTTGTTCCGAATACAGAGGCTTCTGCCTTCTCTCGTCTGTCTGCCCATTTTTCATTTTTTTCATTTAACTTCTTTGCTTCTCTTTTTGCCGCAGGGCACAGGATGTCATGGAGCAGAGTAGGTATTGCTGACAGGGTGTGACATTTAGGTGAGAATGCACGATGGCGTTGAAGGTCACTTTTTATTCATTATCAAGATGAGATCTGGGCAAAATATTCCGCACAGGTGTTAATATGTGTCAACTTCATTGTCACTATTTGAGCTTTATGGGGATCTCCTGAGTTAAAGATACATCAGTCTGACAATATTCAGATGAGCTGAGCCCTGATTTCAAATTGACTTGCTTTGCTTCCAATGTTCCCCAGTGCTCTCCTTCTGGATTTTGATATTCTGCTTTCAGATATTTTCAAAAATTATAGCAATATTAATCTGCTTATGCTTGGGACTGGTCCTAAACTTCCTCGAGGCCTGAAAGTCAAACTAAAATGATTACTTTTTATACAGTTACATTACAAACATTGTCAATAAATGAGTATATTCTTTACTTTAGTTCTTATTTTAACCAAATTAATTTTGATATATTTTTGTACCGTGACAGGGCCCCCTACATTATTGTTCTCCAAGGCTGTGACTTTGCTTCAGACTAACACTGATGATACTGGTAATTCAATTGGTGCAATATCTGTGTGGGTGAGCACTTAAAATATTTCATAATATCTCTTAATTCCAGCCAGCGGCCACACAGGCAGTTTCTCAGCTGCAGGATCAAAGTTGTTAGCCGTTGTACTGTGATTTAAGCTCTACCTAAGTCACTCTGTGTTGTGATTCCAATCACTGGGGTGGGGAAAGAGAAATCCTATTATTGGAGACAGTTCTATCAAATTGTGCTTCTTTGCTGACGGTTTTATTTGGTAGGCCTTTGGTAAGCCTTTATAAAACATGAGAACTTACTGCTGAAAAGTCTTTCTTCGTCCTTTTTGGCCGCTCTGAGTATCGATAGCCTCCTGTAACAGCAACAATGCACGTTCATCAAAATTCAAGCAGTGGCTAGCGAGACTGTTTTCTCTCAAACAACGGCTCCCTTGATGGCAGCTGTTTTATGATACTGCTGTTGCACTGTGCTGCTCTGTATTGTCTGTCTGTGCGCTGATGTCAGAGTTGCCTTTTCGCAACATTATAAGTTATGAATTTGTTTTAACCTGGGTGAAAGAAATGGACCAGTGTCCGTTGGAGCGTGTTAAATAGTGCAACTGTGGGAGAGTTGGCAGCCCTGCTATAGAGCGGGTCAGTTGTGAGACAGCAAATGTTAACCGCTCAACTGCTATCATGGGAAGTTCACACTTACTGAGGCCTGAAGCTTAGAAAACTGTCCCACAAGTATGTCCAAACAAAGGTTTTTACCCTCTTGCTGCAAAATGTAAAGTTCTGCAAAATAGCTGCAGTATTATCACATTTCCTCACCTTAAAAGCTGAAAAAAATGTAAATGAAATCAAGTTTGGATTTAGCTAGATAGTTTAGGTGTGTGATTGCAGTCCATATTCTAGTCCAAATTTTCATTTGGTGTGGTTGTATTTAGTTTTCAATAATAACCCATTATGTATTAACACATAATTCATAGCCAATAAATATAAAAAATATATGTAACACTGGATGACTCCCCACCAGCCATCTCTGAGCGTACCAAGGATGCAGAAAAGAAGACAGCATTACCAGTGAACTGTGCATAGCAGAGAAATGCATCCAACTTGGATGGAGGACTAGCAATGCATTTCGAAGCTAAGCTTTTGGAAGCAGCCACCCAGAAGTGGTGCCTGAAGCTAGAATTATACTGCTCCACTCTCAGAGTCAATCTTAAATGACGGGAAGGGGCTCTTTTGGCCTCCTTAAGCAGGCTCAGCATCCGACACCTGCTGCAGTCTTTGGTTACAGGTGCATGTTGTCCCTTCGGGGCAATAGTTAGCAGCTCAGACCGCCTTCCAGAAGCCTGGGAGTGACAGGAATGAGGCAAAGGGATGTCAAGAGTTATCTGATGAAATGTGAGTCGTGGAGGGTGGATTTCACAAAATCAGTAGTTGTTAGGTATTTCATTTGTCATACAGCTCACTTTGATAAGTCCTTAGGAGATGAGAAATAAAATATTTTTTAAAGATAATGATGTTAGGAGGGAAATATGTTTTATTTTCCAACAGCACTTTTAGATGGCACGTTTACCATCTGAAGATTTATCAATTCAAAGATTCAAGGATGATTTATTGTATTTATGCAACAAAGGGTTGCACAACAAAGTCTAGTTGTAGCCCACTGCTACACAAGAAAAAGAAGAAGGAGGAATGCAAACAGAAGCAATAAAAACAATTCTCTGGGCAATATGGCCGAAATCTTAACAGAAAAAAATCAGGGAAAACACTGTCCATCAAATTTGACTATGTTTGAGCACCAAGCATCACTGATGTAAACAGGGTTCGTGTCCTCTCGCCACATTGGAGGTTTGCCACCTCTCCTGCGACCCCCCCGGTCATGTGCAGCTTGTGCAGACCTCCCGATTCTGGGTTAGCCTGAATTTTCCTGCAAGCTTTCATCTTGGCTCTCGCTGGTGTCATAGCCATACAACTCACTTCAGTATATACTAGGAGAAGGCAACTGTAAAGATATCAGTCTTGAGATTTAAGTCACACTGCAATCAGCACAGCATTGTGATACACTCACCTCCAAAAGAACATTTCTTACTTTTTCCTTGTCTGCCTTCAGTGTGAGGAGCTTTTCATAGTCAGCGTTAAGCACTTGGGGACTGAACATGAGGGCCATCATTCACTGACACCTTCTGCCAAAGCCACTTTTCACCATCCTCTTTTGAGTAAAGAATCAAATTCTAAGCAGTGTTTTCTTAAGAGTGGCAAAAGCCCCGTGTCCTGTTGCGTCAAAGACAAAAGCCCAGAGAAGTCTTGGAGAAGTCAGATTCTCTGCTATTATTCAGTCACTCGGAAGACAGTGCTGCAGAGCCTTTCTGCTGTGGCAGGGGTTTTCTGAAAGCACTGGGTGTTTAGCAGAAAAAAAGAGGACACAGTATAAGATCAGTGAACAGCCTCTACTTTCCCAGAGAGGAGTTTTCCAAAGGTCACAGTGCCCATTCACACACCAGTTTACATTGATCAGCACTCTCTACAGTTGCGTATGCACCAAGAGTTTTGCCCAGAAACCCTGCCATAAATCAACCACGGACTGAATCCAACATCAAGAAAAAGCTAAAGGCCCCTTTTTCACATGAACGCAGGAGCAACAATAAGCTGCAGCAGCGGTACTTTTTCTTTCTTGACGCATATCTCTCTGTGCTGTTAGACGTCGTTTGGTTTTCCCTCCCTGAGTTTAGTTTGTATTTGATGTAGATCAAAGCACGGCACATTTCACAAAGAATCAAGCTGTGAATCCCAGCGGTCACTTGAAAGCACTGACAAAATATATTAATAAACAAGGAAGCTAAATTCTACTTGACATGTATTCAGTCAGTCTGTGTGTCAACGTTGTGAAGCTATTTGTCTAATTAATATATCAATGTTCACTAATTTAGTTAGGGTAAAGTGAATAATTACTGTAATAACTCAATCAGGTTTCACCCTCTGTTTTGTTTTGCGGAGGCACATGTGTCCTTTTTCCCTTTGTGCACCTTCAGTTATTTTCCCAGGATACTGTATATTTAACTTTACGTGCACCACAGTCACCTGAATATATACATAACACACAGAAAAGCCCATGAATATGGAAATTGTGCAAAACAGGTGGGGAAAGACTAACAACAAAGTTAGATTTTCCTGGTAGGCTATATGTAAAAAAAACAAAAACCTAGTACCACATACTGTATCAAAGGATAAGTCTGGCAATTCTTATTATCATATTTGTTATATTATACTTTTCTTCTTGTCAACAAATCCCATGAAAAAAAAAAAAAAAGAACCTAGTATTACCCGTAGAGCCAAAGCCTAACATAACATATTACTCTGTGGCTCTTTGGTGTGTTTTTGCTGGAGCTCTATGCTACATTGTTGTACTGGGTGATATGTTACTTTATTACAATAAACATGCACTTTCATTTTTATTTTGATACTATCTCCTGCTGCTGCACATATTTGCTAGTGAAAAATGATGTGTATTTATTTGCTCTCAGTGTAATTTTAACATGATCATCATTTTAGTATGTTAGCGTGTTATCATTAACAATAATATCGGACGGACTAAAATTTTGACCAGATGATGGTCATGGCAATCCATCAGTCATTGCATGTTTCAGCCTGGACAGACCGACTGATCGCCATTTCCTTCGCATTGCCACCCCTAGAGGTATACCACTAGCGCGTTTTAACCAGACAGTTGAAGCCAATATGGAAGTATCTTAAAACAGCAGGGGAGAAATTCATTCAATTGTAAAAGTAGTCACATGGTATAGAAGTTTATGAGAAAATGGCCCTAATTTTAATTTGATTTAATACCTCAGTAAACATTGTGAACATGATTTTATGGTCTCAATCACTAGTTTCAAGTCTTTTTCTATACAGCATGATGTGCCTTTCGTAAATTGTGGAGTAAAATAGACCATAAAGTGGAGTATGTGTGGTATATTTTTAGGTCTGGCACAATACAGCGAAGGCCCCAAGGTCTTTGTCCTTATATGGGAAGAGGATGTTCAGGATACCATGGGAAAAAGATGTACAGGAAACCAGGGGTGGAAGGGTAGATGTTTAGACTAACGGAGCCAAATACATGGTCTGGACTTCATCCCAAATATGAATAACATGCATCCTATATAAGGAGGGTTAAGAGCCCGAAAAGGGGGGAACTCACAGATTCGACTCGAGACCTCCGGGCGATCTAGACGTCCGTCATGACATGTGTTGCTTGTTTGTGATAAACCTCATTATACCAGCAAGAACAGTGTCCGCGGAGCATCCTTTCTCATCACTTCAACAGCACTGTCGCATGAAAGATACGACATATGCTTTAGAGCAGGTTTACTGTGATTGACAGGTCGACTTGCTACCAGAGCCGTATACGCCGTCTTCACTCCTCCGCAGTCCAAATATGATATATATAATATATATAACTTCTATTCTCCGGTTGCGAAAAGTCAAGGTGGTGACGTCGAAATTGCCAAACTCGAGGCTTCAAAACAGCAGTCCACAAACCAGTGGGTGACATCACAATGACCAGTTCTTATATAAAAGATCCATTGTTTCCAGAGAAGGCTGACTTTTTCTCTAAACCGGCGCCACAATGACATGGCCCTGATGCCAAAATAGATTACAGTAAAGGTGATGCAAATTTGCAAATGTATGATAATGAGATGCACACTGAGTTGCAAATCTGTTTGCTTCAGAAATGTCAGTGAACTACGCTACCACAACAGCTGCTGACCTGTCATGACAACTCTATCAAGCACGACAAAGCACCCAGTCACAGCATCCCATTTCAGCTCCAAACTGTGTCATATCTTTTAGGTAACGACATTACAGTTCCAAAAGTACAACGTAAAACTTGGCTGAAAAATATGATCAATGTGTATCCAGCGGAGAGATTCTGATGGGAGGTCAAAAGAGATGGAAGAAAAAGCTGGAGGGGCCGAGAGAGCGATGATATCAGCCGAGTGATTGAGATGCAGAGCAACAGGGACGGACAAGTCGAGAAGCTGGGTGATGCATCATTGATTGGCACTCTCATGGAGCAAGGACAGATTCCACATCAGCACTGAGGAGTTCGATTAAAAACAAATTGACAAGTGTTCCCTCATGCTTGGAAATGGAAGGATATGTTTAATTAATGTGCAAAACAAGGTGTATATGTGATAGGGGTAATCGGCAGGGCAGTGCAGATGTGGATGGGAGGAACACAAACTGTAGAGGAGCTTGGCCGTGTCGACAATCAATAGATAAATTACGGTAGCGTGTAATACTCACACAGCGATGTTGATGACAGTCCTTCTTTGATTAATGATTTTACCGGGAATCATTCCAAGTGCAACGCAAATGCGCCAGAACCGTGACATTGACAGCATAACATATCCGGTATACGACTGTTTAAATGTGCACTGATGGACCGTTGCAAACTGGTTAAGAGACAGCCAGCCAGAAATGAATAGCAGCATCATAAACAATCAAACGGTTAATTGTGAATTCCATTCCACTTAGCAACTTGGATGGCTGAAAATAATCTAATAAGTGCAGAATCTTTTTATCCAGTCTCCTGGATAAATGTAATGCGCTGTAGACTTATCACCATCATGTTGAAACCCTTAATACTTCAACTGTGCACAAAAATGATTGAATTTCTCAAACTCCCTCTCTGTATCTTCCTTCACCTCTCAAATCCATCTTTTATTTTTCTTCACTTCTTTTCTCTTCGAGCATTACAAACACAGCAGAAACCTTCTGGGAAAATATAGTATGGCACAGATTGATTATGGGTCTCTACTAATACATTGGAGACTGCCACATTCTGCGGATGTTGCTGAGCGTTAAGGGGGAAATGGATAAATCTACCAGTCTGATTACACTGCACAAACAGCTGACTGTAGCTTCTTTTTCTACTGCACTATTTGGACAATCTGAAATAAATATTAAAATATTACTTTAAATCTACAAACTGCAAAGTTTATGCCGGCTAATGAGTTTAAATGTTTTTGTACAGGCCATCTCTGGCTGTCAATCAAAAAGCTTCTTATCAATTAGTCATTCCTTTATTCATCAGACATCCTACACTGCAGTGCCTCTTGAGGAGGAGAAAATATTTCCTAGCAACTGCTGCAACAGCTTACCATCACAGAGACAGAATGAAATCGCAACTCATCCGTGAGCAAGGCCGTTTAGCTTCTTCCTTAACACAATTTGAGGGTTAAGTTGAAGAATCAATATCTGCATTCTCGCCTACTGGTATGGTTGTTTGTTAAACAATGACTCGGCGCTGAAGTTAATGGTACAAAACAGCTGAGTGCATGTTTAGCGTGCCTTTGTAGTGTTGAAAGCCTTATTCATCATTCAGTGGATGTTTACAGATTGGAGTTTCAGGGCGACAAGCATTTCTCAGAGGCAGACTTCATCTCTTTGGTTGGATTAAAAAGAGCCAAGAGATGTTTTTACCAGCCTCGACAGCTTGCATTGTGTTCACCTTGTGAGTCTGTGTTTGTGTCATCATGGCTAAATTTGATCCTGTAGACACCTACTGGAGCAGAAATTACCACAGGGGTTTTATTTTTGAGTGTTCATGTTTCTGTCTGTCCGTCTTTTTTGTGGATAGAATTTTTTTGGACTGCGAGCAGGCAAGATGCAAGATGTAGTCACTTAACCTTACAGTAGTTCCGAGATCTAAATGAAGGTCGAGTTAGATGATGGGTGTTGTCCAAGCGGGGGGGGGGGTAATTATTATTGTAATTATACGCCCCCGGCCAGATTTGGAGTCACAAAACTTTACAGGTGTGTAGTTGAGATCAATAGAAAGGCAGAGTTCAAAGATGGGTGTGGTCTCAAAGCAGAGGTGCCAGAAACAAGGGGATAGGAAGTGGGGAAAGGGCTAAAGACAGTTCATATTTAAGGCCCATTATTGCTTCAAATATTTGAGTCTTATTAGCTAACATTACACTTTATATCTTATCTTTACATATTTATCAAAGATCCCTGCAGGAACAGAGCACTGACTCTCTTTGCCTCACAAAACACAGAAGCAAGCTGTGCACAGCTTAGAAATACATCCAGTGTTGTAACAACGCATAGAAGACCAATGTTGTTTCAGCCCCTCTTTCACTTTAGCTGTAGAAAATTGAAGGTTAAATGTCAGCCGACCCGACGACGTTCTTCTGTTATCGCTACAAATGTGAGCTCAATTACATCCAGACAGATATTTTTCCAATGGGGAATTTATACAGAAGAAGAAGAAGAAGAAGACAAAAAATGATTAATAATGTCGTATTTATAAATGAATAGAATATAAAATAAATAAATAAATATAAATGTCAGGATGTTACAGTACCAGGATATTTCTCAAAAATGGTTGCCCAGGATTAAGTCATCATATTTTCACAGCTGTTTCTTTTTTTATGAAACAGTTTTGCAGGAACAAATCCCTTTGAACCTCGGAGCACTACATGACTTGCATGTGCAGGGTGTGATTTTGCCCACTCCTCCCCGGGGCCTCGGTTCTTTGGCGCTGCCCAGACAACAAATGTGATTATTCTGCTGCTGGAACGGCTCTGTGTTTGTATAACTAAAATCCCAATCTGTAGTATATATAGGGCTTCTGTACACAGGTTAATGAAGCAGGGAGAGTTCCTGACTTCTACAGACATATTTGGTTTAGAGATGTAATTACAGCAGTGCAAATGGTAAAAAAAAAAACAAGGTATTTAAATGTTTGAGTTAGATGTGTTGACAAGAATATACTTTGGAGATAAAAAAGAAATGCAGTGCATCAGCATACTCTAACACAACCATCCAGATTGATTGGTAATCTATCCTCCCAGTACTGTGTATCAGTGGTGGTGATAATACACTGCTGGCTGCCAACATAATATCTTATGCATGGCACCAAGTCTGCAGCAGAGAATGCTTAGCAATGCCAGACACATCCAATCAACACATTGTTCCACAACTCTGCAGAGGTTACAAAGTAAGAGTGCAGAGCAAAGGAGCCCCATTTGTAATGAGCCAGAGTGGGATGCGGCGGCAGGACAGATGGAGAATGAGATAGAGGAGGAGGAAAAAGAGCAAAAGATGGAGCTGGATAAGACTGGATGAGGCTGTGAGAGCAGATTGCGTCAACGATAAGAGGTGGCGAAATCAATTCTGGACGAAATGAGAAAGATTGATTTGGGAGTGAAACAAAGAAAATAGTGACAGGGGCAGGTATGGGAGGAAGGAGGGAGTGAGAAATCACTTAAAGGTGAGCCACAAGTGGAAGTGATAGATTGTGAAAGATGACAAAAAACTGCAACACTTCCTATGCTTACATTTAATGTGTCGATCAAGGAAGCTTTATCATTTACCAATGTGTTTTTTTTTCATTTACGTTTTGAAGTCTAATTTGTATTTTGAGATGTAAAGCAATGCCATCGTGTGTTGATTCCTCTCTTCATTTCTTTTTCATTCATCTGTTCTTACTTACCAACTCACAGGAAGAAAATCTGTCCCCAGTGGTTGTTTGGATGAATGAGAAGGATCATCATTCACTCGCCTCCTCTTGGCAGAGCTGCTGAACCGTGTGGGCAGCTTCATGTATTTCACCGCGTGTCCTTGTTTGATTTTTAATTTTCTTATCCGCAGGAACCTTGGCGATGCAATTAATGGAATCGTTCTGAGGGATTCCCTCGTGGTTAAGTAGTTTATCGTACTGGAATTATAAACACAATTTTTAATAATAGATGACGGTTGATTATAATAACTGCTGGATTCTGAATTGTTATGAATCTTAAAAAGTTTATATAAAACTGTTATTGATTTAAGCATATATTCCTTATTTTTGACACAAACCCAACACTACACTCTTTGACCTCGGCTGGCAGTCGCACAGTCAGACGCGAGTGCTTTTGTGCATCAGCTAAATTCATTATCGCAAACGTCAGTACTGTCGGGTCCGTTTGTCTGCCTCGCCCTTGCTCTCTCTCTCTCCTCCACTTACTCTCTTTTTACACCTCAGGCAAAAAGCGAGGTTGCTATCCTCATTAACCTCCCTGGTTCTCTCCAGCTCACCTCAGGCCAGCCCCACCTTAAGCTGCACTCATTACTGCTGAATCAAGCTGAGGGAGGCGGCAAGCGAGAAGCTGGGAAGCAGAGGAAGTAAGACAGCGGGTAGACAAACACTCGGCTGGAGAGGTTTCACTATCGTAATGGGTGACAAAGATGGAAATACAGAAAAAAAAAAAGGAGAGAGACAACAACTGGGAATCAAAGAAAGGCAGAGATAAGGAGTGATTCGCTTTTAGTGTGGTTGGATGAAAAAAAAAAAAGGACAAAGGAGACAAGAAGAGACGGACGACTGGGGCAGGGAATCCATTAGTGAACTCGGGAGTGGCTAAGATGATGTGTGAGCCAGTCATAAGCAGACATGCTCAGAGCTTAAAACTATGGCACTTGGCATGGTTAGCCATGATGGATATCTACCTCCAGATACCAGTTATTCATCAATGCCACATTTCTGTTGGCTAAGAAACTACCAACTCAGACTCAGAGCAAAGTGTTGCATGGCCTCTCATTGGAAGGATTCTGGATGGACTCCTTTTTTTTCTGACCCTTCTGCTGCTGTCTTAAGGCTTGACTCGGAGCTCATTTATTCCCACCAACGCATCATTAATTAATGAGTTTGCTGCTTAAAGTGCAACAGTTATGGATACAAATGAATGCTAAAGTACCCTTGATGATAATGAAACACACGTTGTTTTTCTTGCCGCAACAGTGAAAAGTTAAATGACTTGCTGCCCATTTGTTTCAAGATCTATGGGATATCTGGATGATAAATGGTAAAAAGAATGCTCTTGAAGTACTGTCATTAAGAAGTTTTTAATTAGAAGGGGATGGTTCGGGTAGTGAGACGCAGCAGTTATCACCGGACTGAGGGAAAATGACAGAGATCAGCTGCAAAGGCCTCCTCATGGCCAGGAACGCTAACAGAGGCGCTGATGTGACATGAAACACAACCGGCCGATCCAACATCAGTCCACGCTAATAAACTTACGACAGTGATGTTTTTATTTTCTTTCCTGCCATCGTATTTCAATAACCCACGTCAGCGACTTGCATCTAGAAAGTCTGAGTGCAGTGATGGAAACAGTTTGATGGAGCGGCGAATTAAAAAGTGGAAAGTGGCAGTTGCATTTTGAAAGCCATAAAACAGAGCCAGAGATACAGAGAGATACAGAGAGAGAGAGAGAGAGCGTTGGGCAGCAGACATGATTAAATTCCATCATCTATTACAGCTCGGCTCGTGGCTTTGATCTGGCTTCAAGGCCGCACTCTCCGACGCGCTCAGGCTCCATTCGCTTCTTAAAAGGTGACTCTACCCCGCGCTCTGTTTCACCATTCATTTACCATCCATCATTCTCCGCCTTTGGGTAAACACATCCATGTACATATATATATATATATATGCCAGCGTATGCCAACATATACGCTCAGTGTTTGGTTCGGGTAATTAGCAGCCTTGGCCAAGATGGAGTACAACATTTACATGTTGACCCTCAAAAGGGAGAAACCTTCACCTTTTTCTATATTTTTCACCTTTTTCTTCTCTCCGCTTTCTCCATCTGCTGGCTGGCTTTCTTTCTTTGTCGGCTCCTCAGATTCAGATGCAGCTCCTCAATTTCAAGGTACTTTATAAGCGCGGTGTGTTGCGGCGGCAGCAATCATCGGTGAAAAACAATTGTGTGCTTAAAGTGGATTTAACAACAACTTGTGAGGCGCTAAAAGCAAGGGTTGTGTCAGCAGTGGAAATGAGACAAATTAATAGGTCGTGGTTAACAAATCTATTTTTTCTTGAATTACAAATGTGAGGTTTGTTTCTTTTTCAGTCAGTTTGGAACGTTTATAGATGATGGAAACCAATTTAAGGTACAACGAGTGGACATTTAGTGTCAATCGACCTCTTTCATCTTCCTCCGACACGCCACTCCCTTCTTTTCCCTTCTCATCATCTTCATGTCACTCAAACATCCTAACCTCCATCCACCTACCCCTTTGCCCACCGATCCACCTATCAATCTCCATCCATACTCCCCAACATGAATCTCCCGTCCAATTCTCCTCTACTCCCATCTGTAGCCCTCCATTTCTCTGGGAGCTTATATCACAATTTTCCTCTCCAGCTTCTCCCTTTCTTCTCCCCTGCCTTATATTCCCTCTCCTCTCTTACCAGTCTTCCTTGCACCTCTTGAGATAACATAACTCAGAGGACAAGCCTTCAGAGACCAAAAGGTTCTCGTTCGCTCTCCCTCCGTCGCTCTTTCCTCCTCCGATCCTTCTCACTGGGGTTCTCTTAGGGACAATGATTACAACCAAGTCACTGCCGTCCCTGCCATGCCAATTAATGTGTGGGACTTAAAGATGGAGCAAGGGGAAGGAGGGAAAAAGTGTCCATGCCCGCATCTCCATACATTAGCATACTAAACAGCCCAACTGGTGGCTCTACAGCAGACACTTCAGGGGCATGTTCCACCGAGCAGACGCAATCCAAGTCAGACGTGTTTGCATAAACTGCAGCGCTACTCAAACAAGCTCGGCCGAGGTGTCCTTCTGTGTTTGTCCTTACCGTCAAGGTGACAACATCTGACACAAGTCTGCTTTATACTATATTTTAATTGGTTCTGAAGTGACTGTCATTTCAGCCCTGGCTCTCAAGGTAACCCAGTGACTCTGACTGTGGGTGATAGGTACATCAGGCTCAGTCTCAGACTTCGGGCAGGGCAAGTTTACTTAAATATCACATTTCAGCAACAAGGCTTTATATAAAACGTCAAAATCATCGAGAAAAAGTGCAAAAGAAACACAATGATTAAATAGCCAATAGAGTGGTTATTAAAACAAGCTAAAATAGAAGAAAACGTGTTGACAGTGCAGTGTAAGAAATGAATAAGTAAAAGGCAGCGGTAAACAGAAAGCTTGATTTAAAATAAGTGAGCGTTGCAGCTGACATGCAGTTTTCTGGGAGTTTGCTCCAGATATATGGTGCATAAAAACTGAATGCTGCTTCTCCTTATTTAGTTTTGACTCTGGGGACAGAGAGCAGCCCTGGATTGTTCATAATGTAGCAGAAGATCAGAAATAAACCACTCGGTGCTTTAGAAACCCACAGTGGTATTTTGAAAGGAATTCTTCCACGGACAGGAAGCTAGTGTGACGACCTCAGAGTCCTGAGTGCAAGCTAATGCAGACAAACATATGCACACATTATGCTACAACGCATCTTGCAGAATTATAAATAGCTTGCAGCAAAGTGTGGTCAGAGTTACAGTGCCTCAAACGAACCTAACTGATCCTCTCCCTGATGAGTTATGATGCACTCAGTGGCATCGTGGACAGTCTAACACACTCTCTGCATCATGACCCCGTCACGCATCAAGCAACCCCTGATTACTGTGGCTCGAATATTTCACCCCATACTCAAGGAAGCCAAAGGAATTAAATAATAAATGTCAACTATTCTATAACTGCGACATGACAGCCAGCAAAGCTTGTTATCTCAGTACAAGTCGGACGACATGAAAACAGTCACTCACCGAGGTCGTGAAAAATTGCAGATGATGAGAGTGTTACATTTTCGCAGGATTGATTGGGATTATTAAGTCGGAAATGAGTTATCATAACCGGCCGCGGCAGCTATGAGTACATTCACTCAAAAATAAATTAAAGACTGGCGGTAAAAAAACTGAAGATTGTCAAAAGGTCAGAGGTCCGAGACGACTTCTCTAATTAGTACTGCTGTCGAAAAGATGAGGTCTTCCTTTTCAAGAAAAGTCTCATGCTTTTCTGTGAGTAAGAGGGCCTGGGAGAAATGTTGTAAAAGCTCAAAGCCAAACTTTTTACTGGGTTATCTGAAAGTATATTACTATTTCTTGAGCCAGACCTAAGAAGCTCTCCTGTCTCCACATAACCTCATTTTAAGAAATTCAACATGTGTTTTGCATTACGTTGTCCTCCCTTTCCCTTCAACCAACATTTTAAATAACTGAGCAGGCATACACGTTTCTAACCTTAACCATACCTTCATACCACTGTTAAACTTACTTTGAATTTTTTCTTTCTCTATTTGTACATTCCACCTATATGTGTCTTCCTCGTGCATGAAGTCTGAAATGAGGGTCCTCTATAAGTCTATGTAAGTCGTCTTAGTGAGTCTCTGGGGGGCCTCCAAGTCTCTTGGAGCCCTCAAGTCCAGCTGGAGACTCATAATAATCCTGCATCCATGTGCAGGATTAATATGATTGTTCATGTTCCTCTCTGCAGCGTTGCCATCAGGGATAAAATCTGAGACAATAATGCTTTTAGATCCAAAACATTAACGAATACAATAAATCTATGACAATTTGAAAACATTGCAGCAGACTTAGCAGCCAAGATGACGCTAAACTGAGCTGCCAGAAGATATAAAGAGATAATAACTTGCTCTTGTCCAATTCATGTTTCATTCCAGCTTTCCACTGATTATAGAAATATTTATTTTGGTTGCTCCAACTTGCGATAGACATTTTGGAAAGAAATGCCACTAACTATTAAAAGAGCAAAGTTTTGTCTAAATATGGAGGAATTTAGGGAAAAGAAATAAACACATTTGGTCAAATGTAGGCAACTCAAAGGAATTATTACAAAAAAATAAATGCAAATTAAACTTTCGTCATAATAAAAATATTTTCTGTGGATCAAGCTCGGTTCATCAGAGTTTAAGGTTAATTTAGGCTACATGAGCATATTCCCCACTCCGACCTCCAGCAACCTTCCGTTTCAATTTGCTTTGTAAGCGTGAAACTAAAGTCTCCCTAAATCTTTCTAAAAGCCTGACAAAAAAGATAAATCTGCCCAATTGTACTTGATGATCCACTTTCTGTATGCCTTTCTGCCAGATTGGTTTGCTGTTCAGCTTGTTTTTCTAACCAAAGATTTGGGAAAATTCCCTTTACATCTTGAACAAAAAGGAGCTAAAAAAAAATAGATAGAGATAGATAAATTCCTCACATCACTTAGAGGTACTCGGACCATTGGCTCGCATGTCTGGGGTCCCCAGCAGTCTGAAAGTGTCACATACAGTGAATTCTTTGCACCCAGTGCATTTCCACCCGTCAGCATTGTTTAAATTCACATAAAAAAGCCTCTTTAGGATATACTGCTGAAGTACAGAACCACTGAAAGAAATATTTTAACACATTCTCATCTCCAACAGGTCAAATCCCACAGCTTGGTCAGTGGCCTATACGATTCAAGCTACGGCACTTTATGAACCACTCTCGTGTCAGTTTTGTCAGTCTCTGCTTGTGACATGCACAGTGTCTTTTCAAAATAAACCTCCATGTTCACAGGATAGGTACTTGGTTAAGCTGAGGTAAAGAAATGGGTTTAATGGGTAAAATAACGATGTTTGTTACGTTACTGGTGTTAGCAAATACTGGAAGTAACATAACAAAACTTTGGTAAAATAAGTCAACGTTGACTTGGTTTCAGATTGGACACAAACATCAGTCTCCTAGGTGAAAGTTCTGTGTTTGTTTGACCCACCCAATCAAAACTCCCACCCACCCGACGCAGAATTTCTCTATGTTTATACTACTCCAGTTGCTCTAACCGTCTAATGAATACAGATGGGTTGACGTTGGAGTATGTTGAAGCCTGGTGCATTTGAATCAGACACAGAGCGGCACCGGTCAAGTATTTGACGAGTTGGGAGGGAACATGGATTGAATTTAAAAGACACTCAAAGAGTTTAAGAACGAGAGAACCTGCTGTGTATCCACATTTTTGATTCAAAATGCAGCACCGTTTCCTTATGCTGATGCATGTCAGTCTTTGGGAAAAATGACTGTCCTTTTCTAAACCCGCTCCCACTGCGCTCAAGATGTCATACAGCATGACGGGAGCGGGCGAGGTCTGAGGGTAATTGGCTCTCTAAAAAAATCAGAGTCAAAATGCTAATTCATGTCAACATCTTTGCAGGTGTTTTTCTACTTTTATTGAACAACTTGGAACAAATGAGTACAAACAAACTGCGACTTGTGACAGGTTTATAAATAATATCTGTGTGCGGATGGAAACCCAGCTGCATTGCTGATTGCAAACACGAATATCATTAATCTGCATGTACAGTATCTCTTGTTTGGATCAGAGTCACGCAGAGGCTATGTTTCCATGCTAATGTGGAGAATGCACAATTCTCCACATTCTCCCCTGCGGCAAATACTGTATGTCCTAACAAAGAGGAGGAGGAGAACATGCTGATTAGAGGAACAGTAAAGCATGTTGCATGTGCAAGGATTAATTGTTTTAACAAAAGCATATAGTAAGGGGCGTATAAGCCATCTCCCTCTCTCTCTCTCTCTCTCTCTCGCTCTCCTAGAGTACCCATAAATCATTAATTGGGCATCAGTTACCCAAAAATCGGAATGTGACAATAAAAAAAAGTGTCTGTCTCCTGATTCACTCCTCTGTGTCAAATCTAATTAATAGTGAATGATAATAATTATTTACTAATAAATCACACACTGTAAATGATGCTGGGCCTTGATTAGCTGACTCATTAATCAGTCCTGGTTTTTTTTCACAGTGCTTAGCCGCTCATTTCTCACCATCTCCCATCTGAGGCAGATATGCCGTCAGTTAATCCCCAAACTGTATTTATTGTAATTCTGTTTGAACACTGTAAATCGGCAAATACTTTGTTAATTATGCACTCAGCGGTAATAAAGCATGAACTGGTTATTTGGGGAATAAAGAAACAAGTAGTCAAAAGAGCAACACATCAGCTAATATGGAAAGAAGCATCTCAGACATACAGTAAATATTGCAAGGAGTGGATCCAGTGGGCGATGCGTGAGCTGTATGTTGTGTGTTTCTGACCGGGGAGGTCCGCTGATGTGATGCAATACGCCTGTAATGAACTGACAAATGTTAGGGAAGAGTGCGTAAATTTGGCAATCACGTCTGCAGGGAGCTTCACAGCTTCCTGTGTCGTAGTCTGTGTCCGTCTCTGGCTTCACGCAAGATGATTATCACCTCGTAAAAGTCCTTTTAAAGAAAATTACATCCTCACTCCAAGCAACGGCTTCTCGCACTTTTTTTTGTGTCAGATGCAGCGTAGAGACTACGACCCCCAACATGTTTAGAAATGGCTCATTAGTACTTCTGCTTAATATAAAGCGTCCTCCTACATGGCTGCGTGTCGCCTGCCATTAAGGAAGCAGTGTGATTAAGTCGGGTGGGGGGGGGGTGCTTTCTGCAGAGCTGTCCACAATCTGCTCTTAAAACACTCCACCCAGTCTACACCGCAACTTCTCCTCTGGTCTGACAGAATTCATTTTCCAGCAAATTGAGTAACATCTGCTTATCAGCGGCACAACCTGTCATTCTACCTGCTTCTGTTTTCATTTAGGCTATCCTCTCCCAGAAAACACCCATATGGCTCCCCACTGGCCCTCACTCACCCTGTAGTTATTATCACACACACACACACACACACACACACACACACACACACACACACACACACACACACACAGTGGAATGTTTTCTCTGAGTACTGCAGCAACACCGAACTGGCTATAAATCACATTGCATTATCACCGCGCATCCCCTCCTCCTCCTCCTCCTCCTCCTCCTCCTCCTCCTCCTCCCATCCCTCGCTCGCTGCTCCGATTGGCCCGGCGCGCCTCCTCCGGACGGCCTCTCCGATGCGGGACATCGGCGTAATGGTAAATCCCGCCTCCTTCCTTGGGGCTGGTTGATTGGGAGAAAAGGGGGTCTCTCCTTGGAACTGTCCATCAAGCTCGTTTCTTGTGCGCCTCTCTCTCGTCCACCGCTGCTGCCTGCGACGCGCTGCATACCGACGGAGAGAGACGCACGGGGAGCGGAGCAGGCTAATTAAGCTCGAGCGGCGACTTGCGACCGGCCAGGAACCTCTCTCCCCCCCCACCACACACCCCCATCACCCCTCAAAGAAAACAGATTTTTTTTTATTTCTTTTTTTGTCACGTCATTGGACAGGTTTTTACATTTTACCTTTTTTTTTCTTCTCATGCGTTTTTTTTGGTCAAATATTTTTTTCCTCCTCAAGGCACTGAGAGACAAACTAAGTGTTCGGTATATATATTAGTGTTTTTTTTTTGATAATTAATTTTCTGGCTGACTACAGAGGAGGAGACAAACAGCCCTCTTCATCTCCTCTCTCTCTCTCTCTCTCTCTCTCTCCGGTCATCACAGGGAAAAGTCAAGTGGATAAAACTGATGTTTTCTTCCAGTCACATGTTGGACTATTGCTGTTGACATTCATCCACTGGACCGTTTTTTTTTTTAATTATTACTATTATTATTATTATTATTATTATTATTAATAATAATAAAACAAGGAAACAGATTCCCCGCAACGGCACCACAAAGGAGGAATACCGAGGCACCAAAAACCAGCAGAACATCAAGCAGAACATCAAGCAGAACATCAAGCAGAACCAGAACCTCATCCAGAGCTCCATCATGGGCTGCCCCCTCTTGCGGAACGCGTTTGCTGCTCTCATCCTGGTTCTGCTGTCGGAAGGTAAGTTCTCACTCTCCACTTTAACGCTGCGCCACGACGCATGCATGTTCGCCTCTTTTTTTTATTTATTTTTATATATTTATTCTTCTGAAAAAACGAGTGGTGGAGGTGAATACTAATGATCTACCTGCCTGCGAATCACGCGTGTCTGCTGTGCACACTGCGATGCTGTACGTGTGCGTGTGTGTGTGTGTGTGTGTGTGTGTGTGTGTGTGTGTGTGCGCCAGGTTCATCTCCAAGCCAACCTCGTGGTTTCGGGTGTAAGCAACGAGCGATGCATGTTAAAGATGTTTACTATGAAAAAAACAAGAAGAAGAAGAAAAAGAAGGAAAAAAAACAAAAAGAAACAAGACTCGCATCCCCCCAGCCTTCTGTGAACATTCCTTTACGTGACTTGAATGGCCTGGTATCCCACGCACACGACGCACCAGGGGGGGGGGTTAAGTACGGGTAGAAGCAATGCAGGGGGACTCAAGAGAGAAAGACAGTGTTTTGCTTTCTATTTCCCTTCCAAAAACCAAGGTCGAGAGAGAGAGAGAGAGAGAGACCGATGGAGAAAGATGGACATTTGGATGAAACATGCTCTGGGTGGTGAAGCTTTAATTCTCTCCTCTTCTTTCTGTCACCGGATTCAACCAAACTTCACTCATCTGCTGGTTCACACTCGTCTCCAGATAACTTGCACGAGCGGAAGATTCAGATGGCATTTTTAAAACCCCCTCCATTATTAATAACACAAACAGACAGCGTTGTGATTTTGTTATTGTCCACAGGGGAACGCTGACGGGTGGGGGTATTTCAAAATCCACCTGCATTTTTCATCATCTTCTAATACCCCCACCATGCCATGGGATGTCCCACCATATATTAGTTGTGCACGGCATTCTCTCCATGTATACTTGTAATTTCCCATTTGCCCATCTAGCATGAACACACACACACACACACACACACACACACACACACGCACACACACCTGGCTCAATTAGTCCTGCCTTCATCCTGTGGGAAATCAGTATATAAATAAATTACTCTGGCCCTTAATAACAATAATTGATGTGTCAGTGCAATAGGATGTGAGGTTAACAACGTGCAGATGCGTACGGGCTGTAGCCTCCTGCCTCCGCGGCTCGTTGTGGGCGGGAGAGCCCAGCTGGTCATGGTCGGCATCCCACAGCAAGACCCTTCTCCACACCAGGCGGAGAGCAGACGGCCGGCCCTGCAGGACGCACACAGCACACAAACACAACGGGGGTTCAGCGACCGACCCCGCGGCCATACCGGGTCTCATTACTGCTCCCAGATCTTTGAATTTGTAACCTGTGGGTTTGTTCGCGGTGTGAAGGCGTGACCAATCGTGTAAGCCCCGGTTGAGGAATGATTGGGTATTGATGGGAGTTGAGCACATTGCAGCACATGTGAAGCAAAAATCCAATCTCATTGAGAGGGATCCACATGCTGCTTTGAGTTGGTGTAGGTTCACAACACGTCCGTCTCTTAAAAGTAGAAAGCATGCATTATAAAGGACGGACATGGCTGTTAAAAGGGCATCGATAAATCATGCAGCAGTGAAATAATCCTTTGTATCTGTGCCTCCGAGAGGCAGGCCAGTGTGGTGGCCTTAAAGCTTCGCGGCCATTGTTTGGCAGATTGTGTGTGAGTTATTATTGCCTGGTTAACGATGAATAAGACGTATCCTCATGAATGACTGTCCAGTGTTTTACTAGCCTGAAGATATTTCTCCTTCTTGACAGTGATTATCACTCAGCTAGCCACTTCACATTATGCACAACACATATTTATTAAGAGAGAGCACCATTTCATCTTCCATGTACTCTGAGAAACGACAAGTAAAATATGTTTCAGACCAGTACAATGGCATGCCAACCAGGTTGAAAAAGGTTATTTTTTTCTTTGCTGCAAAACACAATTACGCTATTCAAAGGTTTCCTACTGGCTTGAATGTGCACCACTCCATGGGTGCAGTGGCCGGCTCTTGGCATGCTGTTTCCCCTCACACATTTATTCCCTCTGTTTGAACTGTAACTCTAGAAAGGTGATCGTCCAAGCGCCTGCTCATATGTGCAGTAAAATATTTTCCACACAAGCTGTCTGCAATAAATCAAAACCAGTTTCATCTATGAGACCAGACACTGTGAGGCTTATGAAACATTAAAGCTGGGAGTGTGTCCACACACACACACACACACAAACACACACAAACACACACACCTCCACACGAAATTAAACAATGTACCCCTGCGCTCAAAGGATTTCTGTTGTGACAGAAACCTGCAAGATCGGATAATGAGAATAATGCCGTCATTGATTTAATGAAAAGTGAAGATGACAAGAGAAATTGCTTCTGCTTTCGGGGCTTGATAGGTCACAGCAGAGGACGTTTAAGGTTATCTATATCAAATAAATTGCTATATTTAGATCACTTATGCAATAATTGCGGGGAATCACCCGTTCACACTGCACTGTATGCTGTACATGTGTGTCACTAAGGTTGAAACGGTCTACAGATGGGTCTTCCCACCAACATGCACCGCTGTGATGGAGGTTCTGGTAAGAGGAAGTGTTCAAAGCAGGAACACGGTGAAAACAGGTGGGGTCGCGTTTGTAGCACGGTGTCCTTGTTTCAGCAACATATGGGGGCCAAGTGGGGTCAATGCGCATTGCACATGTTAGCACGTAGCCATCCTCCATCGTCCCTGCCCCCTAACACACACACAGATAAAAACACACACACACACACACACACCCACACACACTCGACTGGATCACCAGTCTTGGCTTGGAGATGAAGAGAAGATAGATGCCAGCATCAACAGATGCCTTGCGCTCTTATTCTGGAGGGGACTCTGCTTTTCTCCCTCCCTTTGAAATCCATGGTTTCTGTGTGCTGTTGTTCTCCATGTTTGGCTTAGAAATGCCCTGCCATTTTGGCAGGTTTTATTTATCTGCAAGTGTTGGAGTGAGAGGGCCTGGATTCGGTCTCAAGAGCCTCGGGGACAAGGGTTGGAGGTTTAACCAGCCTGGAGTGGGTCTGCGGTCTGAATGTTTTTCCCTCAGGTTTCACTTTTTTATATTTCTATTGCTGCTGTGTGGTGGCCTGTGGTGCTGAATCTATCCCTTGCACATAGTGGATCCATGATAGTAACCTTAAGAACATTCTAGCTGCGTTTTGCCCTAGGACTCACAGAGACAGGTGCTCGGTGTAAAAACAAATATTTTAATTAATACTGAAGAATTCCTACATTTAAAATCAAAACATGGTTTCAACCAGACAAAGGCAGCATGGTCGAATAAAGCAATCTGTACAGAGTTGCTAGACTTGTTTTAAATTCAGTTTATTTTTGATATATTCTTCTGCTGTTTGTTGTAGCGAAGTAAATAGGTGATTTTATGGTAAAAGCATTAGAGAATAAGAGAGATTAAATCTTTAATTAGTAGCAGAACATTTGGAAAATGTAATTCGTGAAAAGAGTCAAATTCAGTAGAATTGCTTCAATTATCTGACTTTAATTAATACGCAGATTAATATAGAAGTGAAACAGCTGTTGAACAATCACTTAACATCCTACTGTATCAACCACTGAGAGTATTGTCATTGGATTTCAAGGTGTTAGGATACATCATCAAGGCCTGTAAAATACAACCAGTTCAGTTCAGTCATTGTTGTCCATGGTGGAGATTTGTTTTGCAGAATGGCAAAAACCAACGTACCATCACGCAAGGGTTCTGCTATCCTACCGAAAGTTGTTTTTCGTGCGTTCCTTTAAGAATGTCCAGCAGCATGGATGATCAGTACGCCTTCACAAGCTGCAGTCCAGAACTGGTTGTTTAGGCGATAAAACGATTTGGTTAGGTTTAGGGAAAGATTGTGGTTCGTAACTACGCCTGTTACATAACTACTAGGTGGCGTAGGTCGAGTACATACGGAAAAAGTACGTTAAAATAAGTCAATGTTGACCGTTAGTTTCACACGGGACACGTACAACAGTGTCCTTGGTGAAAGTCCTGTCTACGTTTGACCCATCCATCCATCTCGACTTTCTGTCTTTATACTACGTCACCTGACTTCCTAAGCGGCAGCCATGCCCTTCCTTGCTTATAATTATGTGGGGTTAAATACGAACAACAGTGCATTACTTTTTGTATCGGTAAAAGTGCGATCAGTGAACATTTTGCCAAAACAGACACACAATAAGAATGACACATAGTAAAAACAACAAAGGAAGTAAATATACATTTTGAAAAATAAATGAAAACAGTTATGACCAGTAAATTAGAACTAGTAAAAAAAAACCCAATAACAGTATTTTTGGTAACTACAGTCGGCTTCTGAATTTTTCGATTGCACTTGGCTCTGGAGAGTGTGTTCATGTACCCTAAAGGAAGCAGCTCAAACTGTCTCATTCAAGGGTTGGTAGGTATCAGTGGCAACACTAAAAGACCAGAACCGAGGGGAATGTTGAATTTAATTCATTATCGTGACCTCACTCCGTGGATTTCGAAGCACTTCCAATTACAGCCTAGACAGAGATGAATAACCCCTGAGCTGGTGACCCCGCGACCTGCCAGGCTGAAGCTCAACTCTGCATTTCATAGTGTGAGCAGCTATCTGGGCAGAGAGGTGACAGAGAGGTCACGGGTTCAAATCCTTTGAGGATGGTTAGCCACAGTATTGCTGTGGACGGTAGGCGGACGTGGCACCACCTCGCTGCCCTTGAGATTTCTCCTGTCGCTTTTGATAAACACTTCACTGGGCCTCACATATTGGTTCGGGGGGTTGGCAATTACACATAGTGTCAGTGTCATAAATAATGATTACAGCAAGGCTTGTTTGCAATTATAATTACAGTTATAATATATGGAGTTCGGTCTAATGGAAAGGCAGTAGGACGGCACTCAGCTCGGGACAGGTACTGTCTTTAATTACTGTAGTAATTCGCTTCGTTACAACCTCCCAGCATCCCAGCCCCAGCTTAAAGACCAGCGTTGGTCCGGCTGTGGATATGAACACTGGCTATGGGTTCTCACTTTAACAAATGAAAAAAAAAGGCTATGTTTTATTTAGTGCAGGGGAAAGGATCATTCAAGAGGGAGCAGAGTGGCTGTAGAAGCTGGAATAAGTGGTGGCTCGTGTACTTGCATCAACCACTGCCCACGCAGGCACGTACTCACACACACACACACACACACACACACACACACACACACACACACACACACACACACACACACACAGCTCTCAAAGAAAAATAAACATATGCATGCATACACTGTGGAATAGCTCCTTTACTTGGACCACTGGGAAGATGCATTTCTACAATTCCCCCTCTAAAGGTGTGAGAGGTAAATCAATGGAAAGTCAATGGAGCCCAGCCATGAAAGATACAAGGGGACATCTACATATTATATATATCAGCATGGGTATTAATAACTCCCATTCGATTTTCCCCATATGAACGCAATTGAAAAGAGATCAATAAGTCTCAGCATAGTGCAAATTACCTCCCTTTGGTTTCCAAAGCTTCAGTCCACACTGCAGATTGAGCTATCTGCAGGGAGAAAACAGTAAGGGAGAAAAAGAGATGTTTTCTTGTTTGGTGATGTGCAGATGTTACACATTTAAGGGGAATGAAAACTGTTAGAGGGGAGAGAGAGAGAGAGCGGCGTGTGATTTTTTTTTTTCTCTGTTCCTCTTCCTTCTAGTCTTTTTTGTGCCAGGGAGTTAGCATCATTGGAAACACAATTCAGATTAGTGCAGGCGGCTTGTCCTAGGGGAGCCGGGAGGAACGAGGGTCCCGCTTCTCTCCCTGTCCTCATTACCAAAAGACAAGAAGCTCGCCGGCAAATCAATGGAAAAGGCTTAGGCACTAATTCAGACCATGCCTGGTGACGGGACTTAGCTTTTTGTGTGTGTTTTGTGTCTCAGTGTGTGCGTGTGTTTATGTGTGTGACCCTTCCCTCGTGCGTCTGTGGGTGTTTAATCATTTGTGCTGCAACAGAAGGCTGGAGAAAAACATTAGTTTCAAACGACTGCTGAATTGCTTGCCGTTGGAGTAACCTCAAAAACTCCCGGTTAACCGCGCTGATATTTACCACGGGGACACACGATAGCGCGGAAGCCCTTTAATTACGCAGAGATAACGTCAGATCCATCACTGAATCCATTTAGTCCAGTGCTGTTGCCATTGTAATTCTAACTGCTCAGGGTATTGTTGCCATGACTACTGCAACATCAATAGCCCGCAGTTGTGTACAACTTCCTTTACGCCGAAAAATAAAAAGAGCAACACCTTGGCGTTTCCTGTAAACAACCCTCCCTGCCGCGGATGCCGGCATCAAGATATGCCAAACAATCCACCTGTCTCACGGCTCAATCCGTGCCGCATCTTCTCTCGCCCTAGGTGATGCTGCTGCTGCTGCTGTTCTTACAGTCATTCCATGCGCACCTCTTGTTTTGTTTACACAGGTAAAACTACTGGGCGCAACAAATGCTAAATAATGGTTTCATGTTTTGGATTCTCAGCCCCTCCACCGCCTCTGACATCTCATGGTACTGGAGGTGTTGCTGGGTCTGTGCAAAAGGGGGGAAGTGCAGGGCAAGAGCGGAGAGAGGGAAATAAATAAAACTGTGGAAAACAGATCAATAAATATTTCAGCAGCTGCTCCCTTCACAGACTTCTCCTGAAGCCATAAGAGGTGGAGAGAGATAGAGAGAGGGAGGGAGAGAGAGAGAGAGACAGGGAGGGAGGGATAAAGTGCAAGAAAGGGAGAGAGAGATAGAACTGGGGTAATTGTGTTCCAGACTCTCATTCACAGTGGGCGAGAGAGATGGAAAACTGCTGCAAAGAGAGAGAGGCACAGAATGAGGATAATTGTGTCCCGGACTTAAATAGACAGAGAGAGAAGGCATGAGTGAGGGGTGGAGACGCGACACAGGGTGTGCTAACGAGCAGCACATACAAACACTGTCTCCTATGGGAACCAAAAAAAAAAAAAAAAGCCATACGAGAGGCTGGGTCCCTGGACTTTGGCACTACATAATAGTGACTGAAAGAATCTCTCACATAATTCTAATTCCTGTCAGGAGTTAGCGACATACCGTGTGGGTGTGTAGCTTGTGCAGCGAGCAGATCTAAATGATAATGAGCCGGTCAGCCACTGAGACGGCTAACGTGTTGCTGCTGCAGCAGACGTGGCCGGTGTCAATGCCACTCTGCTATAATCGTGAGCTGAGGTGTTCTCACACTGCTGTGGAAATTTTGCACGCGCAAGACGCACTTCACATGCAGTGTGTATGTTTAATGCAGGGAGTGAGCAACAGCGGGGGATAAAAGACACAGCGAGAGAGAAAGAGAGAGAGAGCTTATGAGGGTGGACAGGCTGGAGAGATGGAGGAGTTATGAAAAAATGATTGAAGCGGGGCTGCTGGGAGGAGAGCGAGGGAAGAGAGACAGATGGTGTGAGGGAGGAAGAGGAGGAGGGATTTCAAAAGAGCCACAACAGGCAGTGATCAAGATGGATCGATTTTGCATACAGATGATTAGGTGGAATCAAAAACATGGCAGGTTTGTAAACCGTGTTTGGGTGTTATCACTGTGAGTGGGTGTAGTCAAATTGTTTCAGGGTCACTCGTTGTGTGATATTGCTGGATTAAGGAGCCGGTGCTAATGTGATATGCCACTGGTTAGGGAGTCATTCCAGGGAGGCAGCACACCTCTAATAAGACGCTCATGCGGTGCACCCACATCATAATGAGCGGTTTGGAGCTTGTCAAGAATCCACAGGTTACATGAAACATTATATTTAGACATTTAAAAATTGCCAGCACACATGGCAATCAAATGCAGACATTACATGTTTTGGTCGCTATTTGGAAAGCGACATGATTAGGAAAACAAACTGTGCCAATGCCCGGTGGTAACTCGGAGCTTATGCTGCGATTTAGCGATGTGCCACAATTGTCCTGTCGTTTAAGGCCGGTACGCAGCTCCAGCTCCGGCTGTGAAGGTGCCGCTGGGATTTTCCTGTAATAAAGTCTCCATATTAGCGCGACATCCTGACAGTAAGACTCAGTTAAGTAGAATTTCACCAAAAGATTTGTCTGTGACAGCCAATAAATGGACTTACAGGAAGTGTTCCGCAGTGATTCATTTCACCGTGTCTTCTGGGTAACGGGCGTTAAAAGACTGCTGCACACATTTTAAAGCAAAAAGATCAAAGGGATATTTTTTGAACAAAATATCATATTCGTGGTGTAGTGGTGCTAATGTAGTAATTGGGATGTTAGGTGAGATTTCATCAAACATTTGTGCAGCGATAGACCATTAATTGGGTTTAGGAGAAGACGCTGCTATGTTATTGTGTTATGATATTTCTCTAATTAGATGTGGGGTTGGATAACGATAAAAGCCTCTTCTGCTCTTCCCAGTTTTGTAATGCAGTGAGTGAAATTCCATTAGTGTATGCATGGACCTGCACGGGGGAGGTTGTGAGCACAATATTCAACTACCACATTATTTAAGAATTTCAAGGATATGGTTTGCTTTTAAATTGTGTTTCAATCAAATCCAGGTCCCTTTATTCATTGGAGGGATGTGGATGAATAGTGGTGCTCTAAATTGTTGTGTAATATCCTTATTTTAACACACACATGTAACACACACACATACATACATATATACACACATATATACATATACACATACATATATATATACACACACATATATATATATACACACATATTGTGTGTGTGTGTGTGTTTTACATAGTTATTTTCAAAATCTTTTTCTTTAGACATTTCAAGGCCGTTCGTGGCCGTGGTTCACTTTCATTCATTATTTTCTCTCCTCGTGTTAGAGCAGCAAAAAAATTTAAGAAATGTGGCCAAACCAGACTCATTAAAATGTACAATATCATACCAGAGATTCCATTCAGCTTTCCAGTTAAAATTCTTCATCTTACTGAGCTGCTATTTACTCCTAGTTGCAGCAGTTATTTCAATACTAAAGCATATGTAAATATATAATAATGAAAATCATTGCCAGAACCCAAAAATATTCAAAAGTTTCCTTGGCTAATGATTGATATACTATTCAAATATAATGCTGGAAGTTCTCAAAGGGGTTATCACAAAAAAAGTTTTTGAAAATCTCCCTTCAGACCTCCCTTCAGACCTTCCTTCCTTTAATCATTTTGTCGTAGCAGCAAAACCTCACACTCTATCCCCATCAAGGGGGTACTGACTGTGTCAATGTGACCTTTATCTGGCTAGCAGACCTCCAGTTCCATTAGGGAATAATGACGGGGTCCGAAAAGGGCAATTAGTTGCTTAATGTTGGGCAACAGTAGTCTAATACAACATATCATAACATATATAACATATTTGTGCTGACAAGTCAATATCCATACCTGACAGAAACCGCTGTGCTTTCAGACACAGGAGGAGTTATTGGAATTGTTGACATTATAGAAATGGATTTGTTGATTTATGTCCCGCTGAACCGGTTTCACTAGCCCGTTAAAAACAGAACAGTTATGCATTTCTGCTGCGACCGACTTGATGAAAGTAAATCAGTGAAAGCGGTGCCTTTAAATGGTACTATACAATAAAGAAATCTAGACATAGACTGAGTGATGATGTGATGAGAGGCCACCAAAACCAAATAAAATATGAGAAGGTTCAAGATTTGAAAAAAAGTAAAACGACTGCTGAAAAATAAAATCACGTTGCTGTCAGAGCAAAACTCACTTTATTGAAGATTTGAATCAGATGATATCTGAAGCATAGAAGATAAACAACCCATTTCAACACTCGCCATTAAGCTCCATGTTGGCCTATTTATTGTAAATATCTGCTTTATCAAACCTGCAGTTACCTTTGTTTGTTATTTAGGGTTTGACAGCTGTAATCAGAATTGATCTGTATACTGCAGGGAGGCAGCTAAATCAGACATGACAAATGTGGGCCAGACAGTGCAGGTGTTTTCTCAATCAGGCCGACGTGATTGATCCTCTCTTGAATCCATCATGATCAAACCTTATTGACATTGGGCTTCTATTAAGTTTATTTTTTATTTTTTTTTTTTTGGTCGGGAGACAGAAAAGAAAGATAGCAGCTGATCGACTACAGCGCAAAGAATTGCGTTTCAATTTCGGCTCTACAGAGCATTTATAAATCAAAGAATGTTGGAAGGACTTCTGCTGGTGCGATTGATTTTCCTTTAATTAGTTTTTTTTTCTCTGGACTGGTTTTTGTGTGGTGAATTAATGAGAGGAGTTATGATGGCAGGAGGAGAGTTGCCTTAAGGTTCAATTACTTCAGACTGTTAAAGCAATGGCATCATATGTGTAATGGATTGCACTTGATTAAAGGCTGTTTTGCCTCTTAAATTTGATATCGTGCTGAATGTGATGCACTTGAGCAAATATGTTTGATATCATGTACTGAATAAGAAACGCTTTAGCCAATCTGTGTCATTTAATGCCTCATTTCTACTCCCTTCATCACAGAGGGGGTTTTATTCTCAAGTATATAGATGTCCGTTGTCAGCATTTTGACAGTGCAGTTTGATGTAGTGTAGTGATTTTTTTTTTCTTTTCTTATAGCGGGGGACTTCTAAATGAGCAGAGATTCTCTTCTATAGAAGTGTGCTGCACAAGCCCAACACAAAGACGGCGCGACACAAGTTGTCAAGCCATATATAGACTGAATGGCTTTGAAATAGGGACTCTTTGAAACTGCAACATCTCAATTCAGAGGACAGCAATTACACAGTCAAACATGGAAGTGGATAGAATTGCATTACAGTAGCGCCACATATATTATAATGTAAAAAAACCCAGCCAACTTGTGTTGTATAAGTTACGCTTTGGTGCTCAGCCTCGGGGACCCCCCCCCCCCCACATCCTCTGACTGTGCCCACTCACCCGTCGCAACTTCCTGCTCTCAGCTCACACTTAAAGACACGAGCGTGCAACCTCAGGCCATCTGTTTGCTTTTTCTGGGGCAACTGGATGCCTACAGGGAGATGGACATATGTGATAAAAAAAAAAGTACCATCAGAGTCGTCAACCTTCTGAGTCTGCCCTGATTTCCCGGGGAACACCTCGTCTTCACAACTTATAAAGTAATGAAAGCTGTGCCTCCCCTGCTGCGGTGCCCGCTGTAACGTACTCCCTTTGCAGCAAGTTTAAAGGGAACGATAAGGAATAATTTGATTCATGCCTTGCTCGTTAAAAGTCGACACCATCTAATAGTCTGTCATATAAATGCTATGTCACAGCAGGTTTTTGTTGGAGGAACTACACGACGATGAGGTCGCTCTAGGGCGGACAACGTGTCTGTAATCAATATCACAATATTACTAGGAATACTTTTTTAATATGGCAAATGACTGGAAGCTGTTCTGTTAACTAATATCATATTGTATTCCCCTTCGATGTAAACCATCTGACAAAATGTTTCACTAAAACAAAAACTTTGCCATTTCATTTAGTTTATTTCTAAATTAAGTTGCCTTATTTAACATTGTGTAAAATAAAAAACACAATATGAATATACTGTCAAAGTCCAAGTACACCAAAAGTTGAGATACAGTAATGCTGAATTATTGCCCAGCCTTCCATCTATATAAAAAAATAAACAGCAATGGTTCGATTGTTACCTCACTCATTAGAACCAATAAGTAGCCATACACTATATTTGGAAGTCACACTTTGATAACACTTGAAACATTTTGCTAACGACTGGTTACATGTTTATATTCCTGTGCAAAAGTATGTGAAAACAGAATTGGCATTTAAAATGGTTTTATGGTTATAAATGTATTGTTATTCTATAAAACACACAAAAAAAACAGACTTGATCCCTGATTGCAGTGATTCTAGCTTGGCGCTAATTTGAACAGATTTTAATGTTGCTGATGGGAAGCCAGTGAGGGATCTGGGTGTTTTGGAGGAGACACACAGAAAAAACGAGTTTGCAGTTGCAATGACTGATAGAAAAAGGACAATTATTGAATTCCAAAAACTGCATGGATAAAAAAAAAAAAAAAAAATCATTTCACATGTCTCAATAATTCAATAGACCCCACAGGGGCCCCTGGTTACAAACCGCTGATGCTAGGGTGTCATTCAATGGATTCTTGGTAACTGATTAATCCTATTTGAAAGAAGGTTCAGGATGAGGCTGAACCTGTAATGGCTCCTGCATGTAAGGAAATGGAAGGCATGAAGAATGCTGCATTACAGGAGGTAAGAATTGGCAACGTCTGGAATGTGTAAGGCTGCTCCTGAAAGGATGGATGAGCAGATAGAGTTGGTTGACTAAGAAGCACACCATATGGAGGGCTTTGTCTGGCTGTGGTTGGTTGTTTTATTTATTAGCTCTGCCAGGTTGGTTGCCATATTCATTTCATGCCTGTGTTACTCCACCTGCGTCTTCGGTTGAAGCTGCGGATTTCAAGTAGCTCCATAATGGGGGAACACTTGCTTTCCCTCAAACTGCCAGAAAAAAATGAATAAAGCAATGCCGATGTGGCATTTAAGGAATTTTCAAGTGACTTATAATATCATGAATTTTTTCCGTATTGGCTTCAAGCTTTTGATCTTTTGCACACATAAGATATTCAGATATTCTGCATTGTACCGTTGAAAACAGATTAGCTTTGATAGAACCACAAAATCTTAATTTATGACGACATAACTAAAGGTGACATATCAACTCAACAGCAGACTGATATAATTTTATATTATGTTCCCTGGCATGTTAGCTTTATTTCTCACCAGCTTTTCCTCAAGTTACTCATCAACCATCACCTCTGAGTCACTGATTCATTGAAGGAAGATTTCCAAGACTGAAAATAGAAATATGTTAGGACTAAATGTATTGAATAACTTTCCAAAATAAAACACGAATAGAATATCAGGATGTTGAATTTGAGTTGAAAACACTCACACATGTGTCACATTCTCTGAAAACTGGGTCAGGTCAAAATCTGTCCCGGCCAGAAAGGTGAGGTTTTTTGGGGTAAATTGCCAGCAACAAACCAAACTGAAGGGCGGTGGAGTTTAGTGGAGTAAAGTGAGGAGTCTGACCTCTTCAGCAATAAGTGAGGAGGGAAAGGAGAGGCTCTCAGCGGTCAGCTTTCTCTGCATCCAACAATAAGGCACGTCGTTAGATTTCACACAAACATTAAATCTGGACTGGAAATCAGTTGTTTTTGTCCATTGCAGGTTCCCATAAATATGAGAAACTGCAACAAGTGTGTCGGTGAACTGTATCCCCACCGGATGACCGACCTGTCCAAATGTCTGAGTCCATGATCCAGGTGCTCAAACCTCAGTCTCGTCTCATGGTCAGTCAAAACCCACTGGGGAAAAAAAACTCTCCCCTCTTTTTTTCCTCCTATTCCTTCCCCCATATCAAACAGACAGCCACTACTAAAAGATTCATGCATGTGGACTTTGGGTCATTAAAGAATGATCCACAGCAAAGCTGTTTCTTCACCCTCATAATGAAATCCAATATTCATGAAATGGATTTTCCTCTCTCTGCTCTCCCACTCACTCTATTCACAGTTGTGTGTATGCTGGTGTATTCAGTCTGTGTTTGCACAGCCTTGTTAGGCTAGCACGGGTTAATGGTATCCTAAAGGCGCATTTTCAGGCCAGTCAGTTAATTACACAGGGTTGACAGATGACCTTGCTGTACATTACCTGTGTAAAAACAACGCAGTGTTAGGCCATATCTGGGCTTTTCTAAGATTGGGGTCAGAGTAAAGACCACTTAATCAAAGTTGTGTTCCCAGTTAGAGGTAGCAGGACGACATAATCACATTGGTACACGGGTACCGACGGTATGTAAATGTTGACATTAAAATAACACAAAATGATTGTCATACCAAATCAATCTGTCTGTGATTCTGTTTGTGCTTGTTTCCACGTTCAATTGTGTACAATTTAAAAAATCCTGGATGTGCTGGTTAATCAATAATAATAATAAAGTAATACAATATTTTCACAGAGAACATTTCAAACAAACACACATATGCACTTTCAGTCTCGATTGTACGCCCCTGGCCAGATTTTGGCATCACAAAAACACTTGAAGATGATTGTGGTCCAAAAAAGGGTTGTTAGGCTTGATTTGGCATCAAGGCTGGTATGATCTCATTGCAAGATGGTCTTTAGTTTCTAATGTTTAGAAATGTGTCCACCCAAATAAACCTTTTATTTGGTCTAAAGACAAACAGACTTTTACATGTCTGCGTCAGCACACCCCCACCCTTCACTGGTGTAGCTCCAATTTGTGAAAACAGACGCAGTAGAGTTTGATTTCCTGCATGCATGAGGATCAGATAATGATACAACATGACTCAGACGTGTTCCCGCCCACTTACATCACTTGATATCCCCAATCCAAATAGCACAATGGAATAATTCTCCTGTACTACCAAGGGACCCAAGTAAAGATCCTTCCTCTAATCAGCCTGTAATACATCTCTAGCACTGGAGTAGTTCTGGATAGATGTTCTACTAGATGGCATTAGCTTAAAAAAAATCAACCAGTTTTTTTGCCCTTGGGCTAAACATTCCCAGGCAGAACCGAACCCCAAACATGTGAAATTATTTATCGATGTTGCAAATTTCCACCTCATGATGTCCGTCCACAGCTGTGCAGGCCTGGTTACCTCAGCCTCAGGCTAGATAGTGGACAGCTCATCAGTATGACTGACAAGAGTTGGGGTGAGACCCTCACCCACTGAGCGGAAAGAAGTTGGACAAGCTCAAAATATTAGTTAATTATATTAAAAAAATGGCCCTAATTTAATTTGTAGGGTTAATTTGTCATACTAGATTTAAAATAAAAGCAAATGAGTGACACCAGTGTTGATACCCGAGGGCAGTATTGGTGGTTGAATATTCATGAAGTCATATGGAGGAATGTGTTCTACAGAAAAACTAAAGGGAATTATGTGATGCAAAACAGCCTTCCGCTATAGCCCGCTGAACTATGGGAGAATGTGTAAAATCTGGAATCTCTGTGATTAAAATTGTGCCCAACAAAACACCACTATCATCGCTGGCATCACTAGCAATTTTAATCAAGTAATCTTCTTTTTTTTTTTTTTTTTTTGCTCATATCATCAAGACATTATGCCACGATTGATCCTCGCCACCTTCATTATGATAACCACCAACACTGTTATCATCAACACTGATAATCAGCCGAATCTTTCCTCCCCATCTTCTCACTGTTATCGCCATCTTTAATCGCTGCTGCTAACTCCCAGCATCACACTCGGCTCTCTGCAGCACAATTGTGTTTTGTTGTCACAGCGAGTCACTGTGTTTTTAACCACAATTACATACTCCACTGAAGCAAAGGAGGTAATCCCTTCTCTCACTGTCTTTGATTATATATCATTGTGTCATTCTTCAACCCAACCTCACCCCTCCACCCTGCTCATGCTTCCTCTGTGCAGCCTCCAGATATGGACATCTGTTCTGACCTCTTTTATTTGGGTTGTTGTTGATTCTAGGTCCCCCTTGTAATTACTTCATGTACGTCAGTGTATGTCTTCTTTAAAACCCGTTTCCTTGTTCTTTCTCTCATGAAGTCTCTTTCTTTGCATTTGAGTGTTCCTCTGTCAACCCATCTGCTCCCCATTTTTTTTTCATCCAAATCGCCTCTTGTCTTTTTTACGTGCTGGACTTTAGTTGCTCTTCACCCCTTACAGTGTGTCATTAACTGTGAGTTTGCTGTGTTTACTGGACGCTGTTTGGCATGCAGATCATGTGGGTCCCATCCTTGGTTTATTTATTTTTTGGTCATAAACAACCAAATATCTTTCAGTTCCTGGAAGTTCCTATTTTCCTATTTTTTGCCAACTGCCACTAGTAGAAATACAGAACGGCCGTAGATGGATAGTGGCAGATTGTTTTTTTAATACTTGTTTTGTTTTGTAATAGTAGCCCATTTTTGTGTGAGAGATGGAATAAACTTGACTAAATCCAAATATTCACTGGCGCTTACGAGGGTCTCGTGATTGCCTGCAGCTACAAACATTTCTGAAATTTCACATTTTGCAGAAAAACATGTCGAGATTTTTTTTAGATTAGTCATGCAAGGGCAACATAAAAGTTTAAAAAGAAAACCAAAAAAAAAAAGCACTTGTGTAACAGGGGTACTGGTATTTAAAATGGATGGGTAATGTGTGTATTTTGCTGTTATCTACGTGTACATGTACATAGGCCTATTCTCAGTGCGTATCTAAAGCTTCTTTCACACATACACTGCAAGCCTGAAATTATCTAGACATTACCCGGAGGAGCTATATGTGAGAATGCATATGTCACAATCATTCAGACCGGGCATTAAACAGACTTTACACTGCCAGCGACATAGTTTGAACTCTGTGTAATGTACGACTGAACCCAGGTGTGAATACAGCCTCTCATTGCGTGGAGAATTCATGGCGAGCAAGTGGGCGTTTTGATGATGTTTCTATCACAACTGGCATGTAACTGGAAGAAAATAAACATCCAAGGGTGAAGAAGAAAGACAGTTTACACAATGATGCCACTGAAGATGTCTTACTGGAAAGACGACAAGATTCAGGAACATCTGTCGGTGAGAAATAGTCCGAAGAATTCAAGGAAATGAAAGACACTTGTTGTGACCAAAAGAAAAACAAACCGAGTACGGGGCCAACGTCATGTTGTGCCTCCTGCACGCTCCACCCAGACCCCATCCCTCTTCAAAACCAAACAGGGTATTTCCAGCAGGTGAGGATGGGTCTGACACGGACGCTTTCCTGTTGTGTGCTTCATATGTGAAACTCTGGACAACGTGCGGACCCGATTCTCCAGAGTTCATATGAGAAAGCGGCTTAAATGCCTGGAAGAAGGACCGTCGGGAGGTGCTATGGTTGTGCATTCACGCTGAAGTATTCATGTATGTGTGGGCAGCATGCGGTCATGGCCGCGTGGCACGTGTATGTGTGTGACTAGAGAAAAAGGAAGGGTCACGTCTGTGATGCCCGAGGCTTTGAGCGCAGAAGGAGGCAGGGTCGAAAAAGGTCGACACAGGGTAAGCGTTCCTCCCCCCTGTAAAGCATGACTCACCCCAGGAAGAGGAAGCCAGCGGAGGGTCCAGTGCTGTGTGCACCCTCAGAAAACCCTGAGGGGACCTCCACCCACAGGGACAAACGCCTCGTTATCCCCTTCATCCTTATCTCTGTTACTGTCGTCCTCACCTCCGTTGCCATCAGTGCGAGGGAGGATGAAGTCATCACACTCACACACACACACACACACAAAGCGGGCCATTAACAAGTGTTTTCTAATTGGCTCTGAGCACTGACAGACAGCCGCGCACCGCACAAGAACAAGAGCTTTCTATAAATACAGTCTTAACAGGCTTGCTTCGCCCCATCGTGAAGTGTAGCGAGAGTAATGCACTCCTGCCTTCACACAGACGCACGTATGCGCACACGCCGAGCACGACTTAGACAAACAAGTGAATAAATCAGAGCCTGAATAAATCGAGGGATCTGGATATCTATTTTTTTTCCCTCCTCCCTTTTATTTTGCCTCATCCGTTCCTGCCTTCTGCTTGATCTTTCAGTCCCAACAGGAAAAGAGAAATTGAATTAAAAAGTGCTTTTGATATCTCTTCCTTGCTGCAGATATATAAAATGATCAAACTCTGTCAAAAGGATGACTTCCACCCCTGTTTCACACACCCCCCCCCCTCCTTCTTCCCTCTCTTTGCCCCCATCTCCCATCCAACCCCTCCCCTCTGATTGGAATCTGGAAACCCATTTGGTGTCTCGCTCTCAGACCCAACTCAGGCCGTGTCAGGTAGTCTGTGCACGTCCCCCTCAGTGTGTCTCCCCTCACCCCCCCCCCCCCCCCCTCTCTTCTTCCTTCCCTTTTTTCTCTCTTATTGCTCTCTCCTTTCGTCTTTATCCCCCGCCGTCTGCTGCAGGCTCTGTGGAGAATTTGCCCAAATTACCTGTCATACTGGCAGCTACGTGTAAATAAGCCCGGAAAGTGTGTCGCTTTCTCAGTGTCCCCCCCCCCTCCCCCCTTCCTTCTCTTTCTCCTTCCCTCCCCCTTACCTTGACGCTATCTCGTCTCACTTCAAACCGCCCTTCCTCTTCTTTTCAATCCATCACATCTTTCCTCCGGTTATTTTTCTTTCTTCTTCTTCTTCTTCTTCTTCTTCTTGCCCTCAACCTCAATTTCCCCTTGCTGTTATATATACATACTTCTCTCTTTCTCTGGCTCCACTCTCTCAGTTTGCCAACAAAGTCTTTGATTATTTCTAGGGAAGAAAATTAGTTTGTTGCTGACTCCGTGGAAGATTTGGCATTCAGAGAAACAGGACATTTGCTACCCGTCATTTGGCCTCCGGGATAAGTGAATTACAAATTGCCATGTTGGTCCACTGTCTTGCTCTCTCCAAACAGCTTTGGGTGTTGGTGGTCGTGGAGTGAGGTGCTTATCAACGGCCAAAGGGCAGGTGTATGTCTGAGAAGATGAACCGAAATGGTGCTCAATTTATACGTTCTTCATGCAGCAAATGTAAATCCTATTTACTGTTCTCCATTTCTGCAGGTGTACACTTATGTTTAAGGGGTTCTTGTTTTGACGTTTCCAAGTCAGGGTGGGTGGGGGGTGGAGGTGGAGGTGTGCATATGAGGTCAGAGCCGACCTCTCAGTTCAATTTCTGCTTTGGAAAGGTGTAATCATCTCTCACCCAAGGGGTTACAGGTACAAAGACTGTGATTTGGAGGGAGGGAAGCGAAGGCAAAACCTGGAGGAGGGTGTTGTCGAGAAGTGGAGAGAGCGATAAGGAGGAGGACATGGAGAGAGGGAGCTCTTAAACCTTGTCCAGGTTACAGAGCGAGGCTCTCACCAGCCATCTTGTAAAATTCCTTGAGCACCCACTCCTCTCGAATATAAGCCAATAGAGATAAACAAAACGGGTTCTGGGTTATTTCTAGGCGTTTAAAAAAGGAGCCCGTCGGGAGCAAACACTCGTAACACAAGTCCTAACTCAAGGGCAGAAGTATTTCAAAACTGGGATACTTCATTTATCATAACAGCGTTGATTTCATTTCTTCAGACAAATCGTTATGTGCCAACAGTTATTGAAATCACCAGGGTTTGTCTGCACAAATCCAAGAAACCACCTTTGCCTCTAATATTCAGTCCTTTTTTTTTTCTTTGCTCTTTTACTGAAGTCCAAGAGCCCATTTTCCATGATTATTCAGTCTGGGATTTCACGCTGTGCCTCTCTTTGTGATCTGATAATTCATACATTTGTTCTCCCTATAACACCTCTTGTGGGGACAATGCGTGTGAGGCGCCGCCGGCGGACGTTTGCAGAGATGATAGCACCTGTTAGCTAAGGAGGGCTCAATCATGAGCAGTCACGCATCACCTCACTGCGATCCCACCATGTGGGAAAGAGGGGGGAGATATGCACACTGGGCTGTGTAGCTCTCCTAATTGGAGATGGCCTGCAGCTCTTGTAAATATATAAGGAAAAGAAGGAGGGGTTGAAACACGTGCAGGTAAGACATCAAGCCCTCAGAGCATCTTTGGCAGGTGTGTTTTTCTTTGAGGGTATGCAACATAGATTTTCTGCATAAATGTACGGATGCAAAAGCACATACACATACATATTATTCAACAAACTCCACCATGTGGAGCGATGTAATATATGCGTAGCAGTCCCCCTGAGGCGTGGCACAACCATGAGGAAAGAAAGCTAAGAGAGAAATTCCTCCTCCTAGTGAATCGTATTAGCATACCTGTTGGAACCAGGAACCCCAGGGCCTTTTTTTTTTAACATATGCTTTACTCCAAGACATAGAGGGAGAAGGAGATAGAGGTGGGCAAGCATGGTGTAATGACATTGAAAGAGATCAACAGGCGCTGTTTGCGAGGAAGGATCCACCAGGTTGGCGTAGAAAAAAGGCCTTATGATGGGATATGAAATGGTGGATGGTCAGACCTTTACAACAGCCAAACGCTGATGTAAGAGTGCAAGTGATTTCAGAAGGAGATGACGCTCCCCGCTCCTGGACTAAACTGGCAGCAGTTCGTTTTTCCTCCAGGCCCCGGCAGCTTTCTCTGATGCCTCTCCCAATCCACGCAGCGCACAACTGCCGATGGTTTTCTTTCCTTCTAAATGTGTGTGTAGGGTTGCCAACTTCCACTAGTAGAAAAACAGAACGGCCGCAGATGGATAGTGGTGGGTTGTTTTGTTGAGCGTGTTTTGTTTTGTAATAGTAGCCCATTTTGTGTGCGAGGGACGGACTAAGCCTGACTAAATCCAAATATTCACTGGCGCTTACGAATGTCTCGTGATTGCCTGCAGCTACTGACATCTCGGAAATTTCTAATTCTGCAGACAAATATGTCTACATATTAGATTAGTCATGCAAGTGCAACATACAAAAGCACTTAGTTTAAAAGAGGCACACAAAAAAACTTGCTCCATGACCGAAGCAAAAAAACAACAACAACACGTCAGCAATGCAGAGACAGCTCATTCAAAGCTCAAAGTTTTAGTTTTTCAGTCCTTGTCCTTGTATTTGTTTGAGTTTTGGAACATTTTCATTTCTAATGCCACTTTTTGGTATTTCTATTCAATGCTTCACTTATGTGCCACACTAATATAATGCTTTTGAGTTGAATCATCTTCGTTTGGGTTATTGACATATGTGATGTTTCTGTGAGCGCCAACACTTATAATCTCCATGCCAACCTTCTTGCCACTCCATGAATTTTTCTCTAGATTCGTCCAAAGATATTTGCCTGCTGGACCATCTGTTACCTGTTTCTTTAAGCTTTTAAAAAGATCAAGGTGGCTCATAAAAGCAGTGTGGGTAGCAAAAACCTGCACCTCCAACCTCACACACAAACTGTTAACATATGATAGTGTGTTGCAGGCGATGCCTTCACATTTTCTTTTGGGGCCATCCTCTGTTCACATTAGTCAGCCAGGCAGACTGGGCAGAGATGCAACAGAGAGGACACTAGAAACTGACAGCAAACAGAGAGAGACGCCTTTGATCAGGGCGTCTTTGTGACTCCACACAGCCCTTTTTAATGTGGCCTCACTGACTCACAGCTGCCCTTTTGTCACAACAAAGCACGGAAGAGGCTTCAGGACCCTCTTCCCCAACTCCTCTATGGCCCACTATTGGTTTGACAAGTCAAAGCCAGGCTTGATTTCACCCAAGGCCTGTGTACCAAAGAGTATCTGCAGAACAAAATAAAAACCAAACAAACATTCCCAATTAAAAAAGCATTCATGAAAATGTGGGAGGCAGAGAGAAAAAAAATTATTCTATCAGCATATTGTGCAACATTACGGTGCACAAATAAGGAAACATGCTTTTCCTAATGAGCTCAGGATAAAAATTCCCCACCATGCCATGTTGGCTTTTCATGGCTTGATTTCACATCCATTTATCCGCCCCCTCACAGCAAATGGGCTTGAGAATTTATGCTTTTTCTACGACAGTGGCGCTATCAAAGCGTAAAGCTGCCTTTGGATGGGAGAAGAGATAATAAAAAGGGGTATACGACTGGATCAATACCACAGCACTCGCTTGTGTTCAGCCAACAGCATAAAGGTGTAACAGAGATTGAAACGATTGAGCCAGGTGGCAAGAAGACATGGTCTTTTGAAAAGAAAAGTGTTGTAGGTTTAATTTGGTCTCCATTTCCTGAAAGAGTAATTTAAGGTGCATGCAGCCAGGATGTTTGGGGCTTTTTTTTGAAACAGCATTATTTTTACGCTCTGCTGCGGTTTGGTTGAATGTCTTTTTTTTTTTTTTCTCTGTTTGATCTTTGTGTTTGTTTGTTTGTTTGTTTGTTTTTCTTTTCACTCGTGTACGCAGGACACAGACACCAAGGCGGAGCTGGATCACACGCAGCTTTGGCTCTCCAAAGCTGATTGAATTCCTAAGCCCACTTCCCTTCAGAAAGGGAACGAGTGAAAGCAAAAAAAAAATGATGCATCTCATGAGCGCTCCAAGACTATCTTCTACCTTTTCATTCTCCGAGCAGTTTAACTGTGTAACCAAATCCCAAAACTCAGATTGAGCGATACGACCCATTTTATTCACTCTGCTGTTTCACTTGAAATCAGCAGGAGCCCTTTTTTTCAGCTGTGAGGGTAAAAACAAAACTTTCATTTGATTTCCTCTGCAAACCTAATTTGAACCTCTAAAAAAAAAAAGGGCCAAGCTGAGAGAGGGAAGGCTTTTGAGTTATTGATTTCTGCATATTTCCTCGAAGAGAATCCTCTGCCGCTCTACAAATGAGCACATAATGGTATACCCATGATGCATTTTGATTGGATTACCCCAGTGTCCAGGAAGAAGCTTGCTCGATATGTTGGCAGTGCAGTGAGAGGAGAGTAAGTGGACATGCTCAGATTGGGATTGATTTAGCAGCACGCGTCACTGGAGCGCTTGTTACTGACCAGTGTTTCCCTGGCCGCCAAATTATCCTGGAAACCCAAGCAAATGTACCCTAATACGTCTTTAGAGCTCGCCTGAGTGTGTTTCTGCAGCACCGTCCAACAAACGCGTCATCTACGGTGTCTCGTGGTGGAATTCTCAAAGGAATTGTAGTTGCAGTCGACTACGCCATTTAATGACAGTGTATATTAGACAGGAAGTACATCTGCGAGGATTATTAGCTATGCTTCTTTGGGGGTTTTTTTCACACAAATGACACATGAGAGCAATTCTATTTGATGTGATTCCCCAGGCAGATTAGCGCTGCAGCTCAGTGGGAGACCGGAGCTGCAGCCACCGTAGCCTTCCTTTTGATGCTAAGAGGGGTCGTGGACGCGCCACAGAGAATTGCTGGGGTCCCGTCAACTCCCCTACATTTCAACAAAAAACGAGTGGGAGGAAATGGAGGAAATACAGAGGAGGAGAATGTGGAGACAGAGAAAACAAGAGCATTTGTTCTAATTGAGACGAGAAGTCATGCCAGTGTCGGAGGGGGAAAACACTTTGCTGATGACGGAAACACTGAAGAGTATTGTTAGCCTTGGTGGAGAGTAGTGCAAATGAGAGTTATGCGGTGGTGGTTGTGGTGGTGGATGGGAGGGTTGGTGGAGGGGGATAATGAGCTGGTCAGGGTTGAAAAGACAGCCGCACATTGTACTGCGAGGATGAGAAAAAATCAGAGAGGGAGACGGAGAAAAAGGGTGAGCTACAGATACAGAGGCAAGCTCCACTCATGTATTATTGCTGACCATATTGATTGAGCCGAGAGGCAGAGAGAAAAAAAAAAAAGAGAAACACTGACTGTCTTGAAACTGATGGATTGGAGCAACGGATGGGAGGACAACAGCGTTATTTAGACGAATGAAGCGTTCATTCTCCACAGCGAACAACATCCCAGAGCCCAGTGAGTATTCTGAGCAGTGTGTTTAGTTCATCCTAACTTTGTAGACGACATCCCTTCATTGGGCTCACATAAGGGAGTCGTTGTTATCCCTCTAGGTTAGAGGCAGATGATCTACAAACAGAATGATTGTCATCAACACTCCCAGGGAGGGCAAACTGCATGTTTACCATCGCTGATTGTTTTTTTGAATGACTAATACAGGCAAATACAAACTAGTTGTTGATGTCGGTACCAGTCCCCCCACCCCCTCCCCTCCCCTCCCCCAACAGGCCATAACGTCTCGCAGAGGCAATTAGAAATCGAGCAAAGGCGTAGACGTGAGAAACAGAGGGAGTTGCACGTCTGGCTCCGTCTCCCCTCGGGGGGGGGAAACCCACTGTCTGTGACCTTGAGCAAGGTGCGCAATTTTCCGTCAGTAAGCGTGTGACAAGTGCAGCAATTGCGTTGAACGTGGCGGCCTTATCGAGACGGGAGTCATCTCATCAAGCTGACATGCAGATAATAATATGACTGAAAACAGGAGAAAGACAAAATGCTTGAGGGGAAAGCTCTCGGTTCACCTCGTCTGTCTTCCTTCGAGCTCTCGCCCTTGGCCCCGGCGATGGTTTGGCGCTCGCTTGTGTTGATGACATTGTCCGCGTGCGTGCCCGAAAATGTGTTTCGATTGTGTGCGTGCCTGCAGTGCGCGCGAGCGATCTGCGGCTGGAGCCATCCCTCAGGTGTCTGATATCTGATCGCCTGAATTGATCGGCCCAAGGAGAGCGTGACATTCAGCTCGTATCGCGCCGCAAGCTCACCCAATCGGGCTGCGGAGCGTCGGTGGTAAAGCCCTTTGTTACAGAAAGTTAATTAGGCCCGCTCGAACCACACAAGCAAAAAAAAGGAGAAGACAGGGTAGCTACTAGGAGCTGTGTTGTTTTCCCAGCAGTGGATGACTGTAAGAGCTCTCCACAGGGGGGTGGGGGGGGGGAGTTCCCTCTGTCTGCCGTAAGGTGAGTCCCCGGGGATGCCACCTCCATCTTCAGACGAGACACAGAGGCTTTTAGTGGGGCTCCAGGCAGCACAGGTGGTGCCCCTGCATGCATTGATCTCTCAGTGCTTTTACTATAGAGAATGTCATCTGTGACAATGGAATACACCCAGACAAGGCTTAAAGACATGGTGCACTATAACCACACAGCAGAGGCTGCGTGCAGAGTGTACGCCATTGCTGTCAATACATCTTTATGTCGAATGAGTACTGCATGAAATGCTGACTTTACTAATGGAATTTAATGGTTTAAAGCCCACTTTTCCCTCACTGAGTGCATTGACGCAATTCCCGGGTCTCTTCACTGGATTCCAGGATGACAGGACTTTTTGCAAACACACCAATTGGTTTCGGAGTAAAATAAATACTCTGACTTGCTTTACTCTATGATACATAATTTGTTTCATTATTATAATAAGCGTGCTTCCATCCTTTGAATTTCTGCTTTAAAAACCTTATTGCTGTATTTCATTGTCCTCCTTCTTTTTTCCAGCGTACTGGAAGGCACTTTGCAATTGGAATGCATTGCATTTGAAATACTCTTGACCTTACCCAATAAGGCAGTTCTGATTCAGTGTTATGTGATATAATCTTCCTTTATGTTTAGGCATTTAGGACGGCAGATCATGCCCGGGGCCTTTGATTCAATGAATGGTCTTTTCTTATGTGGTTCACATGGATCCTTATGCATCTATCTCCCATTCAGTCAAGTCAAACTGTTTTCTTCTTTTTCTATAGGATCCCTCTGACAGAGCTCTTTCAGTAACAGAAAGGATCTCCCTCTGCTCACATAAATTGACATAAGAGATAATCGCACTATGAAAAGGTTTTTGTTTTTTTTGGTTTTTTTTACAAGAGTTTAATTGTGTTAAAGGGGAATTAATATAAGGGGTTATCGGGAGCTCCAGAGTGGAGCTAGAAGTCATAGTGGATCCCCCCGGATCTACATCAAGAGTCCTTCTAGTGGAGGATCCCACAAGACATCATTAACATTATCTTGGCCGACTGGCTGGAGGGACATATTCTCTCTCTAATTCCACAGCAACGTCCCGAGTAATCCCCAGCCATGAAACCCTCTTTAAAATGTGCTACCAAAGAGCGGTCATTACCGGCTAAATGAGGGAACTCAAGGTTAGTAAAAGCAGACAAAAAGGATGTAACGGATGAGACATTATTCAGCTTTTGTTTCTGTGTGGATCTACTGTGTTGTTGTGGTGCCAGCTGTAATAGTATTTTTCTAGCTGGTGTTGCCTCGATTCAGCTCGTGTCTGCATCATCACAGTCCACGTTGTGGGTTTGGTCTGGCCAGCAGCCATGGCCATCAGAGGCAGTTATGGCTGTCTTTGATCATCAGCCGGGAGGGCAGAGCCTCACACTTCACAGCACCTGGTTTCCTCCCGCCTCCGCATACTGTACACCTACCCGTCTCCCCCTGCAGTCTGCCGTGTCCTTCCAAACTCCTTTAGCTACTGCTGCACTCCAGATGGAACACAGGATGGAGGAGGGAGGTGGTTGTGGAAATGTTGAAAAAAAGCAGTCTGGTCAGACAAGTAAACGTTCGACTATATTCAACACTAATACACAGCCCGCAAGAGGCTTGTATGTGTTTCAAATTATTCCCACTTACATAAAAACCTCTGTGTCCTTCCAAAAACTACATGAAAACTACGCAAACCTTGCATTCTGTTTCTGGTTCCGCCAAGGCAGAAGTGCTTTAAATTTGCATTCTTTCTAATTGCCAGCAGGGGGCGACTCTTTGGTTGCAAAATTAGGTATGATTGTTCACTAGTTTATGAGAAAATGACTCTACTTCTCACTTGATTCACTACCTCAGTAAACATTGTAAACATGAATCTACCTTTGTCTCAGAACTTCAAACTTGTGAGTGTATTTTCATGATTAGTTGATTTTAACAATTTAGCCACCTTAAAATGTATTTTTCAGTGTTCGATTGTAGTGAGCTTCACCCTCTTGTGTCACTTCTGGTTGCAAAAAATCAAGATGGCGACGGCAATAATGCTGAATTTGAGGCTTCAAAATTGCAGTCAGCTAACCAATGGGTGACTGCGTCTACTACTTATATACAGTATATGGTATATTTCTAATAAGTGGCTGGAAGAATGAACCACAGAAGCTGCAGGTTCTCAATGAGATGAATATATTTGCAGACTGCCTTTGGCACTGTTGAATATCTGGCTTCAGAGGCTACCCAGCTGATGTAATTTCAGATGTTTAAGTCACTTCCTGTTAAACTCCTGAAGATCAAACGCCATAACAGACAGCTTCTTAGAGATACTGCAAGGAACTTTCATTTTTTGTTGATGTGTGGTCCCTGTGGACATTTAGAAAACCTCTCATTTTACTATAGCAGGGGTCTGACAGTATGATCTGCGTAGCACTGGTTCTGGTTCTCCCTTGCCTCCCATCCCTTCAGCCGGTCCAGCAATATGGTCTGTGCCTCCAGCAGTGTGGTGTCAGTGTTGGCTCTCCTCCTTATGATGGAGCTTGTCTAAGTCCCCCAGGAGTCTGAGCTCAAAGAGTTTCTGTCAAACCTGCATTAATCCATCTGACTATATAGAATTATGTCCTCATTGATGGTCTTGTTTACTCATGTAGTTCATATAGAGCAATCTGTATTTAATTGAGACCATTTCATAACCAGTTTAAAGTTCCCCATGGTAACTTTAATGTGTGTGTATTTCTCTGAGGTCAATGCTTCCGTTTTCTCTCCAGTCATTTTATGCAGGGCACCTACTAAACCTTTTATAATTTGCTAATGTAGCTCTGCAGTTCTGAGGTCAGCTGTAATAACACATTCCACTGAACATTTCGCTTTATCCGGAGTTTTGCTCAGAAAGCACTAATAATGTTCCATTCCAATTTGTTATTGGTAAACACTGTGAAATTGCATGAGTCAACAGCCTCACTGTGGAACTGATTTGCATGAGTTTGCCTTTTGAAACAACATCCTCCCTCTTAAAGTATGTTTTAGTCTGCACCATCTGGTCCTCAGTTCAGGACCGTATAAAGCACTGAATAGCCTTTCTTCAAACCAAGAACGGAAGGTTTCAATTTTGTTCTCACTATGTGCATCTGTAGCAATGAGCGTCAAAAACCGGGGTAAATTATATGATGCAAGACTGTATTTAATCTGCTGTGCTGAGTAAATCCTAATGACTATTTTGTTGATGGACTAACATCCGTCTTCCCTGTAGATCTCTGATTCCTGTCTTTTAGTTTTTGCTGTGAAGAGTGTTTATTTTCCTCATTCTGAAATGCCAAACTTTACAGGCCATAAAATGCTCTGCTCCGCAGCAGCAGCAGTGAATGTATCTAATGTGTATTTTTATCACGCCTTTGAAAACGGGCAGCTGCCAAGTGGAAGGATAATAAGATGTGGAACGTGCGGGTGAATTTTAAAACAATTCCAATTTTGCCCTCCGTTTCCATTATCATAATCTTCAAAGATGCTTGTCGTGTTCATTTTGCTCATGACCCTGGCAAGCAAGGCATTGAATTTCCTGAAATAACTGCAAATAAGAGAGCCATCATTAAGATCCCCAGCGTGTAAGAGTGATAGGACAGCAGAGACTTAGGATATGAAAGGACATCCAGTTGATGGCTTTGCAAATGATCTGAACTCCACTCATGACATGAATGCAAATCTGTCAAGTTTTCCTCTTCCTTGTGCAGTGCTGACTGACCCCCATAATTAGATGAGTGCTGAGAGATGTGCTCAGATAGTGGCAGTGCTGATGTGAAAGTGTTTATTTATACATGGTTTAAAAGGTTGTGATACACAGGGTTACTCTGATAGGTAACATTGTACCTTGAGTTGACTCAACACAGCTGTTCTAATCTCACAGGAATATTGTATTAATAGGAAATATTTGACTTATTTGTTGGCTGTTTTTTTTTCTACTTTGATGCTTGTTGCCAGGGCTGTTCTGCCTGAAAAATGGGGTTGGCTAATTTTTGGAAATTTTGATATGTCAGTGCAAACAATACCGGAGTTTTGGAGCCAATACTTAAACAATACTTGAAATTAATTTTAAGGTACTACAAAGGCCTTTTGTTGATCTCAAAAAATAAGCCAGCTTTTCCAAAGCATCAGTGTTTGATGTCATCTTTATAACACAAGAGCTTTGCCTAAATATTCAATTATAATTTCAGCATCATTTTTGATACACATCAGAATTATTTTTTAAGTAAATAACACTGAGAATCTGGCCCAAAAAATGGATGCTAACTTTTAAAACTGGATTTTCTGTGTAGATTCAAAAGCAGAGGATGATTCAGTAGCATTACACAGAGTTTTACTCAGTAAATGTACAGAAAACAGATCAGCAACGGGGGTCTAGTCAGTGAGGGGAAAACAAGTTCAACAAAGGATGAAGGCAAATAACAATGTGGAAGGTGTGGGCAGGTATTTATACTGATTGGGGTTGAGATCAGGTGACTGGGGAGATCTGAGACATTTTGGGTGGATCTGAGAGCAGGGCTGAAAAGCTCAATAAAAGGTCTTGAAGAAGCTTGAGGTCTGAAGCTGAAGGGAGGGAAAGAGAGGCTGAATCCAAATGTCCATGTGGTCACAACGCACAGTTCTCAACGCACAGTCAAATTCTCCCAATTTACATTAATTGCTAATATTATTCACATTAAACCCTCAACTGAGGAACACTATTGATGGATCAAAATCAAAATGAGCACATCTGATCAGGCTTTAACAAACAAATCTGAATGATTCAGCCAATGCCCTCCTTGTGTGCATTTTCAAACTTCTCATCAATAAACTTACAACATTTTACAACAACAAAAAAAAGCAAATGTCTTCAAAAATAACCATGGTGACGTAAGGGTTATTTTCAGGGCAATCTCTGCATCCCAAGTAAACTTTCTTGAAGTCCACTGAAATGCTCAGAGCTAGCGACTAAGAATAAAAAAGAGACAGCAGGTGAGGCAATATAAAAGGTTAGAGAGTCCACTCATAGGTGGTTGGGACTTTCACCCAGGACACCGATGTTTGAGAGTCCCTCGGGAAACGAAAAATGTTATTGACTCATTTTTAGTTAGGATAGAGACTAAATGTTTTTCCTAAAACATTAAGGCAGTGTTGTTGCCTAAACATAACTGCGACCTTGTCATGTTAACAATGCGGAGTGAAATGACACGCGAAAAGCTTAATATGTGTATAATGACATGCAGAATTTCCTTAATATCTTTCCATGAGATCACGTTTGATATTTGTATTGGGCCACAGACAACTTGTCATCCTGACAAAAGAGTCTAAAAATATCCTCTCCTGGAAAGCGTCTGAATTATTCTTAACTTTTTTTATATGACAAAGTTCAGCATTGAGCTGGTGGCGTCCTGAACACAGAAACCCCTGTACCGTTTTTCCAACTAGAGGAGACAATATATAACTAGCTTTGCTTTTTAGATCATTATGAGGGGATCATTAGGAAAGGATCATTTCAGATCATCAGGGCAAACTGGCCAATGAACCAAGCTAAAGCCGTTCCACTTGGGAATAAATTAATGATTATACTCAACTCTGGTTCATTGTATTCTGTCTAATCAGCTGATTGTGTTGTCGTAGACTACAAGCAGGACCTTTGTGTTAGATAGATGGGAAGATTTGCAACTCCAAATCTATTTGATGAACCACTTTTTGTCCTAATATTGACTCATTAGATTCCATTATTTTCACCCGGTAATAACATATTTAGAGAACGTTATCACTAAGCAAACGTTAGGATAAAACCGGATAATAACAACCACTGCAGCAGCATCCAAATGGGAATATGGTTATGGTAATTGAATTGTTCTCTTTAAATGACTCAACATATTATTCAGAATTAAAAATCACTGTCTCCTTTTTTGCACAGTGTATTTTATATTTGAAGGTTGTCACTCATTACCCCGCTACGTTGCTATTTAAATGTCACATTGGCGATATGATTGCAGAGCTTTGTTCCTGGTTCTGAAGATACGGGATCTTTGGCAGATGCACACAGAGCCCCAAGGTGAGCGGGAGCATCCATGCTTGGCCTACTTTACTGAACCGTCCTTGTTCGGTGCTGCTCTCGCCAACATTCCTCTTCCCTCAACGTCAGAATTTTATGCTCATGAATTCTTCCAAGTCTTTAATTTTTAAGATGTGTTAACAATTATTTTGATCAGAACTAGTGGGTAGCTGGTTTTTTTCTTGCAGCTTAAGACTGAAATATCACTTTATCATTCTCTGAGATTCCAGACTTTCTGAACTACTTTCATTTTCAGTCTCTCAAGATGGATGTGGACACATTTTAAGCTATGAAGCAAAGGATCCTAATTCTTGATCCAAATTAAGAAATGGCAATTAGTGATATATTATCTGTTGAGTAAATGATACTTTGGGGGCTCTGCTCTAATGAGTGTACCCACTAGCCTCTATTTTGAGAATTAACTTCATTATTTTTGTCAGTTTTAGGCCACTTAAAGCCGTGACAGAAACATATTGTTGTTGTTGTATATTTGAAATCTCCTTAGTGTCTGTGAGGTAAATGCATTACACCCACACAGGTGTCTTCAGTTATTCTGCCTGATTAGACCTCTACTCAGGTTAAGAGTTGGCCGGAGCTTTTATGAGGTAACAAATCTCCATCTACCAATAAGAATGATGAAGGTGTAATTTGTCCCGCCCCAACAGGTGCAACAAAGCTAACAGAAGAGCCAGGAAGACGTCACTCAATTATGGTCTGCACACGCCCACACAGACCTTAGAAGAGGTCTAATCAGCCAGAGTAACTGGAAACACCTGTGTGGATGGTAACAGATCGCTACATTTCAAGTTGTGAAATATGCAGTCGCAGATATTCAAAGTTGTTGTTCATTAGCAAAAATGTGTGCACACATTATGTCAGCGTGATATACGCAACCTCAGTATTCACATCATTGCTCTAAAATCCTCTTAGCACATTTGATTTGTTTGATCTTATTTAAAACTCCCTCATGCTGCACTGCACTAATGAAGTCTCATTGTAGCCCATCTGCAGCTGAGACGATAGAGTGGAGTTTGTCCTGCAGCTTTTCCTTGCACTGTTGTCTTTGTTCAGTAGAACATGTGCAATGACAAAGAGCGGTCGCTGGCATGCACAAACAGTATTTGTTACTTTAAACAAGTGTCAATGGGAATTCTAGCACTGCTTTGAAAGAGGATTGATGTAAAGTGATTTTAATTTGAACTAATAACCTGAAAGAACTACTTTCTGTAGAGTTATAGGATCAATTGGTCTCAAATGTGTCTAGAAGCAAATAATGCGCTTTCCCGTCAAGGTTCCTCACTGTCAGACTTGGTGCATAGCAGTTTGGGACCGAGGGACACAGCTGGGGACGAAGAAAAAAACTGAGTTGGCCGTGATTTGCTGTGTTATATACATACCGAGCACTGTTCTACCTGGCTCTGCAGAAAACTAAAAGCGGTCGGGTGAAGAAAAAAAAAAAAAATTGCAATGCGGCACTTTGATCCATTTTCAGGTGTGTCGCGGCCACATGGCGCCTCTGTGATATAAATTGCCGTAGAGGTACAGTAAATAAATGAAAAAACAAAGTCGCTAGAGCAAATTTGAGAGTTATAGGATTGTAATCTAACTCAATATTCACACAGAGGACAAGGTAACAAGCATAAAATCCCCTACACCTGGCTGTGGCGCGTGTCCAACTGGCTGTCGGCAGCGTGCAGCCCGCAGCAGCAGCAGGCCTGGGGACTAAAGCGGCATGCCACATGCTTTTTTTTTTTACCCTGCTGGTGCTACTCCCATTGAGACTTATTGTTTTATTCTGTCAGTTATTCGCTTCATGGCTGCCCTGATCTAATGCAATTCAAGCCACTTACATTTTTCATACAGTGCACATTAGCGAGTTAGTACTGCCTGAGTGGGCCAGGTTAAGGACCTTCCTGAAGGGCAATGTCACTGTTAGACACTCCCTCATCTTGGGACTTATCCGCTGTCTTATACACTTTTTACTCTCTCTTTCCATCCCCAGTGCGGGGTGGATGTAAGGGCTACTTCACGCTGGGGCTCCTCAATAGTTGGCTCAAAACTCATTTGCAGGCTTGAATGGCCTGGTTCTACTCCAGAGCACAGCCTTTTGTTTTCATGACTTTTTTCCCTTGTTATTGACTGGACAGTATATCACACTGCGTGAGGGGGAAAGGCCCAGAGTGAGATGGTACTGGAAATAAAGACAAACATGAATCTCTCAGTGACTCCCCTAAGCCGAAGCATAATGCTATCTAGTAAATGACACAGTTGTGGCTTAACATTTACATCATATATACAGTATCTGGCAGAGCGGAGATTATGAATTGTGAGGGGTTTATGTGTGTGTGTACGTGTGTGTCCTTATTTGTGTATCTTCAAAGAGCATGTTCAGCCCCGATGAGCATGTTCAACCTTGTACAGAGACCCTCCCCTTGCTCACTTAATACAGCTTGTTAACTTCTGGGGTGGCAGTCCAAGGCCAGACCCTACTTTACATTCTATATGCAGGACTTAATAGCTTTGCTTTGCTGATGGCACTTTGAGGGGGATTAAGCAGCCCAGGTGAGGTCAATCTATTAGGGACAGGACATGGAACAGGAAGCTGATGTTAGCCAGCCTTTTTTAATTATTAACACATAAAAAAAAAATATTGTATTAGGGCTGGCAATTGATTAAAATAATAATTAGTATCTGGACCGTTTCAAAGCAACAGGTGTTTCAGTTTAATGTGTGGCCGTTTTCATTCCGGTGGCCCTCAAAGGCAATTCATATGTGCAGTTCAATTATTCTTCAAGTTTGTGTTAAAGCGCTATTAAAGAGTTAACCTTGATAGCCGTAGTATTTATAGGTCGTTGTTGCCAAGGATTTAGCGGTCTTACACTCCTATCACTCTTTTGTGCTCCCTTTTCCTTCTCCCTTTCACTCATTCACTTGTTTTTTTGCTGCCTCCATCCTTCTCCTCCATCCCATTGGCTGTCATGATGTTTGTCAGAGATTGAGGAGAGTATTCTGGCTATTGAAACTCACATCGATCCGCTCGACCCGCGGTCCACACCCAAACCTGCTGACTCCTGGCAGAAAATAAAGAAAGACAAAAAAAAGTGAACCCCTCAGCTCTTTTCTTCCCCCCCATATGTTATCACAACCATCAACCATACAGGTCACTCCTCCTCTCTTTGGTCCCTTTTCCTTCCACGTGATCATACCTGCCATTTTCCATTACACACGTTTCTCTCTCGACGACACTTGCGCAATATCAGATGTGACCGTCTCCGGTGTTTGCTCCCCTGTTCAGCATTTTTTTTTTCTTCGTCCCGAGATCCAATTTTCCAATTTCCTTTCCTATCTCTCATATTTCTACCTCCCGTCCATCTATCTTTCACCCTGTCCTCTTTGCATCTGCTACTTTCTGCTTCGCTCTGCACAACTATTGGCCCGTGTACACCGACACAGACGATCAAACACATACACTGAGCCCAAGGCGGGGCATTAGGATGCAATGCATGCCCCAAATTTACGCACCCATCAACCTCCCAACATTTACTTTCAAGTTAAAAAAACAATAAGACTGATTTAAAAAAAATGCTGCATCCACTGTGATGTATGAAAATTCATTGTAATATTAAGGGTGGTGTTCTCTGGCCACTGTTGATTGATGCGCCATGCACCTAAGAGCAGCTGGTCCTGAGGAGACTCCACACAGACACAGCTGCTTTTTTTCTGTCAAATAACACCCGACCTCTCCAAAACCCTGTCATGCGCAATATCTTTTGTTTTAACTGTTGAGAGCAGCTCAAGCTTTACATGGTTTTCTGTCATATTTTGTATTGTCCTGTTTTGTCTATAGCCTTATTGATCTGTTGTGGCAAGATGGTTTGGACCAGATTCAGTCAGCATGAATAAAATGTAGCTCAAATGCAACTTTTAACCAATAAGTCTGCTGCTCTTTAGCTTGGCTGTCATACTATGTATGGGGTGGGAGGTGTTTTCCATGATTGGCAATATTACAAATCCACGGCATGCAGTGACTAAGAAGATCACTGTATTTAAAAGATATTGTGAATCTTGCATAAGGATCATGATAAAAACAGAATTACATCACAAAATTAAATTAACTTCATGATTTTTTTTCCCCTGAATTGAATGAAATATATGAATAAAAGAGCCCGCCTGGGGTAATCAGATAGACACACACACATGCACACATTTCTCACTTTCTTCCCACCTGCTGTTTGTAGCCCACATTGGAGGCTCAGTCATAGGGGATTAGCCACAGACTTGATCAGAGTCTCTGCGGTTGCCAAGGTTAAATCCGTGGCATGAAGATTTACACAAGACACTTAATAATACACATGTTGGGGTCTTAGGCCTGATGTCTGTATTTCAGCTTTATAGGGCAGGCAGGGCTGCTCTTGCTGTATACATGTCCTTCTTTTGAAGCCCTTTCAGTGATGAGAAACCAGCACATCACAAATTATTTCTGCATCACCAGTAAAGACATTTCAACCTGAAGAGGTTTTGTCATGTGCCAATTATCGGATCCCATCATCTTCCATTACCTGGGGCCCTCCAGGTGTCACATTATTCCAGTCAGTAGATAACTCAAGCTTATAAAATCAGTGAACAAGCTCACTGAAATAGAGATATAAGAGACACCTGCCTTAACATAATATGATAGAAATGAAAACAAATTAAGGTATTTTTGAAGATTATTACACTACCCTTTGTGTTTTGGAAATACTGTATTTAATCATAAATTTCAGATCATTATTTGCTTATTCAAAATGGATAGCACTTTGGAGTAGAACGATTGAAATATAAACAGATGGAGGAACAGAGAAAGTGTATAAATTCTACAAGAGCCAACCCACTGCTGCGCATTGTGGGGCCATGTGCCCTAGAATATGTAACATTTGATCTTTCTGCTAGAAGGAAAGCTGTGATATACACTTTTTTGAAAGGACTTACTAATTTCCCCAATTGAGGGCTCCATTTTTCCAAATCAATCAGCAATCAAGAATTCTATTGGAGTTGTAAGAGCTTTCTCAATTTTGTAACTCCTGACGACGGCTGACACGTGTTTTTTTTTCCTCAGACGCCTTTGAGCATTACTTCTGAGGCTCTGTGATTCAATGCATATTCACTCTCCAATAAGCAAGGCGGGAAGCACATTACACATTCAGTTTTCCATCATACAGTCCTAATTTATAGAACGTTCTCATCAAAGCCTGCGCCAAGCTGTGAGATTAATGGGCGTCATGTCTCCTGATGTGGCTTGATACTGGACGGCAGGAGAATCAGTAACAATTCAGCTTGCGTCTGTTTACAATTTGGTATGCAGCCATGCTATTATGATACAAAGGCTGCCAATGAGTTGACAGTCAGAAGGCTAAGAGCTTCCCTTCTCCCAACTGCGATAAGACAGATCTGATCCACTCCTTCGCATGGCTGATGTCAGCAGTATCATTAGAATAAATGAATCACCATATTGCACCGTCTCTGCTTCTTCGCGGCGTGCATACAGGAGGAGGCGTCTATTGGCAGAAATCCGTGTACGCGCTCTGTTATTTTGTTTTTGCATTTATTGACCTCTGAGCAAGAACACACACACTTGAGCTCTCCAAATGCTGTCAAAAAAAACAAAAATCAAATCCCTGTTTATTTACACAAATGAGTGTCCGTGTTCCTCGTTAGGCCTCCAAACGAGGTCTTAATTAGTTAATTGGCTTATTACGCCGATTGCTCCCAGGGCAGCCGGTGTGGTTTGGCTGTCATTCATCGGAGGCTTCCACAAACAGGAAAAGGGGGGGGGGGAGTCGCCCGGACCAATGAGAGACATGAAAGGGAGGGAGGGAGGAGAAAATGCCATGAGAATAAATGTGGCATTCGCGGGTTGATTTAATAAAGTGTGGCAGTTCAGCGGCTCGCCATTCCAGAGTGGGACGGTCGCAATCTCTCAGTCTGCCCTCAGTCTCGCAGCGGAACAGCGGGTGAGGGGTGACTTTCAATTAGCCGAATGAGCCTAATTAATCAGCGAGGAGGTGATCTGTAATGGGAACCAGCAGCATCGCCTGCCCGTCACTGTGACGGGGGTGAGAGGTTTTTGCTGCTTCTGTCGCCGTGTCGCTGTAACCTTCACCGCTACAGATGGGGGACCCACAGAGTGCACACATGACAGCCCAGAATCACCATCACCCTCATTATCCGGCAATATGGTCAAAATTTATTTTGGTGTCGCACATATTGCAAGTGACCCGTGCATGATGCCGCTGTCGGCTACAAGTTTTAGAGCATGAACGATCATTTCCATCACGTTTAAATTAGTGGATCAGAATAATCACATGGTAGTTTAGCACGAAAAATGTAACATACTCGTGGCTCTCCAAATACTCCAAATAAAAAACATGACTTAACAAGTCTAGGTGCAGGGTGCAGAATATTTTCCTTGTTGACGTTTCCTTCGTATAACTGGTCCAGCAGGGAGCTGCAAACATTTCTGATTGAAGGAGATTTATGTTGATTGAGGAAGCCTTCAGGAGCGTCTTCTGGCTTGGAAGGACTCAAGACGACTCTTGGAGCAGGAGAGTTTATTAAAAAAAAATCTTGGAGGTAATATCTCAGGTTAAACCCAACATTTCTTTTTTCATCATAATCCAAAGGAAAAAAAAAAAAGACCCAAGGTCCACCAAGGTCTGAAAAACAAATGCACTGGTTGTTAATTGAAATGGCATCCAATGTTTACGTTTTGCTTACAAGCCATATCCCCTAACAACAAGTCTCCGTTGTAGCTGACGGGGAGCCAGCAGGTCGGTCTTCCAGTGTTTTTTCATTTGCACTCGCTTTCTTCTCATATGGGATATTAAGAAAAAATATGTCTGCTAAGGTTGCTTGCCTTTTAGCAGGTGTTTCACAGTGTTTTTCCTCGAGTACGTTGAGAAACAACCCGGTCTGAGTAGACCACTGTGTCTTTCTACTAAAAATAAACATTGATATTTCGTCACGTGAGTTGTTAGTATCGTTCGTCATGTTAGTCACATGAGTTGCTACTGATGTGAATTGTTTGTCAGTCAAGTTAACCACGCTCTTTTCCTAATCCGTGTTTGTTCGCTAAACCCATCTTCATTTGAAGACAAAAGTTTATTTTGAAAAGACACTATGGATGTAAGGAGCGGAAACTCGCCATGGACACGCTGTCCATGACACGTCCAAAACTAACGCTAGAATGGGAGAGTGGCGCCACTGACCGAGCGTCAGTATATGAAGAGTTGGCAGTGAAAATGTGCCTTATTGCGAACAAACTCTTTTCTTTTATGAGGGCATGCTGCCATGTTATGTTTTTGTGTCTGAAGAGAGTTTGCACGTTTACTATGAACTAAAAAAAGCTCGGGGTTCCGTACCGTAAAAATGGTTTTCATTTTAATTACGTTCTAAAGCATGAATTCAAATTAACTAATAAACGATTTATCGCCCAGCTATAAGCATAACATATATAAAAATATTTTGTGGAAAAGTGGTTTCTTTTAACCAATAAGGGGATCTTCTCCCAACCTTAACCATGTATCCTTATTAGCTACACATAACCCTAGCTCAATAATAGAGCCGGCATATCGCAAAATGCTTAGAAAGTGAGTGTTTTTTTGGAGAGGTCATTTGGTTTTCTAATTAACTAAGAAATCTCTTTAGGAAGAAAGAACTCATTAAAAAGTATGAAGTCAAGGAGTTTTATTAGGTAATCAATGGTAAAGTTTGATGCAGGTTTTGTTCGGCTTTGGTTCATGGTTAAAAAAAATCCATATTTAAGTCCACTATTTACATCTATGCTGTGATTTAACACGTTAATTACCTCGTAGTGCGTATGTTTGCCTGTTCGTACAATGTGGGAATTCACATGAGAGCATAAAAGTATTTACACATGAGTAAAAGCGGAGAGCTCGTTTGAAGCGTGTGTTTGTGCGCTCCTCATATGTATGAGGTGTGTATCTGAGTTGCTGGGAATGGCGTGGGCGTTGATGCTGCATTCAGATTGGCAGTGGACTCCGGCAGATTTCCCTCTTAAGGCTAAAATGTTTGCACTTGACTAAAAGCAGAACACCCACACGCGCCCGGGCTTTTCATAACTAGCTGGCTGTTATACAAGTGGAATGCTGATGCTAGCAGCTCCATGGGATCTGTCATTTTCTTTCTGTCTCTGCTTCTTTCTCTCTGTCGTGATAATGGCATCATAGCTCGCTTCTGAAGCAAAGTTTCACAAATGGCGTTACAAGGGCAAAAATTATCATCAAATCCACTTGCGTTCTATTCATCACTGTAGCATTGCGTTTTGTTTAATTGACTGTGAACCTGCTGGTGTGCATCCAGCTCGTGTTTCGGCAGACGCCCGGCCTTACAAATGAGTCTGCAGGGAAAATAAGGGCAGGCAACAAATCAGCCACTTCGCATGCGTTCCAGCGTGCTGCATTTAGGGGCGACGGTGGGATGATGGACTTGATAGACAGCAGAAAAAGAGCAACAGAAAAACAACCACAACTGTGAAATGATCTAATGACATCATCGTTTCTGCCTCACTGTCACCAGGGCTCATCGTGGGGAGTTTTTCCGCTCCTCTTCTCCATATCCTGCTCTCATGCTCAACAATTCTAATTACAGAACAAAACATGCTTTTCTTCTTTCAACCCTGTTGCATTTTGGATTTATGCACTTGCACTAAAAGAGACGAACACTCGTGACATGGAAATTAATTCGAAAGACTCTGAGTGGAAGGTGAGGAGACGAAGATTGAGTGAGCAAAAGAAAGAAAACAACGTATGAGTCACTGCAGATAATTACGATATCCTTGATTTGAATAAAGCCCACGAGTGAATCTCAAGGAAATGAAGAGTCTCTGTATATCTCTATAAAGGCAAACAGTGACATGGAGTGGCAAGGAGGTCACAGTTCACTGGGTTTAATTGTCCCTGATGGGCAGCACCCAGGGCAACACTGGGGACTGCTTTAGTTGACTCGGTCAATATGTGCTCGTGGTGTGTGTGAACCCGTGTGTGTATGTGTGTGTGTGTGTGTGTGTGTGAGAGAAAGACAGTAAGACCGAGAGAGACAGAAAGTATGTGGTGTTTTCCTCCTATTTGCTCTCTGTTTTAACTCTCTCCTCATCAGATGTCCCATCACATTATCATCACTTTGTCACTCCATCCGCAACACAACTCCGGGGGCTGTTTCATTAGCTGCTATTTTGAGCTGCAGCGCTTGTTGTCTCCCTTAAATTATACTTAGTTATGAGTTATGAGCCCGCCGACTTTAAGACTCCCGTCAGGATTTCAGTCTCATTTGACCCCTTCCCCCGAGAAGGTGGCTTGTGGAGTGCAATCATGCGTCGGCTCTGGCTTGCCGGCTGTCACTCACGTTGACAGTTGGGTTTTTTTGTCATTTTTTTCATGTGCTCATGCTAAGCGGCGGGCCGCTATGCATTTTTATGTCTCCGTCAAATGGAAATGAACGTTGCATTAGCCTTCTGAATGACTTTAAAAAGTGTCCTGACCCAGCAGGGTAGATGCACTAAAAGGCAGCTCAGAACCGCTTCTGACAGTGACGGACATAACCTCTTCGTTCATCGTTCATGTTTTCAGGAAGCCTGTATAAGTGGCCCCGGCTGTTCAGATAATTAGCAAATGAAGTGGTTTCTTTATATCAGTCAGTAAGCTCATCATGTTTGCCTCCTAGCAAGCTGATACTGACAGGCATGCATTTAATAACTATAATTAGCAATATCCCCTTTTCCTTCACTCTGACGAGAGTTCATCTGCATACAGAAAGGATTGTTGTGTCAAGATTTATGTCTGAGCTAATGTATTTCTTTGCAGTGTAGGAAATCCCCATTATCAATGAAACTATGGTGGTGCTTATGAGGGCAACACTGTATCCATTTATTTTCTTACAGTTGGCTAATAATTACACAGAAATGGTAATTAACCACTGTAATAGTTGCGAATATCATAGCATCAATAGCTTTGATTCATGTTTACTGACTTCATGAAACACATGTCTAGATTGTAATTGTTTGTTCATGCCACAAATAATGAATACAATGAAAAGGGTTTTGAGAGCAGAGAACTGATAAAATATTTAGAAATTATTTTCTTGTCATCAGACTAAAGAAACCACCAGGATACCATTCAAATATTACTCTTTAAGTGTTGCACACAACCATACATTTGAACTACCTCAGAGCCTGATTAAATTCAAACTCTAAAATAAACAGTAAGTCATTAAATCTAATTGGTCAATACAGCTGGATAGGATTCTTCCTAGGACAACCAAATCCAAGTGTTTTTTTTCGACGGAGCAATGCACCACCTGGCAAGAAAGTCTTCTCCAATATCGGCGCCTCGTGAATCAGCCCAAGCCGTGCCAAAAACTCATTAGAACTTCCACCAAGCAGAAATGAGTGTCACAGGATTGAGGGGAACGGGGGAGTTGGCGATACAATTGACTTTCAACGATTTGAGCCCACACATCCACACAGAACCAGAATTATTATTTTTTTTATCAAATGTGGAATTGGATCAGTCACTTTGGATTGGAGGAGCAATTCACAAGGGAGAGCGTTAGGCTGGTGGTGTAGGCTTAGCTGACTGATCAGGTGGGAAACAGGTAGCATCAGAGGCAGGGAGCATCGCAAAACACCAGCTTTGATGGATGAGCTGTAGAAGCCGCGGTAATGCTAACTCCTGGCAAAGCGGCGCCGGCTGTCCTGGGCCATATTCAGCTGCATAGAGAAAGTGTGGTCAGCGTTAAAGGAAGGAATCCCAATGAAGCTCAGCAGCACCCTTACACATGTTGTAAATCCAAACCTGCAGTTCATCTGTTTTGCCCGTCCAGCGCATATGTAATAAGTCAGTTCTGGTCTGCATGGCAGGAGCAGTAACGCGCTTGAACGGACTAATTAAAGGGATCACTGTAAATCATCTCTGTGGATGCGGAGCGGACGACCCCCGCCCAACACTCTGACCTTTACCCTTTAGCCAGCCAACTCTACTCACTACGCAAGCCCGCTGACTGCTCCACTGGATTCAGGCTAACAAGCTATTAGACCATCCAGATGGTTGCTGGGGCTGTGGGAACGGGCCTAAAACAAGACTGCTCCATTGTGTGCATGCAACTCTGCGTGTGGCAAGAAGTCTGAAGCCACTTTGTCTCCCCGGAAGCCATCTCATGCTCATAGTTGCGGGCTGATACGAAAGTGAAAATAAAAGACAATTCCACGCGGTTTTCCTTGAAGTCATTTCACAAGCACTTATAATGTCTTTAGAGGGAAGAAGAAGAAAGCTACTGCCTCCTCTCCTTTTGTTCCCCCTCTTCCCCATCAGAGGCATTCTGGAGAGGAAGCAAACTGGAACAAAGAGACAACAGGGACCAACACAGAAATATAAATCTGCTGATTTAATCAGGTTGCTCTGGCTGTCTCTCACCAAGAGGGTTTACTCCCGGCCTCCAAGACAGGAGGGAGCTCTGGCAACGACAACCAGCATCTCACTGATCTAGTGTAACCAAGGGGAAGAGATAATGTCACTCCTCTGGGGGGCACGCAAGTTCAGGTACTGTTTAATTATCAGCTCATTAGGGCATGTCTGCAAGACTCTAAAAACTGAATAAAACAGCCAGTGTGAGTTATTACCCAAATGACCGGTTGAATTTGATAATTAAGGACGGCAGTGGAGAGGAAATGAGCGAGCCAGTTGGACTCTCAGGAGGCGGTCGGACCACACCTGGTGATGGCTAACCTCTGCGATGCCCTAGCCCACGGAGCCTCAACATGCTCCCACAGCTGCAGGCCCAGTAGGAGATCCCGGCACTAGAGGACCAATTTAGAGCCAAGTTGGCTGATTGAATCATAGGAATAATAACACTGGCTGAGCATATGAAACACATCATTTCTCGCCAGTCCTGCTCACTGATCTCATCATGAAATCCTGCAGGAGTGAAACTGGGTCTACATGTGCTATGCAAGCACTCCAGCAGCGTCTTGATGTAAATGCGTGTTGGGTAACAAGGAGGAGGAACACAACAGAGCCAAACAGGAGGCTGGTTTTGTGGCCGCCGGGGGGAAATCGCAGCTCCGAGCATGCAGCGTCCCGCCAGCCGACAGCAGAGAGAAGCCCTCAAATTCATAAACAAGGCCCGGGGTATTTAGGCGGGCACAGAAAGCTGGGGGCTTTGATTTAATCTGCTGCGTCAATGTCAGGCACTTTGTGACAGCTGATGGGAGAGATATACAGTGGACTGTGTACCATTTAACCCACATGACACACTCCCTGATTCACGCTGGCTGTCTGACAGACACACTGCCTCTAACCGAGTGAGCTGACTGACACAGTGACTCACAGCAACACAAAGTCTCATTACAGGTAGGGGGGAGGAGAGGAGAGACCCAGGAGGCTATTCCTGGGGCCACCTACTCTCCCCCACACTTCTGGAGGCGTAGGCCAGGATGCTAAGAGTCCAACGAGAGTGTTGCGTGTAAAGATCGCCCGTATCTGGTCGAGAGATGAGTGGATCGTAATGAAAGAGTGGGGGGGGACGGCGACATCATCAATGGAGGCAACAAGCGGCTGTGTCCCCGGACCAGAGGGGGTGTGTTTGTCTTTTTCAGATCAATAGTCCCTACAATGATGCATGAAAGACAATTTATGAGGCATAAAGGACGGACACATTGGTTCATCTCCAGCTGCCCACCCCCTGCCCCTGAGATGGATCGGTCTGATTCTCTTCCATTTCTTTTTTTTTATTTACCCTTTCCTCACACCTTCACCTCTGATTTCCCCTCATTGTCGTTTGGTTTGCGATATCTTTGCTTATCTCCTCACGTTGTCCAACTACTCCTCCATCTTCTTGTCATTTTTTTTTCCTGTCACTCTTCATCTTCCAAAGACCCACATTTATCTCTCCACAGCAACATCTCTGTCGTCATCCTCCCCTCTTTCATTAACTCCTCCTCTCCTCCTTCGTCTATATCTCTATCTCCCTCCCTACTCTCTCTCCCCCTCCCTCTCTCTCCCTCTCCCTCTCTCTCTCTCTCTCTCTCTCTCTCTCTGTGCCAGCTGTGTGATGAGCCAGGGGCTGATAAGCGGTGGTCAGCCTCTCTCCAGATGGCAGCCTGAGCAGCAGCTGCCTGGGGGGTGTGGGAGAGTGTGGGTGGTGATGGGGTGGAGGGTTGTCGGGTAGGAAGATGGGGGGAGCGTGGGGATGATTACAGTTTTGTTGCATTTCCAGGTGAAAATGGGCACACAGAAAATAAAATCAATTGTCGGCAGCTAGCTGTGGTCTGCCTGCTGAGCCGCTGTATGACACACACACACACACACACACACACACATACACAAGCAGCATCTCTGCCGCGTTGTTTCCGCTCTGTCGCCGGAGGTGCTGTGACGGTGATTCGGCTTTGTAGACGTCGCTGGAGAACGCCGCCCCTGGTTCTGGAAGTGGCGAGCGTGCCTTCCCATATGACATCCCTATGCAGTGGTAGCCTGGAGGAAAGCCTCGATGGGGAATCGCCTCCGTATGCAGGAGAGGCAGTGAGCTAAGTGTGAGCAACGGCATTTTTTCAGGTTAAGCTGACTTGTTACGCAACAACATGGATTTGTCAAACAACGTCCGCAAACAAAAAGACATATCCTCCCACAATATCTGCTGCGATGTGAGTCACCGATGTGCCATTATACCCCGGTACGTGATGTAACCCAAATTCCTTTCATCTGCAAAGCTGGGTATGAAATCAGTAGCCTTTTGTTCTAGCCAATGTGCACGGTCACGGCTCTGGCATGTCTGTATGGTATGGGTATTCACAGTGTGGGTCTGAGTGAGGGGCCGTTGCAAGGGAAGAATGCACTTAAAACAGTCAATACATTTTAGCAGGTTTCAGCAAAGCCTAAGTAGAATTCCTCACATGACCAACTTTTGCAATCGATAAAATCATAAATCTTTCAAATAAAAGTGAAATTCAATACGAACTCTTGTGTAGGCAGCGTCTTTTTTCTCCCTACCACATGGAAAACTTAACACACATACTGTATTTCTGACACAAACCGACTGACACCCACTCGTTCATGTTCAAATCACTTGCTCTGTCGATCTCCTTAAAATGTTTGTACCATTTCTTCCAATTCCTCCACTCCTCAGTCCGTGTCCCCCCCCTTCCACCCCTTAAATTTGGATCCGAACAGGGGCTAAACTCTCTCAGCAGCTCCTCCATCCACTTCAAACAAGGCCTGTTTTCTTAGAGCTGTCGGTGGGAAAAGCCAGTGCCAGTAATGGAGGGTCTCCAAGGGACTTGTATGAGAGGCATACAAGAGGAAAAAGGGGATGGGAGAGTCAGATTGGAAAGAGAAGGAATGGGAGGGAAAGGGAGCGAGGAGCGACTTCTCCTGTGCATGACAATGAGGAGACCATTCAATTAGCATCGCTTTATGGCCCCTGATGTTGATTACCTCAGACAGGCCAGCAAGTCCCATCCTTTTCCTGATTAAAACCAAGAGCACAGCAACGAGACACTTGGAGGGATTGGACGGACAGTGGAGACTTTTTAATTTCGGTTTCATAGGCAAGGAGAAACAAGGTCAATGTATCGTTAGAAAAAAAGCCCACTTATGTGTGTGTCTCTCCCACCACCAGGTAATTGGATGTAAATGGAACACAAGCTGTGAAAAGTATGCACTAGGTGTCATTTTTTTTTTTTTTTTTAAATGGTCTCAGAATGTATGTCTCGCATGATTCACATCTGCCAAGTAACGTGGCGTTCGACACGTGATTAATTACACTCAGAAATGTCATTACCCCCTACGGGGTAATCAGGCCGGGCCTCCAGAGGAGTTCTGTGCTGATTGCCAAATGTGTCAACAGTGACAGTCTTTGATGAGGGGTCCGGTCACGCGTGCGCCATGGACGATGATTCTCAATTTAGATAGCGGACGCGGCTTGATGCTCTGTGACTCATCGAAGCAACAGTCATGTTATTTATCCTTTCAAATGGATCATTTAGTGCAAGTAGTTACGACTGTACGCAGTCTTTCAAACCAGAGCAGGTGTGCCGTTTCTCCATGAACAGTGATGTGATAATTGGTCCCATCAAATTTTATTCTGCAAGAAAAACCAATGTCAAAGGCTATAAAAGCTGCAGACGTGTGAGCGTTAGAAAAGCAGGAACACTGTTGTCTAGTTCGGAGTTTTGCGCTATCAGTTAGGAGGCATCCAACGACAGCAGGTAAATCAGGAAGACATGCATGCACCCAAATGTCTTGCGTGTGCCTAAAAATATTCAGCATTTGTTTGAGTTCTGACTGGCTTTCATGTTCGTCCCACCCCGTTTTCATGGAGTAACTCAAGGTGACACTGTTATCAAATATCGTGCAGCGTAATTGCGGGCACAGGGAAATAAACACTGACATTAGTGCCTCAAAGGCCACTTGCAGAGAAGTCTGTGTCTTGTCTGCCTGCTAAAAAGAACTGTGACTGACAGTTTTGACATCCAATATGGGGGCTGAGGTGAGAAGGAGTGGGAGGGGAGGCGAGGAGCAGAGTGAGGATGCAGAACGACTGTGGGGCGTCTTTAATCACAAATTTACCAGTGCGGCCGCCTGCATGTCAGCGATGTTTGTTGCTTATTTAATAATTCATCCTAAAGCCACTGACCCACTCAATTAAATCCCACACGATTTCTCTTTTCTCCAAGAATGTAGAGTAGAGAAGACAAATAAATATTGCAATTTCAATATTCAAACAGTTGCGGGGAGGGATAAACAAGTGGGGGGAATTGGTAAATATGATTGCCTTGGTAATTAAAGAAAGAAGGCGAGGAAGGAGTGGAACAAAGGGGAATGGATGGGAGGATGTGTTAGTCATATCTGAAACGAGTTTGCGACACGATTAAATAAAGAGAAATGGAAGCGGATTAGAGAGGGCCGAGAGGGGAGGAGGAGAAATGGGAGAAGGAGTAGGAGGAGGCAGGAATTGTATGAGGTCTCGGGGGCCCTGAGGTGTAGACTTAGACCGCCATGACCTCACCGCTGAAGCCGAGCAGATGAGGGTTGTGTGTGTGTATTTGTGCATATGAATTTCTGTGGGTGTACTAAAGAATGTGCGTATGTGTGTGAAACAAAGAGAGATGAAAGGGAATAAAGGGGAGACAAAAAGCAAATATACAGAGAATGACTATGTTGGCAGATTTGTCTATTGTAGAATATAAATAGCTAGTGTTTGAGCGCTGCTGTTTGTGTGTATCTGTAAAGGTTTGATTGAGTGTGACACAGTTTTCTGCAGAGGATTTATTTTTATTTTTTTTCAGAATGAGGATAGCTCCCCATTGAGTCCCTCGTGGCATTTGCTGCCACAGCTGTGATGGGGGGCACATGCCTGCGCTTCTGTGTCTTTGTGTGCGGTGTGTGTTTGCATGTGCATTCTGTGTGTGTTTATATGCAGTGTGTGTGTGTGTGTGTGTGTGTGTGTGTGTGTGTGTGTGCGCGTGTGCCTGCGGGACCACTATGGTTCACCGCTCCTCTGAACCCCATTCAGTCAAAAAGCGCGGGGCAGCGATGGAAAGTGAACAGCGGGTGGACGTTTTTTTTTTTTTTTTTTTTCGCCGAGGTGGATGGTAGGGTGGAGAGGTGTGTTTTGACAGGGGGCGTCGGAGGGCGGGGGGTGTCTGGTTTTTGCGTGACGCTGGACAACAGTGCGACGAAGGCGTGGAATGTGGAGGGGAGGACGAGAACGAGGAGCCGGCGAGCGAGATCAATGACACGGCGGGCGCGGCTAGAACAAAGTGCTACGGCCCTGTGTGTTGATGTGCTGGAAATTGCATCTTCAAGGAAACGTGCTTGATGAGATTGTGGGGATCAATAGAGGACGGGGGGGGGGGGCTGCCAGGCTACTGAGCGAGAAAAGCAAAGGCGAAGGAGGTCGAGGCTGGGCCTGAATGAGAATGGAATGGGGGGGCTGCAAACCAAGACTCCGTAACCTTCCTGCGATGGTCTAATACAATATGTCACCTCAGTCACCAGAGGGGCTGAGCCAAAGAAGGGGGGGGGGGGGGGCAGCCTTTACTGCCTATCAACAGTAAAGGCTGTTAAGGTCTTTGGGATCCAGAAGCAAATTGAACAGATTCAATTCCACCACAGCAGTTCTTGGATTGGCTGATAAACGGGCTGTAAACGGGCCATGGTGCTTAATGAGCCTGGCATGCATGCAGCAAAATGTAAGTGATGTCACCGCTCAAACAACCTGTCTCATTTACATTAATGATATACATTAATGGGCTGGAAATAGGATCAGTAACACACATTCACACGTTTTATGGATGCACACGACCACACACACACACACACACACGCAGCATGCAAAGTAGGTTGATGGACAGTTGAAGGTTTGACTTTACTTTACGATGTACTTTGAAACATAATTAATAAGCTCATAATAGTGTTTCTCCCTCCCGCGGTCTGTCTGTCTGTCTCTCTCAAAAAATCTGTACAAAAAAAACACAGCATCCCGTCTCCACAAGTGCCTGATTGCACACTCATTCATAAGGTCTCTATCAGACAAACACACACATGCACACACACACACACACACACACATGCACGCACACATACAAAACACTCATCCAAGTCGAGCAATGCGGCAGAGATTCCCCCCCCTTCCCCTCCAATACAAGGCTGTTTCTATGGCAACAAGCTCCAGTTTCTGGCACTGAAAAGAGGAAACTTACAGGAAGTATGAGCGGCCTCCAGGGGGCGCGCAGGGGGATGGTTTGGGGGAGCTGGAGTGAAAGAGTTGGGGTTCCGGAGGATGGATGGCAGGGTGGGGGCAGACTTTAGGGAAGGGTGATGCACGCTAGTTTAAAGTACAATCTCAATAGTGACCAATTATTCTCTCTTCCTTTCCTTCAAGCCTTAAATTACACCTCTCTGGTGCATTCTCTTTATCCGTCTTCCTGGCTTGCGCTCCACATTCAGATAAACCAGTTTGTTTAAATGTATCAAGGACGCCCGATTGACATCAAAGCATCTGCTGCCAAAATGTATTGCCATGCAAATGAGGGGTGGGCTTTATGGCTCAGCCTCAAGGCCTGTCATGTAGGTCAAGGGTGCTTGGAGAAAGACAGCTTGCTTCATTTCTTCCAGTGGGTCTGTTTTCCATCTCTCGCTCCCATTGCAATTCCTTGAAGTCCTTTCTCCCCCATCCTGTCTCTGGGCATATATAATTATTCTGCTCACTTTTGAGTTGGTTTCATGGAATATTTATCAATGTCTTACCTACAGTACAATCTTGACAGCGGAGTGACCAAGGCTGTTTGAAATCCTCCAGTCCTGAATTATAACCCCTAAGCATAGAAAAACACATCACAAATGCAGCACCATCCAACTGCAGCTTGATTATCTTCTGCAAGGAAAAAAAAAAAAAAAGAATTCCCTCAATATCAGTGTCTGTTTGTGTTGTGGAGAATTTTCGCCTGAAGGAGATGGGCTGATAACTTGGCAGTTGTACGGGCGAAACAGACTGGAGGCCATTTTCACACCTAAGTCTTGCTTGACTTAGTGCAATATTAATGTCTCTCTCATCGCCATCCCTCCTCTCCCTTCACCTCACTTCCCCCCCTGAGAGATTTGCAATGCGACTGCGACAAACATCTGAGCTTTCCCTTCTATATCGTCCCGTTGCTCTTGGTTGCTTTTGCTTACACTAGCAGTGTCTCTCTCTTTCACCTTCCCGGTTTTTTTTTTCCCTGTTCCCGCTCATTGGCGTCCCTTCACCCTTCCTTCTATCACAGTGGTTTTCTTTCTCCAGCTACACTTCAAAATGATTGTGATTGACATATCCAAAAGCAATCCCACAGCACACTGACTTTTAAAAAATGAAGTTTTGTACATTAAAGCCAGACACACACACACAGGTTTGAAGACATTTCATTCACAGCCTTTCTCCTCCACTTGATCCCGATGGATTTACAGGTTTGCACACTTATCAGCCGGCTCACAAGGTGAAGTGTAGAGTGTGTAGGTGTGTGCCGATAGTATTTGCGAAGGTTGAACTCGAACAGTGCACAAAGGTAGACATTTGGGATACTTGATAATGCTGCTCGCTGACAGTTCACGTAAGCATTGCAGATTGAGAAAGGACTGCTGAGGCATGTGGCAAGGGTTATGGAGCGAAATAAGCTTTTTTTCATCATGAAGTTATACCTCAATCTTCATCACGCAGTAAGCTCTGCTACAGCACTACAATTCCCTTCTTGCCCTTCTGAGGAAAAGGCGAAAACCTCAACAACCTCCTTGCCTTTCCTGTTAAAAAAAATGTCAAAGCAGTGCTGCACTATTTAGAGTGAGGAAAGATTGGACTTGGACATACAATTTTCGTGACTACATATAATGCGCCTCTGCTGTCTGAGCAACCTAAATGGCAAGAGCTGTCTTTCTCTCAGTGGACCAGCATTCAGACTGAGTTAGCTGAAATCTGGGTCGCTAGCTTGAAATTCTTAGATAGACTCCAAAACTTTGAAGATGCCTCTGACCAGCTTCTGTAAATGAGTTTTTCTTATTTTTTTTCCCACTGCATTCGGCTCCCAATCCTCCCATGAGTCACTGTTTCTCGCTCTTTCTCTCTCTCTCTCTCTCTCTCTCTGTGTTGTGGCTTGTTCCCCTCCCTATGTTTCATCAGTGCACTCCCTCTACTACATTTTCTCTCTCTCTCTCTCTCGTGCTCCATGTCTCCCTTGTTTACCTTTGTTCTCCCTTGATCGGAACTAAGACAAGCCCAATTCTTCTGACCCCTTGGTACCCTGTCCGGCCTCCAGCCTTTCCACAGGATTGAACAAATCTGATGATCAGTTCTCTTTCTCTTTCTTGCAACACACACTCAACAACCCAACCCAAACTGCCACAGTGTGCAGATATTCGGCTCAGCCTAGCTGCCTGCCAACCAATTACCACAGCACATCGCCAACCCTGCCACCTGTCCCCGCCACCAACCTGTGTGCCTCCGCGCCTCAATCTATTTCCAACCACTTCCTTCTTCCGTTACACCCCTCACTCAGAAAAGTCTGCTTTTATCACCTTTAATTACCCACTGTACCAAAGTTCTCATTCCCTCAGGGCGAGGACACTTTGTTGTCTTACACCTCCAACAACTCCGTCAATCCTCCAGCTGCAGTTTACCTTTCTCCAACTTGTTCGCAATTATCACCCAAGTTCTTTACTTCTTCTTTTCTGTATCCAATTGTCTCTTGATATTTTTCATCTCTTTCCTCTGCTACCGTGCAAGCAAATTCCCCGCTGAGCAGGCTTCCTGGTTTTGTAGATGTTTCCCACTCAGCTTGAATTAAAGGCTCTCTGATATGAACACCCATTTCTACTACTCCGTCCTCATCTTTGAGCGTGTAGCAGCCATGTAGTGTGATCTAATTAAATACGTATCTGTTACATAATGAGCCCCTACTGCTTGCTGACGGGTATCTCTGTAATTTAGTCTTATGTCTTTTAATGATGTACAACATTGGAACAATATTTCCCAGACCAGCTCAACAAACACTGCCAAACTTTTGTTTCCTTTTTGTACGTATGGGTTAAAAAGCTGGGTGCTTTGGAAAACTGTGGGCTGTTTGAGTTGCAGACTGTGGTACTTCAGACTTTGTTTTTCTGCAGGTTTGTCTAGACTGACCCAATCAATTTGGGGTTTTTCCTACTCCTAGTCTTCCCTTTCACTTCAACACTTCATTATTGAGAGATATTTAAGTATTGGGCTGCAGCTGTTTGTTTAGTTTCTCCACTGGACCCAACTAAAGCTGTAGTGGCTGAGGCTTCCAGCTGGGTGCCTCCAGTCCTTTGCCTGGTTTATTGCCTAATTTGTTTGGCCTAGTGTAGTTGGGTTGGACGTGTCAATCTGCTAACAGGCACTGTGAGCCACAAGGTCAGTGGTTAACAGCTCCTGCGAACTATCCTGCTGCCTCCTGAAGTACACATTTTTCAGTTGAAAGGTGTATTAAAAGCTTGAGGAGACTCATGGGCTTGGAGGTTAAGGCTGTGTCAACCAGTTGGAGTTGTTTACATTTGAGCAAGCCTTCAGGATAGCAGGCAGGTTTCACGCTGATGTACGGGAGGATTGCACAGACTCTGTTCAGAACTCCAAAAAGAAAAACAGAGAAGGCAGAACTGGTGCTGTGTTTTCGGTCATTATCAGTGTGGCTAATATCTTTTTGACTGACATTGTCTTTTCACAATGAGCACCAACCGAAAGGACGTGGCCCTCGTACTTCGTGCCGATGAGCTCGTCACCACTCAATCTGACAGCCGTATAGAGCAAGAAGGAGGACGTGGGGGAATAACACGATCTGTCGGAGACAACAAAACAGTGAATATCCTCGCCTCGTCCGAGAGCTCCGGTTAAATAGATCCTGAATCAAGGCCCATCCATGCATTTACATGCAGTGGTTACCACTTTGTAACCAAATTGCTTTTCTCTTATAGTGTGTTTTTTTTCTGGTGACGCAGAGCTCAGATGAGTGAAACAAATGGAAAAAAAAGGACTCAAAAAACACATTATGGTTAATACGTTTTTTGACATAATTAAAAAATTATAATACCAGAATCCTATTAGTGATGCACGATAATTCTTAGTGACTGCTAAAAGTAATATTTTACTGTAGCGTTTTACCCCCAACATTGGTCATTATACTCCTGTTTGAGGTGGAAACGCTCAAACACTTTTGACAAACCTTTGTCCAGAGAATTACAAAACAGCCATGTTGAGCAAAGGTTAGCCTTTCTGCACAGGTGTCAGGTTGTGTTAAAAGCACAGCACTTATTTTTCCCATTCATCTGTAGTGTTTTTGACCTCTTATCCTCTATCTGAGCAGCCAGCATCCTCCCATCTGTCTCTTCACCTCAATTTGCCGCTTCACATCCACAAGGCCTAGGCTTCAAAGTCTTTGTGACTGGTTTGTCAGTCTTTCTTCCCCCGTTTCAGAAGTTCCTTTTGAAGTAAAAGTTCAGTCTGGAACATTTCACGATCAACTTATTTTCCGGCTGTTTCCTTGATTTTCTATTGATTTCCATCTGCCTTGGTTCGGTGAAGAAGAAGAAGAAGAAAAAGAGAAAATGAAGAAAGACGGGAAAGGAGGGTAGTGGATCGATATTCGCTTGACCTCCCATGGGGCGATGGGTCGGATGCGTTTCGGATGAAAGTCATTAACCATTTATGGTTTGCCGGCCTGAGCTTAAGGAGCAAAATAACGGTAATGTTTTGGCTTGTTATTTTAATTCCAAAAGTTACCTCAATCAATTTGTGAGCTCAAGGCCAAATAAGAAATGATAAAGGCAAATAGCCGTATCAAAGAAGGCACTGGAGATATTCGGCAATGCATTACTAAATCTTCACCTGCAGCTATTTCTCTAAGTTAGACTGGTGTCAAATACCTGACAAACAAAAATGCAGAGCATTGTGTTGTTTTCATATTGCATATTGTTTTTATTCATATATACAGTAGGAGTGTGATGTGGAGACCCGGAGCCATACAAATCAGAATCCCAGATGCTTTCCCTTTTACATGCTGTTCAAGCCCATGTAATCAGGCAATCCACTCATTAATTATGGTAGTGTAGTAGACCTCAAAACCTCAATCCACAAACGGCACAGCTGCATGCAGCAGTCTCCTCTGTGTACTCTGTATCTCCACGCTGTATTCCTAGAGTGACTCCATACAGCACTCCCTCACCAGTCGTCCTCCATGGCTTTGACCAAGCGTGCAAATGGCAAATGGACAGCGGGCACCCCGGCAGACCTCTCAGCCCATGTCTTATTCATGAGCAGGGGTCGCCGCGTTGCCCCTCGTCACACACCATGTCAGAAACACACTCTGCCCTGTGCACCGGAGCCTCTTACCACACTCCCAGCCCCCCTCCAAACCTCTTCCCTACCCTCTAAAACCCCCGTGACATTTTCACTTTCTGTGCCACTGCGCTCTTATCCTGCCCGGCAAAGAAGGTGATAATAGTAATAGCTAACCCATAACGACAGGAAACACTCATCTGAAATGTAATCCAATGCAACATGCAGCTTGCAGCTAGTCACCCCACTCCTCTTAAAGTCACACAGATGCTGCGTCAATGTAATAATGTGATTACTGGTGGTGATTACTTATAGCGCAGCACATCAGTGAGGAGAAATGTAATGTGGTCAGGCTCTAGGCCAGAACGCGGCCTGCCCGTCCAACCTACTCATAAAGAGGCAGGGGGTGGAGCAAAGCGGGGGGGGGGGGGGGGGGGGGTTGAAGGGTTCAGATGATTACATGGCTCTATGGTTTCATGAAGATGGGTCCAGCAACTATGACATCGGCAGTCTGACATTCAGGATGAAATATCTACTGTGCAGCACTGGTACTGCTAGGCCAGTCAAGTCAATAAAGTAATAAAGTCGTATTGAGCAACGGGCTTTTTCTTAAAGGTCGGGTCAGTTATGGTTGCCAAGTGAAGTTGTTGGCTGTGCAGAAGGTGGTGGCATTATCAACAATAACGTCGGAGTTCCAAAAAGGACTAAAACACTAATTGGATTCATTTTCAGAGCACAGATCTGTCCCACTCTGACCTGTTGTTAAAGCAACAATAATGACAACAGGTTTGCCCTTCAGATGAGTGGGGGCAAGCCGGATGGAAGAAGTTCACCTTAATAAGCGGCTTCATCTTTTTTTAAGATCAGGCAGCTTCATCAAGGATCAACTCAACAATTCAATTTTAACAAGTGATGGGCTTTCTTCCTGGTTTAAACATCCAATCCATCATGGTGATGGGGCTCCCTTTTTCACCTTCTACTCTAGGCTATCCATCTCTTCCTCTTAACCGGTTTGGGGAAGGGGTTATTATCTCTTGATTGCAATTTAATTAAAAGCCCTTTAACTTTTTCCCCTACTCCTTCACCGTCCTTAACAGAAACAACTTTCCCCTCCGGGTGGGGAGCGTCTCACTTTGGTGGCCCAGAAACCACTCAACACTCCCTGGAACACTGATTATTTTACAGGTTCTTTTATTGCACCTATAGATCAGCGCAATTAAAGTCCAAAAAAGGGGGTCATAAAAAGCCTTTTTCCCCTTGCCATAGTAAACAACCACTCTCTGGGGCTCTAAATGGAGATATATGGCCCGAATCAACTATTCACGATTGTCTATCCTGTTGCTACCCCACCTTAGGTTCAAAGTTAGGTCCACGGAAGCAGAAATCAACTGTAATCCACTTATCTCATTGATTCATACAGCTCTGACCCTTCTCGCTTTGACTCTGGAGATCATATCTTGGGCCCGTGCTGTCCTAAATAGCCTCAGTAACATGCAGTGGCAAGGGGTCAGGATTCAGATAAACACTGGAGTTCCTGCGAGGATCCCATCCTCTTAATTAGCCTCCTCCTGAATCTCCCGGGCCCTCGGGGGGCTCTGGATTTAATTTAGTAATTGAATAGATGATTCCCATTTGGCTGGCTCATGCCACGCCTGCTCCCCCTGTGGAAGGTAGCTCATGTGGTTAAAGGGGACAGAGAGATAGATACAACAAACACAATATATTTGTGTTTGTGTGCTGATGTGTGCCGGTGTGCTCATGTGTGCGTGTGTGCGTGAGGTCATCCGCCGGCTGTGCTGCTGCTCCTTAATGGCCCGTGCAGTGCCTGGGAGCTGGGGGTGTCACAGCGTCGTGACTAACAGCTTGGGCAGATTGGCTGCTGCCAAAGCCCCGGCCCCAGCCAAGCCCCCATGCACAATCCACACACACACACACACACACACACACACACACACACACACACACACACACACACACACACACACACACACACACACACACACATCACAGCGTCTCCTGCTGCTTAGATTTCTCTAAATGGGTTTATGTTGCTGTGGATGGCCGCCTTAAGACATTATTATGAATGTATGTGTCTGCAGTGTAGAGATGTGTGTGCGAGTGCAGCAAACATATGAGTTGAATGTATCTATATGAAAGGGTGGGATTGATTTTCCAGCTGTTAAATATAGCAGCGGCAAAAAACATGTATGTGTTTTGCATAAAGGAAAATGCGAAACTAGGGCTGTATTAACCTGCAGGGGGGCCCCAAGGACAGAAATTAGGTATTCAGGCCCCATTATGACCCACCGTTAAATATGCATCCTGTTGCCTTTTAAATATCCACCAGGTACAGTGAACATGGCAGACTAGAGATGCTGAAACACGGTACCATGCTCTGATAGAATATTATATTGCCTCAGGTTTGTTTTGTGTCAGTTAGTTTGTAATTTGACAAAAACACAAATATTTGCGTGCCGTTCTGGCTATGGCTTAACATTCTCTGAAGGTAGTGCTGTTGTGATACCTGAGTGTGATACCTTAGTGATATTTGATACTTACATAAGTACTTTTACTTCAAGTACAAGTAGCAATACCGAAGTGTAGAAATACTCTGGTACAAGTAGAAGCCATGCATTCAAGATATTATAAAAGTAAAAAATGTAAATAACCAAAATGGTCCAATTCTGAATAATGTATTGTTTTATATCATTATATTAAATGTATTGATGCGATCTTGATTGACATAATTTTATTGATGCAGCTGGATTAATTATGATTACTTTATATACTGCGTCATATCTTGTATATTTCTTCCCGGGGCTCTATGAATGGTTATCTTATCTTAACCTATAACAGTACACCATCATTTATTTGTTGATTACACTTTGTTTTATTGATCTGAATCTGCAAAGTAACAAAAAAAGAACGTTCTAAAATAAATGCAGTGGAGCAAAAAGAACAATATTTGCCTCTGAGTCATCGTGTAGTAGAGGAAATAGAAATGTTTAGTAAAGTAAAAGCACCTCAAAATTGTTCTTCAGTACATAACAGACTAAGAGTAAATGTACTGAGTTACTTTCCTTTGAATATGAAAAAGTACACAAGGTAACTGACCGACCATTTGATACCAGCTTTAGCTACTTCACAGTTATATTATGGACACATTACAGTTTATATCCAAAATATATGGGGGTCCAATACCCAGGCTTAGAAATAAGAAATTAGATTTTGAAATTTGGCAGCTCTACAGTTCCTTTAAGGTACGGCGACCAGACATCCTGGTTAGTCAGATAGTGTCCTGAGGACAAATATCTGTAAAACGTGTTCACTACTAAATTGACCCAATTTTAAACAGAATTGAAATAATAATGAGAATATTTACTATTTAATATAGGTTTTAAGGGCTTAGACATGTATCATGATCTGTCCCACTTATTATTATCTAACCCAATATAAAGACATAAATAAGTATGAATTGAAAACATTGGTCTGGATGTCGTAGTGTCCCAGTTTGGCTGTTTGAAAATGTGATCAGCCTACCCCAAGGCCCCTGTCATCTCTGATGATATTATACTTAAATTGTGCATATTCACAATCAACTTAATATGCAATTCATCCACAAACTAGTTGCCACACAATGAGACTGAGCCTTCAGGGCCATTGAGTGTTAGATATGATAGTGTTAGTACATTTACTCTTAGTCTGTTATGTACTGAAGAACAATTTTGAGGTGCTTTTACTTTACTAAACATTTATATTTCCTCTACTACACGATGACTCAGAGGCAAATATTGTTATTTTTGCTCCACTGCATTTATTTTAGAACATTCTTTTTTTGTTACTTTGCAGATTCAGATCAATAAAACAAAGTGTAATCAACAAATAAATGATGGTGTACTGTTATAGGTTAAGATAAGATAACCATTCATAGAGCCCCGGGAAGAAATATACAAGATATGACGCAGTATATAAAGTAATCATAATCCAGCTGCATCAATAAAATGATGTCAATCAAGATTGCATCAATACATTTAATATAATGATATAAAACAATACATTATTCAGAATTGGACCATTTTGGTTATTTACATTTTTTACTTTTGTAATATCTTGAATGCATGGCTTCTACTTGTACCAGAGTATTTCTACACTTCGGTATTGCTACTTGTACTTGAAGTAAAAGTACTTCCATTAAAACACTGTTTGTATACAAACAAGTATCAAATATCACTAAGGTATCACACTCAGGTATCACAACAGTTTGGCTGTTTCTGCTAAATGACTGTAATGTAATATGTGTATTAATGCATGTTCTGTTTGTGTATAGGTGCGTGTGTATGTTTTTTTTCGGTGCACATGCATTTATGTTGGTGCGTACAGTATTTGCGTCTGTACGCACGCTGGACAGGTGAAGGATGAGCACTGCAGTGCTTTGGTGCAAGAGCTTGTGGTTAGAAATCACAGGGGGACACAAGTGACTTGATTCGCCCTGCGCCTCATATAGATGCTCCTCCTTCACAACACACACACACACACACACACACACACACACACCTTGAGGATATAGGAAAAGAGAGAGGTGAAGTGAAGAGAGAACCCTCACATCCTTTTAACTGGGTCTCATAAATCACAGACAGCAGCATGGCAGGATTATGTTGTCAAGTAAAAAAAAAAAGTGATATATGTGTGTGTGTGTGTGTGTGTGTGTGTGTGTGTGTGTGTGTGTGTGTGTGTGTGTGTGTGTGTGTGTGTGTGTGTGTGTGTGTGTGTGTGTGTTTGTGTGTCCCAAGTGCTGCTGGCTAAGGTAGGACAGGTGGCGAGGCATTGACACAGCATTGTTCAGTTGCTGTTTGTTGAAGAAGGGATACATAAAGCCACCTCACAAGAAGGAGACAGCTGAACGACTTGAAAAGGCTCATCTGAAAACCTGAACAGGTGGATGAAAAGCTGAAACAGAGGTGTAGAGGTTTCACGGCGAGAGAGAGAGAGGAGGGCACAGAGTGTTTGTGTATGTTTGAGGGAGAGAGAAAAAGAATTAGGATGCTTCAGTAGATTCATCAAGAGACAGAATGAAGAAAAATGCTAGAAAAATGCTTTTTGATAGCATGGGGGGGAAGTGAAGTGGGAGTATATTTAGAGGCGGAGGAGAAAAGATGGAACGAATGAGAGAGGGAGAGAGAGAGAGATGGAGAGGGAGAGAGAGTCCATCATAGATCTGTGGTTGCAGGCTTCAATCAATTATTAACGCCATGCAGATTAGCAGCCGAGCCGACAAACGATGCAATGATGGCTGTCAGTTTCCCCCGCACCGCCACCTACCTCAGGGAATGACGGAGAATGAGAAAACGACAGAGGGAGAAGAAGAGAGGGGAAGAGCAATGATGAGAGATGAATTGGGGGGGTGGGGGGAAATAATAATAATAAAAAGTTGGAGCAAACTTGTTTTGTGGTTTGTTTATTCCTCTGGGAGTGAGATAGAAGGAGGGACAAGGTCTGTATGAAGAAAGTGAAGAGATGATAAGAGTCATCATCTGATCTCATGAGTGGATGAAGTAGTAATTAAGATCAGTTTAGAGTTGGGAGATATGAAGACAGATATCCTGAGGCGTTTTGTCAACCGGTTAGAGATGCTATGTCTTTAAAACTAATGCTAGTCCATTTGGAGCTTTGTTTCAAACCAGTGTGTTCTGTTCATTTTAAAAATGACCCTCCCCTAAGTTCCCCTCTCAAACTCAGACGGACCAATCATAGCAAAGCTTCGGCCAGGTCCGGCCAGGGTTCAGGGTTCTCGTGCAATTGTTTTAGATTTTCTTTATTTTCAGGCTGGTTTTGTGGATTTCGAGCTAGTCATGGTTAAACATTGTGATCCTTGTACACGGAGAGGTTGCTAGGAGATATACGTTTCTAAAATGTTAGGTTTCAACGTAAAAAGCTGTGGCGCTAACATTAGCAGAGTACGTTAGTACATCATTAACTATCTATGCTAAGCTGCTGAATGTGTACATATGTTGCTTTTGCTTTTTAATGATTGTAACAGTGAATAACAACCTACGCCGCTTTCAGGAACAGTGTTCCTTAATTTCCTTGTCTGCCGACTAAACAGGAAGGTGCTGTGGCGGTTCACTTTTATATTGTGATCATTAGGCTTTTATCTTTATCTTTTTAACCTCATGTTGCTGCTGAGTGAGTTTCTCTCTGCTTCTCTCAGAAATAGCTTTTCTGTTTTTCCAAAAGTTACGTAATATTTATTCCGTGAGTGCAGTTAGTGACAGGTTGGGCTCCATGGTAACTCTGATAGCTCTACGGAGAAGCAGCGGGGGGCGAGGTTAGCGAAGGGGCAATTGAAGGTTTTAACATTTAGTTATTCCATTTGTTACTTCTTCGCATCCTGTATATGCATTATTTTTGGGTTTATGGACTGGTTTAAAAACTGTGGGCAGGGGGGAAATTGTGAAGGCCATTTTCCTTTATTTTCTTACATTTATAAGCTAAATTATTTATTTATTGACTGAAAAAAGATGAATCAAAAAGGAAAATAATTAGATTAATTCGATTGCTATGATTTCTTGTCATTTTGCGAAACACAGACATTCCCATCTGTTATTTCTGTTATCAAGTCTTGGAGAGCCTAATAGGTGCACGTCTTTTAAAAACATCATAAAGCCCATCAGTTTTCTTTGCCTGTCCTCCTGATTTTCTTTTATTTTGTAGATCATACTCTCTTTTTTCTAATTTCCTGACATTTCCCGTCTTATCTTTTGAGAAGGTTTAATGCATTTTGTTTGCTAGTTTATTATCTTAAACTGAACAGTTTCAGATAATGTACTTTAACACATCATTTATCACTACCATGATATAAAATTATATATTCTGTGAGAAAAATGATTGTATTCACATCGCCCACTACTCAGTTTGTCAAGGTTATTGGGGATTAAAAGCGAGCAGCACAATAAATGCTCTGCCTTCTTAAAAGAAGTGCAAAAACAGGTGAGACAATTATTAAAAAAGAAATTAAATACATTTTTATGTAACATGTTTGTCAGTGTTTAACACAGCCATTACACCTCCAGAAAGCTGTGAGATTTTTAGGTGGAAGTGCCACGCAGAAAATCATGTAACACCAGGGGGAACAGATATAACTTCAATTCTACCTCAACACTCTGTGTGTTGAGTCCCTGAACATCCTGAGTCCAGCATTTTTTTTCGCCCTCTTTTTTTATCCCATGTGCTTCGTCTTATATGTCAAGAGTACAAAAGCGCAGCAAGGTGATGCTGCCCACTCTCCCAAAAAGTTTCAGTAGACAGAGGACTTGAACTTCTGACCTCTGCGTGGGAGAACAGCTTTCACCTGGGGCACCGAAAGAAACCATCATTGTCAAGGGACAATGATGATGACTAGGCGGTTTGTTTGCAGTGGGGAGAGAGCTAGAGAAAAAGGGAGGGTAAGAGAGAGAAGAGGGGAGAAAAAGGGGGAGGAAAGCTTTGGGGGGAAGGATTGCTTGGCCTTAAAATATATCATCGTAGAACTCTGAAGTACGCCACAGCTGGGACGCCCTTGAGTTAGCACAATTAACCTATACACCCATCGGTGCTATACATAGCTCCCTATAGAGGTTGCCATAGAATAGAGTAGATGGGGACCATTTGAGCTTGTTAAATCTTTCAGAATTCATAAATCATTCAGTGTTACCTCAGGATGTACTGACCATATATGGACGCCCACACATGATTCACTGATTGTACAACTCTCTGATGTCCTTGTATCTACAGTATTCTCAGTATAATGTTAGAGCTGAGGTTTGGGCTACGGGAACCAAACGGCGTTGACAGCTATCAGGGCATCAGCAGGCTGCAGGGGATACGTCTTTAAGGATAATTTAGGTTTACTGGGCTTATTTCTGTTTAGTTTTGTGCCCCTCTGTCCTGTCAGTTAAATTATACTCAACTCAAGTTAAGCACTGAGTGAGCTCACCCAAAATGTAAATGAAGTTATGCTCACAATTAGTTTTGCCTCCAAATAATGTGCTTTAGATCCTAAGTAGCTCCTAACGTTTTCACATGATACTTTAAAATGAAGCAATGTCGACTTATAGTCTTTCAATTGTGTACCCTTATATAGTATATACTACTTTTTAGAGGCGTATATATATATATACACATACACAAATACATACACATACACACGTATGTATGGTATGTTACGTGTTGACATGTTTGCAGTTGTCAGCAATTACCTTGGTAAAATAAATGTTATTATAGTGGATTGAAATCATAATAGCATAAAGAAAAAACGAGATCCACGCTGCAATAAACAAGAATAATGAGAATAATAAAGATTTTCATGGAGACCTTGGATGATTTTTTTACTGAGAAAGTAATTGTTCCAAACCCCGCTCCCTCCGTTATCTTACAGTGAGACCAAGGGCAGAATTAAATAAGCATTGAATCTAGCAAGTTGTGTGAGTGGAATAAAAAAAAGCATTATAAAAAAAGGAAAGGGGTGTGGTGCTGCTGGGTGAAAAGATGGGGAAAGAAGCACGACTTCAGGGTTGTTTTCCTTGCCTGAAGGCTTCCTTGCAGGGAAAGAGGTTACAAGCTTGCCAGAAAGAAACAAGGTTTTAAAATTAACCAGAAATCCACTGAAAAACAGGATGGATGATGGAGAAAAGGGCAAAAAGAGAAAGTACATTAAGAAAGAGCAAGTGGTCTTTGCGCTCACAGTGCTTATTTCAGAATCTACTTGCAACTGGGAGGAAGTGGGGTTTTTTGTTGTGGGCATAGTGTATGCAGCGATGTGTTGGTTTCTATCATCCTCTTTAAAAGAGGTAACGGCAGACGGTCTATCGCTGCAGCACTCTGTCTTCCTTTCTCTCTCGCTTTCCCTCTTTGTTAAGCCAGGGCCCTTCAGCCAGCGGCCGCCTGCTGCACCATCTGTGGCTGCAAAGTGCCCAAAATTCATTAGTGGAGATGGGCAAAGGGAGAATCCACCAAGAGAGTGACACACACCTGGAGACACAAGAGAGAGGCAAGAGAGAGGCAAGAGAGGCGGCGACCGAGAGGGCAGCAGAAACTGACTTTTGAAGCTTTTTAATGAAACATCGCTCTCAAAAGAAAGCAGAGCCAAACAAACGAGAGAGGGAGAGAGTCGGATGGAAAGAGACGGACTCCAGAGCATGGAAATTGAGTCGAGAAGGTTGAGGTGAACTGAGCAAACGAGAGAAGGGAGAGATGATCCAGAGCAAAGGAGAGAGAGGAATGGAGTGAAGCAAATGGAGAAATGAGGCGAGAAATGAGAGGAAGTGACAACAGAGAGAGAAGCTTGTGGAGAAGGGAGCCGAAAAGATGGAGGTGAAGATGAGGAAGAGGAGGAAGACTAACGGGGGGGGCCTCTGTGTGGCAGCGAGATGTTCTTTGTGCCTGTCAGACTAAAGATCAGGATTTGTGTGACACATCTGTACTAAATCTCTAACAACGTCTGTCTCTGTCTTTATCTGGGGAGCTGCTTCACTCACTCTCTCTCTCTCCTCTCTTTCTCTACATGTTTTATTTAATGTATAACCATTATCCACATCTGCTTCTGTTCGGAATTAACTCTGTGGCATATCTGCTTTATTTGGCAGATATCTGCGGTGGTGATTGTTGACAGGAAGCCCAAGCGTGTAGTTATTGCTGCCCATTCTATAGGATGCTATTTTCTTGCTTTTATTTCCATTATTTAGTTTCATATTTCTCATATTTTTTATTTTCTTTACCCTCCTTTCTGCACTTCATTGCATTTCCCTTGCTCCACCTCGTTCCATGACTTCTTCAGCATTCCCCGAGCTGCTCTTCCTCCTCCTCCTCCTCTTTTTTTTCTGTCACCGTCTCATCTTCCCACCTTTCTTCATCCCCCCCACCCCAACCGGCTCTTACACCGTCATCTATCTGCAGCACTGACTCATGATTCCCATGACAGCAGCGAGGTGACAGGGATCATGGAGCTCTGTGGAACTCGCATGCCCAGATAAGCTCCTGAATTAGAGAATGGGGACGATCAGCTGTGGCGTTGCTGGGGAGAGGAGATGAGCGAGCAGGTGAGAAGATAAGAAAGCAGGGAGATGTATAGAGGAGAGGAGGAAGAAGGGGTTGAACGAAGATGGCGAAAGGTGGTTAGGTTAAGATGAGCAAAGTATTTGCAAAGAGTATGGAGCTGAGGGTGTGCTCTCCGATAACACTGGCAGATTCTTCTCAACATTTTTGAAATTCGGCTGAGGTAAACAAAAGCAAGCCGCTCAGTTTTTAGCCAGAGTTTGCTGACTTTTCAGGCTTGAATCTGAAATGATAATTAAGCTAAGGTTTAATTACTCCAATTGGTTTCAAATGCTGTGTTTGGCCGACCGATCTTGTTAACAGGTTCTTAACTGCGCACTCAATTTCCCTCCAATGGTGCTAAAAGACTGCGGCTAAGCTACAAAGAAAAGGACAACCAAAAGAACAATTGGATGGTTATTTAATTCTAATAAAAGCCAGTTTGGCTGCTGAACTTACATACTTTTGTTTGCATTTTATATATACGTATTTATATATGTTTTTTTGCATTTAATGAAACAAGAGAAAAGGCTTTTAAGATGAGAACTAACCGACATGCATGGCACAAAGAGCGGGACAGAGCTGCTAACGGTCCGCCAATATCCGAAAAAATCCACATGCACACTGCATAAACATTTGGAGAAATGCAGTTGCTAGGCTGCAATTGGACAAACATGTTCGGGGGGGAGAGGTTTAGCTTTATCTGTATTGTCAGTCCTCAGATTTATTTTGTATGCAAGCTCACAACGTTGAAAGCAAAGATAAACTGTGTACCCTATGGCAACAACATATAGAATGACAGCCACGCACACAATGTAAAATAATTGTGCAAACTATTACAGCTATCGAGAGAAATAAGGATAAAGCATAGTGAGGAAAACATCAAATCTGATTCTGACAATGTGTCTAGCTCAGTGCATAAAGGATTCAAACTGAATACAAGTCCTCCTGATGAAAACAACAGCAGGAGGTAAAGCGTTAGTCTAGAGTAAGAGGTCAGAAAATGTATAAAAAAAACACCAATGAGCTGCCACTTAAGAGTGTTCTCCATTTGTGATTGCTTCATCTTCCTGTAAGCTTCTTATATCATCTTCCTCCTCAAGGAATGCTGTTAAACAGGGTGCGGTTTGTGAGAAAATCAGAAGGGGGGTAATAAACCAGAGTGGGCCTATATAGACTATATACCATGTAAGTCTAATACCTGCAGCTGTTAAAATAACATCTACAATAACAGCAAACATTTTGGAACCTTTATAGGAATATTTTAATCCATTATATATAGTGATATTTTCACTCTTTTGCCTTGTCTTCTCCTCATGCAGACACATAGGGGATGTGATCTTAGAAAACAAAATGTTAAATGCTTATTTTGCTTGCCAGAATTCAAATCCCCTTCCAGGAACATTTTTAGCACCACTAGATCAGACGTGCCAAAACACTTTTTTATTATCTTAAATATTTAATAGAAAATCATCAAAATGCAATATCACAATATGGTGTCAACATAAAAATAAAAAGGCTACAGGAAAAAAGCCTACAAAATAGTCTATTCTCATGTTGCAGCACTTTACTAAGATATGTCAAAATACATATATTATTAATATATATTATATTTATTCAAGGTTTTTTATATGGTCAATTGGTGAACCAGCATTAAGCAGCAGTTTTGGTTTTAGTTGAGTTAAAAATTTTACTTCATCAGAGACATTTAATATCCAAGACCCACCAGTATGCACTAAGGCCAAACAAATTTTAAGGGAGAAATTCAGTGTGGCCTAGACTAAGATTCCAATTTCTGAGCTGACAGTAGCCTCAGTAGAACTTTATGCAAAGCAGGTTTAAAAAATGTTAAGTCTCAAGGACATATTTTGAGTAATAATTTCTCAGTCTGACATCTCACGCTCTTGCTTTATCGGTACAATTCCAGTAACCACATGAAATCTCAAGCTTTAATAAAAGTGAATGAGGCAGATGGAGGCAAAGTGGGTACACCAAAAAAAATGTTAATCACCAGAAACCACAAAATAACTCCTGGAACACATTGAACCTCACAGATCGATGATAAGTTACGCAACAGTTTAAAAGAATCTGAGGCAGGATTTTTCCTTAAAAGTATTCACCCAATCTTCCTCTCCATCATCTTCTCTATGTTCAAAAAAGCTTTTTTCAATCAGGCTCTGAATGTACTGAGTTTGGGCACAATAATGTCTTGCTGGAGGTTAACTTATGTCTCAGGGTGTTGATTTCAATCTTTTACACCAGACTCTTGTACAAATGTAGGATGTAGTAAATGTAAGGAATAAACATCTGGCTAATGTTTTGTCGGGTCATTTGCAGAGGAAGTCGGAGCCAATGCAGTACGGCGTGAGTAAAGATAATGAGACAGCTCGTAAAAACGTTAGAAATGATGCGCTAAAAAGCAATCTCGCTACGACACATGCACTTGCTCACTTGCTGAATGGTAATAATGAATGACATGTAAATTAAGGAAGCTGTCTGATGGTCTTATCAGTGTGTTCTACATCATTGTAAACTGAGGCTATGTGACAAACGCTTTGCTACATGCAGCTATTTACATTTCACAAACTTTGTTAATTTTGTCATATTTTGGGGGGTAAAATAACCTTTCACTTGAGCAAGATTCATTGCCATACACATTCATATTTTCTCATTCTGTGACATTTGCAATACATCTTGGCAGTTGTGTTTGTTTTATTATTAATATTTCAATTTATGTCTCAGGAAGATGGCTACATCTTGATGCCCATTTGTTCCGTAGTGTATTGTATGCTGTAAAGCATGTAGTTTGGGTGCGGCCTTCTATTTCAAGTTAAGTTTTAGGCGTAAACTACAATATGACTTGAGCATATTGATGTTTGTTCATTGCACTCCTTAGTTTGAACAATAGATATTGCTGCAATTATGTAAAACTACTTGACCTTAATTGAATACTAGTGAGTAAAACATTTACCTCAGTGGATTGGGTAAACATGGCCCAACAGAAAAGATGAAAAATAGCTAGTGAGTGCTCATAATTTCAGAAACGTTTGTAAAATATGGACTTCATTACAGAAGTCAATGGGATGAAACTAAACATCAGTCCCACATTTCTTGCAGTGTAATTGGTTGAAAACCACGCATTTAATATTGTTTGGCCCGTGACTTCCTATATTTTTCTGTTTATGGCCCACAATCAAAAAAAGTTTGGTTTCCCTTGCTGTAAAGTGTAAGAAGCTTGAAATTCAAAAGACTCTCCAGTTTTCTTAAGGGAGAATGTATGTGTATATGTATATAGAATGACTGATTTTATATTTTGATGTGGGCATTTGCATATGCATAAAGTCTGCAGCCTGCACATGCTTGTGGCACAGTAGTCACATTTTTCGCAGCTCATTGTCGCAGGAGGGAGAGTGGAGCCAGAGATCATTTTCACTGCTCCACATGAAGGAGCATTAATTCAACTCAAACAGCTCCGAGGAGACGGACCTCTAATAACTTATGGTGACTTAGAAATGTGTTTATGTTTGTAACAGTGCACTGAAAGATTAATAACCCCAGCAATATGAGTTATACAACCCGTTCTGTAAGAAAACACAAAAGGAAAACAGCAGAGAAACTGATGTGTAGCGATAAATGGAAAGCAAATTAGCCAGTGGCATTGTATTTAATTACACATTACTCCTATCACAGCTTTAGTTATGCCCCTGATTTCCTCGATGGCCTCAGGCTTTGGTAAAACATCTTTATCAGTAAGATGAGCCAGCAGATTCATCAGTGGTTCAGTCCACCAGGGCTGACATAAACACACAGCTTAGCTTCGGCCCAAGTTACTGCCTGCATGCTTGTTTCCTCCTAAAACACACTATGACACTTTAATTCACCTTTATACATTCTTCTCATCTCTGTTTTCTTGATTCTCACTATTTTTTTCTTCTGCATGTCATACACGAGACCCCTCTCACGTCTGCTCAGCTGCAAAGATTAAATGGGCTTTCTATCGATTGCTCTTTAATGCACCAGCCTCTCTCCAAAGCAATACCGAAAGCATGTCATCATCCAGGCGGAAAGAAGGGGTTGGAGGGTAAAAAAGGGAGGGGGGACTGGTGTTCAAAGTCGGGAGGGTATATTTTTAACTCAACAAGGCGTAGAGAGCAACCAGGGAGCATGTGAGCAAGACTATCGCGCTGTCGAGGGAATGGGTAAGGGCTTACCTGCAATTGAGCAGTGACAGCACACCGGTGGCGCCAAAAGCTAGCCGGGGTGTCATCTGCCCTCCATCTGGTGTGAGACAGGGACGCAGAGAGACAGAGAAAGGAGGCATGTCGGAGAAGAGTGCACTCCTAGCGAACCAGGCGGCCCACAAAAGGAACAAAACCCCCCCTTTCAAAACTCCCTCCAACATACAGTCCAAGAAGGCCCGAGCTTGGTAGTAATGGTGGTGGCGATGCTTTGAATGTCTGCCACAAGCTCTCCAGTCCAGCTGCAGCCAAACATAACTGGCACAGCGGTTATGTGTGTGCAGGAGCTAGCGGTGCCGAGTCACAGCAGTGGAGCAACAATGGCAATGAGTCGCTCGCGGTTCTGAAAATGCAAATGAAGCCACAGCTGTAAGGATGGTTGTGGGCACAGCCAGGCGGAATCCAACCGCACACAAACAGACGGAAGTATGCAAACAGGTGCACGCAAAACGCACCTAAACACACACACACACACACACACACACAGATTCACAAACACGCATGCAGCAAACGGATTTAACACAATTTTGCAAATATACAAATGCACATTCATTCTTTTCTCTCTCTCTCTCTCTCTCTCTCTCACACACACACACATACACACTGATGTTTACTTCATCCATACTTGCCAGCATCTCAGTGCACTGCACCATGCCCCCCCCCCCCTTTATTCCCCCTCTTTCTCCCATTCCGTCCCTCAGGAGCTGCCTCCTAAGCAGGTGTTAGCGGATTTCTGTTCCCTCAGGTAATTCGGTTTTGTTCTTCGCAGCAAGTACTGCTGCCGTGAATTATCCTGACAGCACCTTTCTCCTGGGCTCTGGCCCTCACCTCCTCTCTTCTGCACCCAACTTTGTTCCCTCTCTTTGCCTGCACCCCCACCCTTCCCTCCCGGCCTGGATCTCCTCCTTTCATCCTTACTCTCTTACCAACCCCCTGTGGTGCAGGTAGCGAGACCCCTGGACGAGCTGCCCAGCGGTGCTGAACAACACATCAGCCCACCCGCATGCACAAGCAAAAACACATGCATGCTGAGATGGTCCAAAACACACAAACACACACACACACACACATACACACACTCGTTGCAAATTTCCCCGCTGCGGGACTAATAAAGGATTATCTTATCTTATCTTATCTTAAAAATTGTTCACGCACACGTATGCCACTAAATAAACACACATGGACGCACACATGTTGAGATGTAACCCAGGTGCAGTTGAAAACCTGCCACGTACCAGCAATACTCCATCTGCATTCATTGAGATCCAGTGTGTTGATTCGAAAATGTTGTTGCTCCCCTGTAGCCCAAATGTTGTTCCCTTTTGTTTTGCTGTTTACAAAAGGCACAGACAAAGAACAACTTATTTTAGATTGCTCATTACCACGGCGGCTTCAGACAGCGGCAAATTGCCCCTCATTCAGTCATCACAATTAACTGGTCTCATTGCTCTGTTTGAGTATATTACACAATCTGCATATTTCCACAGAAATATGGCATTATCAGTATGAAAATAATTGTTGGGGGGCCATTAACAAGCTAAGTCAGTGGTGGTGTCGTAAAGGCTTATGCATGGCAAAAAAAAAAACCATCCAAACAAAAGCTAAATGAGATCTTTTATTCAGCCCCACATTGATTCGTGATTTCGTTCAAAATTCACTGAATGCTTCTTCAGCACATCGTGTTTCGTCTCTGATGGAAATTGCATGATTTCAGTTTTTTCGTCGTGAATGAACGTCCAGATTAACAACTGCAGCAGTAAATCTCAAGCTCCTATCAATTTTTTTTTTTTTCTCATTAGTCCTACATTTCAAGTGTGTCATAAATGGCCATTGGCAGCTTGCGTTGCCTGTTCATCCATTTCACACACAACACTCAACTGACTTTTTGATGCCTCATTCTTTTTGACTCCACTTTAGAGCCAATGGTCCTATCGAAATAACTGCTCCCATGCTATTACACTCCTTTGTCTCCTGTCACTATCGCCCAGTAATTGCTGTTTTTATTGTAGCCTCTTAGAGGCTCGAGTGTAAACTATAGGGTAAGCCTTGGCCACTGTGCTGGAAGCTTAACCGCATGGCTGGAAATATTTGTTCAGTCCCACAGCATCTGACTGAGCTGAACAGTGAAAATATGGAACACCAGAATGTATTCACAGTTTAATTACAGTTTTATTTATTTATTTAGAAAATGACAAACGCCAGAAAACTGTTTAATTTGTGCAAAAACGATTTTAAAGACACTGATGAATAATGTTGTCCAGCATTTCAGATCAAACACTTTTTTTGAATTATTCATTTTGCATAATGCCATATGTCATGTTTATCGTGTCCGTGGCCAAAATTGTTCCTGGTCAGTCGCCAAAAACTGCAACGCGGTTATGAGATGGACAGCCAGATGGTGACGTTTCCTTTACAGTGAATAGTTCAGTCAGACCCTCTCTAGAAAAGTGGTATTGATCAAATGCATGCTTCTTGTTTTTTTTCTTTTTAATAACAACATTTGATTGACATTTAATTTGTTTGTGATCAGATGGCCACACTGTGACGTCCACTTCATGGACCAATATTACTTGACTTATTTTCTGTTCTTTGGATGGATAAAACTGCTGAATGCACAATGCTTACATAAAAGGAAGCAGACATGTGTCAACAATGCAAGTTTCAAAACATCTCTGCAAAAGTCCTCTGTGGAAGGATATTACATTAACACGTTTGTCAGACCTCAAGGATTTATAAAATGCATTTGGGAGGAGACACTGCATATAATCATAATATTGTATATAACACTTTTTTCCCCCAAGAACCCCCAAGAGTACCTTTAATATAAAACTTAATAACCAGTACAATAGACATGAATATGAGGGTGAAACTAAAAAATGAGACCCTAATGTTTTGCTAATATTTCAGCCTTTCCATTCCTGTAACTTAACTGTATGTTTTTACTCAGTGTGCAGAAATCATCCTACCTAGTGCTCCAGTATTACTGAACTCTTTCAAAGACTCAATAAGAAAAATAGGCCTACAGGATTCCATGGATGCAAGCCAAGGCAATCAACTTGGCTATACACGCTTTCACACACACATCAACAAGGCTAATATCATTCACGATAAGGTCACTCACAACTACACAACAACTAAACCCTGCAACAGAGCCCACACAGCACACTCATGTCTCTCTCTCTAACACAACTCAAACACACTTTTGTGTCAATGTACAACTTTTCACCTCATGGAGTCTGTCACAATTTTAAGTGTGACAGAAAATAAAGTTGAAGCAGGAAAAGAAATCCACAGCCTTTTCTATTTATATGAGATACTGTTTTCCAAACTACAAAACATTTGAATTGTGGACCATTTGCACCAGCGCCACACATGGGAGAAAGCACAAACAGCACAGTATTTACGTTTGTGAAAAATTCAACTGGACAGAGTCATATTTTGAAATAAACTTTAAGAGGCACTTGCAAGTGACAAATTATTTTTTAAAGATTTTTCCATACTGAGACCCCCCAACATTTTGTTGTTGAGGGTTTAACTGAAGCACAAGTGTCATTCAAGGGCGACCCTCCATATTTCGCCCACTGCTTTTACTATAACCTAACAATGAAATGTAGATATTAATATGTGAGCTCAGATTTAATCAGCATCATTGAAGTGAAGGCCCCATGCTGCTGTTAAGTTACATTCTGTTTCTTTTGTTGCCTAAAATGTGTGTTATTGCCCGAGGATGCTGGATGCAGAGCTACTTGGGGCTGAATCAGTATTTAAAGCTTCTCTTTTAAAAACAGTGACAGCACTTGCCCGCAAATCTGTCAAATTACCAGTGCACAGGGTGTATTTAGGGGGGTCTGCAGGGCCTTGTGTAAGGCTGGCGTGTGTGGGTACTCACTGGGAAAGGAAGTAACAGTTTAATACTGTATTGATTTCAAGAGTGCTAAGGGGTTTAGGCGTCAGTCCAAGGAAAATGGGGGGTAAAAGAAAGCGGAGTGGGGCTCGTCCCTGGTTTTAGCACGCTCGGCTTTTCTCCCCAGCCACGCTTGATTCAGTGGTAAAGATCTGTGGCTGCCCATTGAAGTTGTACAACTGCTGCATTGAGTACTGTATGGCTCTGTGCACTCTGCAGTGCTCTATTGATTGATGTGTGAAGAGGGATTAGTGAGTGGGAGGGAGGGAGGGAGGGAGGGAGGTAGCGGAGGAGATGCTGGGTGGGAGGGAGGGATAGGCAGAGCGACCAGAGGCAGAAATGTGGATTCTGCATGTGCACAATGCAAAAAAAAAAACCAGGGGCAGATGTCACATCTTTGGTATAGGCCAAGTCAGACACCCGAGGGTGATGCTTTTCTGTAAATGCTGATGCGTTTGACATGCTTCCGAGATCAAGCTGTGTTAGCAGTTGTGTGTGTGAGAATGGCTGGTAAATGGGGGTCAATAAGACCAGCTAGGTATATGTATGACCTTGAGTGACAAGCAGCAAAATGTGCAATCGATCCACTTGGCACGTCAGAAGGACAGCCTCAGATCAAGTAAACACTTCTTTTAGTCAATCCACCACATTCCTCCAACAGGGAAATAAAAAAAACTTCTGTGGTCTGAAAGGCTGGAGAAATTACTTTATCAAACAAGATTCAAAACAATTCATTCACCGTGACTTCTCAGACATTTCTTAGATTTCCTGTCAAGTGGGATCCTGCTGACATCCATTTTGCTTCACCAGCAGTTGTGGAAAGCAGACGACCTGTATATCCATCTTGTTGGTGCCGGGTTTTGAGAGCTTGGCGCCCAGGCGGTTTCTCACTCCTCGCTCTTCCGTTGCTCTGTCCCTGACAGGTGGTGCTGAGGGTGGAAGAGAGAGAGTGAGCCAGGAGGAGGGGAGGAGTCGTGGATTTTCATCGCCAGAGTAGAGGGGCTGAATGAGTATTGGAGAGAAGGGGGAGAGCAGGAAGATGAGGCTCCAGAGAGGTGGGCATGAGGTTGGATTTGGGCCGTCCGGAGTTAATGGGATCAGACGAGGAAGAGAAAGGGATATCTGTGCCGGTTAATGTTTAATCCCCCACCCCCAACCCCTTGTCTCCCGCCTGAGGCTCCTAGCATCTGATAATCCTCGGTCTGCCTCTGTTCATCATCAAGGTGTCGAAGGAAAGTGCCTCTGTAAATATTTAATTGGCTGCAGCATGCCGGTGTTAATTATGCGGGTGTGTCTTCCCTTTGCTTTGCTCTATGCCCCAGCATCACTGACTGTGTCCTTGCACTTACCTCCCCTCTTAATATTGATGCCACTTCATTGCTCCCTCTCTCTGCTACTATCAACGCCAATACTGCTATTATCACTTCACACTGCTGCTGCTACAACTGTGTAACTACCTCTTACTGTTGCTGCTGCGCAACTCCCCGAAGTTCCATATCCCACTCTACAGCTTTGCCTCGTTCTCGATGCCTTTTCTTTTCAGGACCGCACCTCACCTTGGCTATCTATTTTCACCTCTCCCGTCCAACCTTGTGCTGCACCTCTCTCCTTCTCCTTTCAATTTCAAAACCACGGCAGCCTCCGTTAAAACGGATTATTGTTACGGCCGTCATTATAGCCTTTGCTGTTATCCGTCTTGGCGCCAATCATGCTTTCAGAAGTCGCTTTGCCTCCTCTCTGTGTGTATTTTATCGTCAAGGGCAACGCAAAATAGATGAACAGTACAAAGACCGCCTTGCAAGGACTACGCAGGCTAAAGTTGTACAGCTCAATAGAGCTCTACTCATAAATGCCAGAAGCAAGTGCAATTACAAACAGGCACATGTAAAAGTCAAGAGAATACAAATCACATAATAGGTGTCTCGTGGGTACTGAGCACGCAGCCTTGCAATGCAGCAAAAGACACAATGCAGGATATCACGGAGACTAAAACACTGAACCACAAGCGGAGAGAGTAATATGAATACTACCTATGGGCCAGCAAAAGATAAAGTGTTATCCACAGATGAGTAAAACTGATTACTGCTTTTGCAGTAAAAACAGCTGAACTGATTGACAAAGCAGCTCCTGTACCAGTAAAATAATGGTGTGCTTGCACAGTGTTTTTCTGTGTGAAATCCCTCTGGCATGTCCATAAAGTTTTATTCTCTTAAAAATGCCAGACAAATCTAGCCCTGAGGCTCAATGCTGTGTGCAGACAAAGGCTGCAGGGGGTCATTTGGACAGAATACAAGTGTGTGTCTGTGTGTGTGTGTGCGCCTGCATGTATGGTATGGAGACGGGGCTTCCTTTTTTGTGCCAAAACGGCAGGTCATAGCAAGGACAAGAGATACGGGTAGCCATGGCCGACTGTATCTGCTGCAGACAACAGTGAGCGGGGAAATTTAATATGCCTGAGATCTCCCCAACACCAGGGGGCCCCTGCAGTATAGCCTATCAATACTGTTCTTACATGGCTATTTATCATTTCTCCATTCATACTTTTGTCTAGGCTCAGGATTTGTCTCTCTCTCCTAAACAAATCCATTTTTGTTTTAGTAGGGTGTTAAAGCTTTGAAGACAAAAAGCTTTCTTTTGGAATTCACATTGTGTTTGTGTTTCCACATTTAGAGTCTGCAGGGTAGTCGGCGGTTTAAGCTTCCCCGTTGGCAAGCACACCCTGGTTTCTAGAGTGTCAACGGGCGAGACTCCTGAATCCTCCTGGTGGGTGCAGTTCATCAGTCTGCATGCTGAGCCCAAGGAGGGAGCAGAGACAAAAAAAAAGGCTGAATTTGAGATAGGGATCAATAAAGCCAAAGGTAGCCCAGGAATTGGTAGTGATGTCTGACGATTCTGTTTTGGCCGTGCTACAGTGCATTGCTGGATGCACTCTGGACTCATTATTGTTCCGTTTGATCATGTCCGCTGTGTTTGGACGGCAACATTTGAATTTATTTCCTGAAAAGAGATAAATCATGTGGATAACATCAAAGGGTTTGCGACACATGCTGTCATTCGGCCAGATGATGTTTACACCCAACACTCCCACTCTCCTATTAATGAGGCGCCGCAGATGCATACTTTATATTCATTTATCTGTAGAAGCAATAACCATTATAGTATTTGATTTGATGCCATTGCTGTGGCCAATTTTGAACAGCAGACATTTACAATGTGCAATACTCTTCACACAAAATCCTGCACAAATTTGGAGTGAAAAGCATGGAGATTGAAAACAGGTGTATCAGATTAGGGAATGCAGCGTATGTTCACAATTACTTTTTAACAAAGCAAGTCTGAGATGATGCTGTCAAACAATAACACATTGTTTTGTCAAAAGAGTAGAGAACATACTTTGGTATTTTGCTCAAATCATCTCCATGCCAAAGTACAGTCTGGCAGTGCCGCTAGCTTTAAGTCTAGTTAAACCCAAGTGATTCATTGTTTTGCACTTTTGCACATACTTTTTGGCGGTTCTAAGTATTTTGGAAGTCTTTTTGGCTCTGAAGAGAAATTCCCGAGTGGAGCCACAGCAATAAAAAAAAAAAAAATACCATATGGGGTTTTTCTTTTCCCATATATGTAGATGTTTTCATGATTGTTTCAATTTATGTTCATCAAGCTTACTATGATCTGCAGCCAGTTTTTAGCCAGTCCACATTCTTTTTGCATCGTACACATTGTGGTCTGCTTTAGATTTTCTATAGGTGCCAAAAAAAAAGTAGTTTAGCTGTCAAGCAAATGTTGATACATCTCGCAATGCTTTGCTAGCAAGGTGGAAAAAAAGGAGGATGAATACCAGCTTTTGTCTCCAGACTGAGGTGGTCTCCCATCTCTCAAATACAGATTCTGGTCCTGATTATTTGTTCTACACAAAATGTTGATATCCATAACAATTATTCTTATTCCCTTGCCAAGGTCAAAGCTTTCACTGCACGCTGAGCATTCAGAGTGAGTGAGGGGTCAAAAAAAGGTTACGGTGTGCATAAATCAGGAAGAGTGAATTCTAGATGTGTGTGTGTGTGTGTGTGTGTGTGTGTGTGTGTGTGTGTGTGTGTGTGTGTGTGTGTGTGTGTGTGTGTGTGTGTGTGTGTGTGTGTGTGTGTGTTTGTTTGTCTCCCGGATCTTTGCTTAGATCGTTGTCACAATGAACTTAGACCTCCGCCGCTTATCTGTCGCGTCGATGAGTGTGTGTTTGCGGAATGTGTGCTTAAGTTAACACGTCTGCGATTGGTCCTGTGATGCAGTGTGTGAGAGGAAACATGGGCTGAATGTGTTGAATCTGGTTATCTTGTTGTGCAGCGTCTGGAAGTGGAGGCGGGGTGATACAGGTTTTAGAATGCGAGGTGCCAATCGAGCTGTGAAAATGGCAATTGAGTAGGGAAATGGGAATTGCTCCCCGCTGGTTTGTAACCTTCGCAGTGTTGTTTGGAGCATTCAGCATATGCATTCATCATTCATTCAATCAAAATGTGTGTGTTGCGCATGTGTGTGTGTCCCACTGGTTACATTATGTGACAGAGAGAGTGCCTTTTTTCTCTACGTGTGTGTCTGCGGTTGCGACTGTGGGGTTGTGTGTGTGTTTATGACAGCATGTCACACCCGTTTTCCAAGCCCCAAGCCCTGGAACTGAATTGAATTAACCTAAATAAAGTCTAGTGTGTAGAGTACAGAGCACTTGAAAGGGAACAGCTGAGCTGCTTGAGCTGAGGACTGTCTGAGTCTAAGACAGGGAGCATGAGCACAGCGATGCAACGTTGCTCTGTAATAAAAGCCACAGATGAACGAAAGCTTGTGACAGTTTTCTCAACATTGGACACAATGGCTAATGCGCTACACCCCTCCCCCAAGGCTTTCAGAGAGAGAGAGAGAGAGAGAGAGAGATGCAGCCAGTTCTGGGATTCTCGGCCGGCCTAGATAACGTGGCAGCAGCAGCACCCATTAATGCGATTACAGCTTTTAGCGGGAGATTTTCAGGGCCAGTTTTCTTTTGAGGCGTCATTAGTTTGTCCTCCTTTCTTGTTTCTCCACCGGTATGTCAGCAAACAAAAATGTACATATTCTCACAAACGAGCAGCAGACAGCTACAGTAACTGCTGAGCAACGGCATGCACCGGTGCGCACACACGCACACACAACCATGCACACATGAATATATGAATACACAATGTAGCCTATATTTACTGTGACATATCCAGGCAGATATGCCAAACCGCTCTGCATTCCCAAACACGCAGAGACATGAGTCTTTATTATTATTATTATTATATTCCTTTATTGATCCCCATGGGGGAAATTCGAGTGTTGTTTATTTAAAAAGATGATTAATAATTATTTAGGGAAGTTGGCAGATCTCAGGACTTTCGGCTATGCAGTTTGAAAAACCTTTTGATTAAGAATCCACGAAGTGCATCATGATTCTGAAACCTCTCTCATTATTCTTTGTAATCAAGCCATGATTCAACAAAGACCCTCCTTTAATTTCAAGACCCACGTTCCTGTAGTGCGGCATTGCCTTCATTTTGGGGTCGCATCTCTTCGCGGGCTTCCTAATCGGCATGCTTAACATGTCCTTGTGCGGTTATTTAACAAACCTTGAGGTGCATCTAAGATGTCCTCACTGCACTGGCTTCATTTCATAAATTCTCCATTTATTAAACCTCAAGGCTAGAACACAGCAAAGGCCTATTGGAGATATTGAGGTCATTTTCGCAGGCAGAGGGAGAAAGAGATTGTCGGAGATGGACGGTATGTGGTGTCATGCTGTTATTTGGCAGAGTCGAGATGTACGGAGCCAGGTGTGTTACCGGGGAGCGTCTCTTCGCAGTAGGCAATATCACTGCCAGCATATAAGGTCTTTGGTTATCTTGGTTTGCAGTCCAAGCAAGTTCACAAAAAAAAATGACTTCAAACTACTTTAAAGTGTTTTTTTTCCCAGTGAGAGTGTCTGAAACACATCTCACAGATGCCAAGTTTGAATCTCCTCTTCAACTAATGGCACTCAGTAAGTGTGTGTGTGTGTATGTGTTTGTGCTTTTGTAAGCATGTGCCTCTGTTCTCCGAGTGTGTGTGTGTGTGTGTGTGTGTGTGTGTGTGTGTGTGTGTGTGTGTGTGTGTGTGTGTGTGTGTGTGTGTGTGTGTGTGTGTGTGTGTGTGTGTGTGTGTGTGTGTGTGTGTGTGTGTGTATTGGTAGGCAGGATGAGCATCCCTTCTGTTACCGTTGCTGTCCCTTCATTTCACGCTCCGGCAGTTCCGCGTGAATCCTCTTCCCTTGGCTCATTATCAGCGCTGTTCAATGAGCGCACATCCCACCAGAATGCAGGCTAAAACCAAATCATTATTCAAGTATGGGGGTCAGTGCAGACGTTGTGACTCTTTTGTTTAGTATATTTATTACTTTCCCTTCAAGACACAGAGCACATCCCCCCGCCCCAAGCCCAACCTGATTGGCTGAGGTTGTCGATTCTCAAGCACCTGACCTGAGATTTGATGAACGCCAGCGTCCGGGTGCCATTAATGGATGCTCATTGGTCTCTTCTCTCGTTTTTTTTCTTGGCAGCTTCCAGTGTGCATGGAGGAGAGTTCGGACACCTGCCGGACAACATTACAGTGTTGGAAGGAGAAAGAGTCACTTTGAGGTAACTCCTGAATCCTACACCTGCACCTACTAATTACATGAAAAACATGTTTGTGTTTCTACCCCCCCACCTGTCATGCCGATTTTAATTGCCAATTCTTTGTCACATAACTTCAATTAGGCGTTCCCAAATTGTGCCATATTTTCCAACTCTGTCCTAAAGCTAATTGAATGATAATACCTGTCAGATGTCGCCGGAGTCATCCCGTCTGTCTGCAATCACCTTTAACTTAGATGTAATGATATTGATGCACAGGTCAGCTCGGTGGGAGGACCTCCTCTGCGTCCGACCACACCTGACTAACTGTGAGTGATAAAGTAGAAATCACAGCTTTCCCCCGGCTCCCAACCAAGCAGAAAAACAGCCAACTTGCCTTTTTTCCCCCTGTCGTGTGGATGTTCCCAGGCTTGGCAGTGCATTCAGCAGTGGAAAAAAAAAAGAAATCCAAGTCAACACTACTTTCATCACATATAAGCCTACACACATTCATTTCTCTGAACAAATTCTTCTTTTAGTTTAGTCTTTCTCTTGCAAGAAAAGAAAAGTCAAACATGTTACAGGTCTGTAAATATTTGTCAACATCAAAAATTCTCTCTCGAAGTTGAGAATCAAACAACCATGAAGGCTGAAATGTACCGCATCAAGACGTGAAGCCTGAAGCTCTTCTATTGATACAGAGGAGAAGTCAAATCTATAAACTTTATTTGAGTGATTAAACACCAATTTTAAACCACCTAGATTTTGAAAAATGTGCTTTCAATGTCACCATTTATTCCTTTACACTATGGAAGTTGTGCAGTAGCAAATTAAAAACCTTTTTAATAGCTATTGGTTGTCCACTTCAGTTCTTTAAACCAGCCGTTCCCAACCTTTTAGACTTTTCACTGTGAAAACAAAAGCTGTGCCACTACTTCTGGCTCCTTTATGAATGTTGCTTTAGTCTACACTTGACCACTTCAAGCAAAGACTGATTATTCCTTCAGCATGTGTTTTATTTGAATACTTTTAAAGAAGTGACATTATGCACTAACTCACAAGTAAAAACACAATATTATTTTCTGCCAGAAATGTTTTCCTGAGTTTCCTTGTTGTATGAGGCTTGTGTTTCTTGGGTTCCCCTTTGTCAAACCACTGCTTTAAAACTGTACCTGCAGTACTCCAGATATTATTGTGGAAGTTTGATTTCCCGGTACAAAACTGTCTTTATAGCCTCATCAGTACTGGGGTGATGGCACATTTTGTAATCAGATGTATGTAAATTTAGTCTGCTCTGGACGGTAGATGGAAAAACAGCAGACTAAACAGCTTCTTAAATAATATTCATTTTCATGTAAAAATCCCTTTTGCCCAAGTGGCACAAATACTTGTGTTATGCTTGAGACAATGCTGTTGTGTTGGCTTTGATGCGGCCCATTAAGACGAGGCACATTTGATGCTATTGTGGTGCTCATTTCCTCTGGGTCTGCAGTCCTGTAGCAACATCATCAGTGCAGAAGTGATTAATTTTAAAAATAGATTAACAGATTGTTTGTACAAAGATAATGATTATTTTTTTTAATTTCTTACTGTATCGTCTCTTTATCTAAATTAACCAGCCACAAAACTTAATCAAAATAAAGTATTTTCTTCCTCTTTTCCTCTTATTCTAAACCTTTTTGGACCTCAGGTCACGTGTCCACCTGAACATCAGCCCGGCACCTTGTAGCCTATTTGTTAAAGACTTCCAGGCTTACCTGCACTGTGGCTGTTATGCATTGTGGTGTCACTGCCTCTGACTTGGCAGGTGATCTAAGATCTACCTCAACCTTCATATCTATCCAGGTCACATCAATTAAACATCAGGACAAAAGAGGACCAGCCTCCCAGCTAGTTGAAGCTGGTTAAGGACATCTAGTGGCCAAGCCAAGAACTGAAATCACACTTTTGGACCATGGTTCCTGTTTTGAAGCGTGCCACATCCTCTTTGGAACAACGTCAGGGATTTACTGCACTTTAATCAACACACACACTCATATCCTTCCTTATTTCCACACATGTTATCTTTGACTTCATTAGTGTTTAATGTTATCTTAAGGGGCAAAACCGACCGAGAGAATAATGATTTACAACCACTTCTAATGCAACACTTCACAACAACCTCTTGGATTTCCAGTAACTGACCTTTATATTTTTTATGATTTGACCCATTTTTCTCCATCTTTGTAACAGGAGTGATGGGTAATCATTAGTGCAATGTTACCACAGAGCTTTGGCTGTGACCTCTTTGTAAAACTGCACTAATGACGAGGTGACAAATAAAAGGAGAAATTAGAATAAATGAGTGGAGAGACATAATGAAGGCAAGATGCTTAGAATAGGGCACGCATGATGGGACCCTGAATGGTTTGATTAGTAGAAAAGGAAGTGATTCATGTGCTATGACCTTTGCAGTCACTGTATTTCCATCTATTTGAACACCAATGGGAGATTTTGGGCTGTTTTACACTATAAAAAAAACAAAAGAGGGAGTATACTTTTGGGAGAATAGTGTCCCAGACTTGTCTAATCTATTTTGAGGTGCATTGAAGTTCTTCAGCTTTGTGTAACACTGTAACAAAAACACTTTAATTTTCTCTCTATGTAATGATAAAAACACCTCTCAGCGATATTTAGCATCAACCCTACTCGTGTCTCTCACTTCCCGTCCTCTTAGGTGTCGGATCGACGAGGAGGTGACCCACAAGGCCTGGCTGAACCGCTCCAACATCCTGTTCACGGGGACAGACAAGTGGTCGCTGGACAAGCGTGTGACGCTGGCCAACAGCAACAACAGTGACTTCTCCATCCACATCGACCAGGTGCAAGTAACCGACGAGGGGCCCTACACCTGCAGCTTCCAGGCCAATAACAAGCCCCGCATTGCCCACGTCTACCTCATTGTCCAAGGTGAACAGATGACTCGAGACTGAACAAGGATCTGTTATGAGTCACTTTAGAGTGCTGGCTCATTTTACTGACATATCCAGAGTCTGCAATGTGATGCAAAAACATGTGTGCATTGATGTTACTGTAAGCAGCCTTGTAAAAAAAAAACTAAATAGCTTAATTATGCATTTCGTCATTCATCCAAGCCTACTGGGTGTGATTGAGGTTTGACATCAGGGGAAGCAATTAAAGTTTTCTATGGTTACATTTCAATCTTCCTTTTTCTGTTAAATCAAGGTTAAATTTATGATGGAAAACGAGGTAGATAATGTTTATGATGTTTGAGTATACAAGGTTGTTATTTATGCTCATATCAAACTGCAATTACTTGCTTATGTTTTGAAAGCTTACTTGGCTTATGTATGTGTGTGGCTTCAGTAAAGCAAGCCTAGTGCAGGTGACGGATAACCACAAAAGTCAGTTTCAATAAGAAAGCCAAGTCCAAGCCCGTATGTTATTTCCATTTGGCCAGGTAGGGTTGCTTGTCTTCATAAAGCAGAGAGTTAGGCAGATGAGATGGATGAGAATGTGTGGTACACAGGGCAGGGGGGGGGCTGGGCTGTCCAAGTGCCTGACTTAATAACTGACAGTGCAGGACCACGACTGGGGCTCAGTCATCAAGTCAGCAGCTAAGTGAGTGAGAGTCTGACTGATCCTGAGTGACATGATGTATTGGCACAGAACTGCCCAGAGGATGGATCTCAGACCTTTTCCCCATCCATGTGTCAATTTTGTATGCATATTTTTGGACCGTGCATTGTGCAGATTCCAATTTGTAACAAGATATATATTAGGCTGGAATGAAAAACCCTTAGGTCTGGCTCACAGCTCACGGGTGGCGGAGACAATGTCAGCTGCTTACTAACAGAGTTTTCACTTCGCACTGCAGCCAAACAAACAACTCTTATCTGCAGGGTGCAAAGCTTGGCACAGATGACCATATATACCTAATTCCAAAGTCGCCTGCAATTCCAGCCCTAGCTTGATATCACACAAAATAATTACACCCTCAAGTCAGTGCATGAAGCGGGAGCGGCTTCACCGGCCACTCCAATTTGTGCTTTATCACTGCAGGTATTCAACTCCAGTAAGATAGAGAAAAATGGGATCGTCGCTAGATGTGTTGCAAAAAAAAAAAAGAAGCAATCTCAGGGCCAAGCTCATTAAAAGCAATGATAATGGGCCATTTAAATTCAAGGGGCCATCTTGTTATCAAACTAAATACATGCATAGCGCTCCAACCCTTTGTGAGTTTGGGGCAAAAATGATACCCAGGAGTGAAACATTCACCGAAGAAGTAAAAGATTCTGACAACCACTTCAACCAAATTTCACTTATTTCTTTAAGGATCAAATGGATTAAATGTAAGAGAAGGAGAATGAATTCCCATTTGCAGCACTTTAGAATTCAGTGAATTTTAAGCAGATAGACAAGCATATTGTTGCACAGTTCAGTAGGCACAGATCATTAATCAGCTGATTGCCTCTCTGTCTTAGGTGCACAGATTTGCATCATACCTTAAGCACCTTAATAGGCTGAGGGCCTTACCTCATCAATAATTTATGAAATAAAAAGGAGATTTTGAGGTCATATTTTAATGGCATGATCTTGTTTTTCAGTGCCGGCCAGAATTGTCAACATCTCGAAAAACGTGTCGGTGAACGAAGGCGAGAATGTAAACCTCTACTGCCTGGCAGTGGGTCGCCCTGAGCCCACCGTCACCTGGAAAGACCAGAAATGTAAGCTACCCCTTCTTGCTTGCTTGTCACCAGATCGGGAGATCTCTTGTTCACAGCTTCACCTTTATCTCCCCGACTTCATATTCATCCCTTACCTCTTTTAAAGTCTTTTTATTTTTTCCCCACCCATTTCCTTCCTGAAGGCTTATCAGCATTCAGCTCATGTCCAAGTCTTTATCCCACATACCTGTGTGTCATCACTCTTAAACCCAGCTGTTAAGTCTGTCCCCATCTTAAATTCATACTCTCCGTATTCTCCCTATGTCCCAATGTTTTTCTCCCAAATAACCACACATTATACATAATTATCCCCAGCGCGCCACCTGGAATCATCAGCATCTGTCTTCATCCACCCTGTCAACCAGCATCACGAAGCCAACCTACGCTAACAGCCACTTAAGTCAGCTATTTTTAGCATCCATCATTGTTTGGAATCAGAACTGGTCTAGAGTGGTCAGGATGCACGACTTTACAGTTGAAGTCAAATTAGATTTGTGATCAGCACTGCATTTATTCCCTTTCTATCTGTTCATACCTTTGTCTCCACAAATGGCAAATAACCAAAACATGGCCTTTAGAGATTGTAAGGTTTTAGTATTTGTATCTCAGCTAGGAGATAAAGAGATTGGTCATTGTGAGTGAGTGTGTTTCATATCTCTGTGTCTGTCCACAGCTGATTTTGCAAAATGCTACAGCAAAGTGCATAATATTGTAGGTGCTCATTTATGGATTGATGCTCAAGGACTTCTCATGGTTGCAGCGACTCACACGCTCTCGAAACACCTTTTATACTGCCTATTTAATACTACCAGGACAGTATTGATACTGCCACTTCTGCTGCTGGCCATCTGGACTGCCCTATGTGTTACTGTGTTTTGCTAACAGCTCACTGTAATACACACACACAGCTGACTGCACCGCCACAGACGGCTATCCCGTGCTATTATATTCATTGGGCATCGACCTCACGCTTTACTTGCGATTTTTTTAAAAATAAACTTGAAGCCTAAATAATTGCTTAAAGTCCCGACTACGCCCCGTGAGACGGAGCTGAGACACACGCCTGCACAGAGCCAATTCAGACATCTGCATATATTAAAATGAGAGCGGATCTGAAGTGCGAGCCGTCTGATACATCAGCAGTCTCAAAGGGGGTTTAGTGAGCAGTGGGTTGTATTAATTCAATCAAACATTGATTGACAACAGCAGCGGTCGTCGCAGATACACCTGGTTGAGATCTTCACTCTACTGAGTGCGCCATCCATCCATCAATTATCCGTAATCGCTTATCCTTCTCAGGGTCACGGGGGGGCTGCGGCCTACCCGGGTGACATTGGGCGAAGGACAGGTCACCAGACTATTGTAGAGTGACACATAGAGTGAGACAACCGCTCACGCTCACATTCAAACCTACGGGCAATTTTTTGTCATCAATTTACCTAAGTCGCATGTCTGTGGACTATGGGGGGAACAGGAGAACCCTCAACCAGCACATAGAAGGGTATTCAAAGTCAACAGTGCTAGCACACACCACCATGCAACCCTGCTGAGACCGCCTTTATTGTTAAAACTATAAAGGCAGTGCTGTATCATCGTTTGGTACATAAAGAAAATTGCTATGTACTGAATATCATTGTGCTATGACTTAATATTCCTAAAGTATTTTACTAGAATAGTTGTCAGCATTTAAGCCGTTTGTCTCTTTTGACTTGTGAACTATTTTATTATTTGTTGTTCCTATCAGTTTGTCTAAAATAAATTGCATATATGAACTCCATGGCCTCTTTGGTGGAATATGCACGTTGAATTTTCTTTGTTGCGTGTGGTGTATTCTAAAAAGTTGCAAAATAGCCCAGATTTAACTTTTGAACTTCAACTTTGACAGTTGAAGGGAGATATCACAGAAAGAGGATTATCATTCTAGAAGTTTCTGTGTTTTGAAAAGTGAAGTTATGGACTTTTTTTTTGTGTGGCTGGCATTGCATCCATGTCGATTAAAGTCTTGGTAAAAGCATTCTCATCAAACAGCAGTATTGGCTGAGTGGTAGCTTGAAGACAGCAGCAGAAACGCACATTAACTGCAGCACAGAGACAGCAATGATAAATAGGTCAGTGTAAACAACTACTCAACCCGCTGTAATTATACTGTATTCTGCAAATAAATGTACAGCCTATACTGTACTGCTGTACTTACAGACAGCTTTGGGCTTGCTCAGAGGTCTCTCCCCCCTCGTTTGTCCCTTGGTTAGCCTGCAGTGTTCGACCTACACTGTCCCTAAGAAGGGGACGAGCCCATAGTGATCATAGACACCTAAAAATAGAGGAGACAAGTAAAGCATGCAAGAACGCACACCTGCAGCAAACACACACACACACACACACACACACACACACACACACACACACACACACACACACACACACACACACACACACACACACACACACACACACACAACCTCACATCAAAAACTGGGTGGTTGTCCTCACTTGCAAGCCTACAGCATTTCTCCTCTGTCAGCAGTAATCCTCCCTCTCTAGCCGCCGCCCCCACCATCTCACAACGCCCCCCTCCCCCAATAACCCCTCAGCTTGCAGGAGGAAGAGATAGGGGCCGCATTGCTATTCCGCGGGAGTCTGTGCAACCAAGCCATCAGTTGCAAGAGACCAGGGGCGTTGGAGAAAAGGGGTGGGGGTGGACTAGCCCAAGGAAACAGCAAGAAGCTGCCAGCCATCTGTCCCCCATTACTCAGAGGCTGCATTGGGGAACTGCAGGGGGGGGGGTTGTGGCGAGCAGTATACGTTGAGGTTGAGTGGAAAATGTGTTTGTGCGTCAGCCGCTGAATATGAGGAAGTGCAACACCTTAGGGTTGAGACAGAGACCTTCTTAGTAGTCAACTCAACCACAGTTTCCCATAAACAGATAGTTGCACTAATCTGCACAGTTTGTAGGCACCGCCTCCTTCATCTTCACCAAAGCAGAGATACAATCTGTCGCACACATTCACTCTCCCTGTTATCCATCAGTTGACCCACTCAAAGAGACATACAGGCACGCTGTCTCATTCAGTTAAATGCACCAACGCATCAGGGCCTTATCATTTGACATCCCATCCGTTAAAGCACCCGTGGGCTTAGCTTGAATGAATGAATGCGTGGTTGCTCGTTGGGGACGAGGAGGAGGAGGAGGCGTGCACTTTTCACTTAGAAGTAAGGAATATGATAAGCGTAAAGGGTGAATGCATTCGTCAGGGAGTTTGAGTTTTGAGACTTTTTAAAGGTTTTGGATGTTGTGTTGATCCAAATGCTTGACAACAACAGATCAGGTAGGATTGAAAAGGGAAAGTAGAAATAAGGTAGAGACTAGAAAAGAGCAGAGCAAAATAAACCCAAGGACACGCGTAGAAACAGAAATTGATAGAGACTTGAATGCTGTGCTTCAGCTATGGCAGCCAGGCTGATGTGAAAGAGGAAAAGTGCTCGTTAGTGAGTATATATACTAAGTGGAGTTGATGAGAGAATGAATCGCAGATGTGCAGGTGTGTGGAAGTCAGATAATTGGTAAAGGCAAGGAAGTGTTGCCAGAGAGCAAACACAAGTTTGAACTGTAAAACATCCAGCTCAGTACATATCTTGGTCACAATTACTTAAATTAACAAATGTATTGGGTCCTAATAAAAAAGTTTATGCCCTTTATGTTAAAGTTAAAGGCTGGCAATTTCTATATTTGTTGATATTGTTTACAATCCCATTAAAAGAACAAAACCAATAGTGCGTTAATGCGTGTATGAAACTTTTCTTCCCTCTGGGTATCCTCAGCCTTAAGGCCCATTTGTTCTTACTGACTGGTTTGAAATCTACAGCTAAACACTAAATATTTCCTATAACAGTCAGGCACTTTAGTGGTGAGCATGACAAATATGGTTTCGTCCTTGTACAAAAACTATGCGGTGGTCAACAAAAAAATGAATTGCAGTATTATTGCAGCTTATCTTCTGGGTTGAAAATTAAAGACGGAGATGCAAATGCATTTACATTTGGTGAAAAGCACATTTTTACTTCAGCACTTGCCTGTCTTGGGACTTGACTTGTGACACTTGATACTAAACAATGACTTGGTCCCACCTCTGTCTATAACACAGATTAATAAGATGTCTCAGGTTTAGCTATGCAGGATTGATTCATTGTCAGTTTTGGTCTTTTCATGGGATTTGTTGACCATATGTAATATAATAAAAAATACTGGTGTCGGGCTACAAAAAGAGAAATGTAGCTTTGGAAAGAATGTGTAGTTATCTACGTGGATGGAAGACTATGGATTCATTTTAGGTGTGTGTGTGTTATAGGAGCACTGGGACAAATTGGCCTTCCTGGTTTAAATTCAGCTGTTGCTTCATTTACCTCAACTAACACACCTTTCAGCTCTTTATTCTTACAAAAGGACAGGTTTTATTGTCTGTCAGGCTGTCCATCCTGCCCTGTTTTAACCCAACATCAGACCTTTCTGCCTGGACGGTAGTTTTTGTAATGGAAATGGATTAGAGGAGCAGAGAAATCAAGTGCCCCGATGATCTAGACAGGCCCAAAGTGCTGCCGGGGAAATAGAGCACAGTTTCACTGTAGGGGAGGCCAAAACCCTGATCCTTTCCCCCTTCCTCTCATTCAAACACACCACCCCCCTCTCTCTCTCAGGTGCAATCCAACTATCTCTGGTGGTCAGGAGTCAGGCTCCTTCAAAAGCCATAAGTGGTTGATGGAGATGTATTTTACAGGCCATTGTAGGAGTGCCAGGGGCCGGCTCTGGTCAGATATGATCTCCCACCAAAGTGTAGAGAGGTGTGCAATGCCCGTCCAGATATCTCGGGGGGGATGGAGAGGGAGGGAAAGAAGCGAGAGATATTACATCACACATAGGTGCTGAGGATGAAAGGTCCATGAAAGAACCAACCACATCAAATACTCAACTTGACATCTCAACGTTTATGTTGCTGTTTCTCACTATTTTGCTCTATCTTTATATCTGTGTATCTCTTTCAGTGTTTAGCTTGGTATCTCTTGCGAATCACTGCTCTCTCTCTCTCTCTCTCTCTCTCTCTCCGTGTCTGTAACGCGCTCTCTAGCGCTTCAACTGCTCTCGTTCTTTATTTTCTCTGTTCTTTTTTATTTCTTGGAAGTCATCTGTAACAGCCTTGTGTGTAATTTCTCCCGTGCTAGTTGTCTGATTATATCTTTTTCTCCGCTCCCCCCCCCCCCCCCCCCCTACCCCACAAACACTGCCTCAGCTCTTCCCCCCTCTGGCAAAGTTGGGTGCTCTGCTTTGCTTGACAGAGATGTCACAAGAGAGCTATATTTATTAAACTAATGGAATGAGTGAATAACATCCCCTTAACAACCTCAGCCCGTCAGCCAGTGCCCCGCCCGCACTTGCTCGGGTGGCACAAGCAGCCATCACCGCGGTTGTCGCTAGCTGCTCAGCCGCTGCCGCAGCAGCTGCAAATAATCGTCTCCAGCTCAGTAGCCACACTAATAATCCTCCAGTATAATCTTCAATTAGAACCACCACGCTAATCTCTGACAGGAATAATCGTGGCGTTTAGAGTCTTTTTTTGTGTGTGTGTGTGTGTGTTTTTGAGTCGGTGTTGCTTACAAACGGCGCTCACTGAGGCGCCATTTGTGTGTTTGCGAGGGCAAGTAAAGGTCCACTGATTGACAGTGGTTGTGTGTATGTTTAGGAGGGCTTTGAAAGGGAAAAGTGAGCGGCAATTTAAGAGCTGGATTTCCTTGTTAGTGGTGAGATTATATATTATGTCGTGTTCCACAGTCTGACTTCTTTAATGGGGTAAAGGGGAGGAAAAAAAGGGCCTAATGGTTTCGGAGGCTGTGAGACAGCTGGCTGCTAAGACTTAGAGGGAGGAGGGGGGTTCACTCTCACTCTCATTCTTCTTCTCTCTCGGCCGCTGTCGATCCAATAACACTCCCTACATCCATTCCCTCACATGAAGGAGCAATAACTTTTAGCATCCTCGACTCTCCCCTCTGAAGACATTCTGTGGTTGTTTGTCGCTCCGAGGAAAAAAAGAGTGCGAGACTAACTAATTTGGTTTGGGTGCACCTGGGAGTTTGTCAACATCAAATAAGAGCCGAATATTTCTTGATGTAGAGAGCAGGCCGTCACTCTGGTGTGTCTACTGCCTGGAAGAAAAGTGTACAATTCCCCCTGACACATTAAAACTAATGGTGTCACTGCTGTCAAGTCATGTTTGCATCTATACAAAAAATTCACCAACTGACCGATTCTTTTAATGAACAAAACAGTTTGAGGCACTAAGCTTCCGTCATGGGACAAAAATGAAAAGAAAGTAATACATTCTTCTTGATTACATATATTTCATCAGGGTTTGTTGAGAAATCAGTGTCATCATATTTATTTAAAAACAATTGTAGCATTATTCGTTATTGATTTCATGTTGTTTTCTGTTATACAAATGATGAATAATGATTCCAAGACGCAAATGTAAACAAAGTGAGAACGTTTTGAGAAATTAAACACAGTTCATTGCATTAAACGCTGATGCGCATATCTGTAATCTTTCTTTTTGATACATAAATCAATTTCCCATGAATATCATGATATCTGATGTATGCACGGCGCATTCATCCATTCTCCTAAATCGTCTTATCTATAGGTTGATTGTCAGTCCACCTGCCGCAGTATCTCAAGTGTTAACCCCTTAAATCCGTAGCCTGAGTCACCATGCATTTGATATATAGTGACCCTTGACACCTGCCTTATGTCAATAGACGGGTTGGTGAGTGACGGCGAGTTCCTAGACATCACAGAGATCAAGAGGCAGCAGGCCGAGGACTATGAATGCATCACCAACAACGGAGTAGCTCCACCCGATCAGCGCAAGGTCAGGGTCACGGTCAACTGTAAGTATTCCTCTCTGCGCTACACAACAGCCCAGCGGTGATAATTTAAATCACACTGGACCTCCACTGTTATAGCACAATGATGTATAAATGCATCATTATGTATGAATTCATAAATCTTAATTTAGCTCTCTCCGGGGGGTTTGCAACCCCTTGCTGACCTGACTGGACTTCTCGGTGAACGCACATGTATACTAATTACTGAATTCCCTCTCCTCCCTCTCTTTCTCTCTGGCAGACCCTCCAATGATCACAGATATGAAAAACATGCCAGCCCATTTGGGTAAGACCGCCATCTTGCGTTGCGAAGCCATGGCAGTCCCGCCAGCCTCCTTCGAGTGGTACAAAGATGACCACAGGTGAGACCACCAGAGAGTTCAGTGCTCATTTCATCTGGTCCACACTTTAAGCCAGCTACATCTAAAATACATGTTTTGTTCCCTCCATGGCCTTTGGTCCTCACTAAGCAGATGCATTTCACACACAAAATTAAGCTTTTTGACAAAATGCACTTCAGAGCAAAAGAATCAATAAACACCGGCCTTGCATTTCAGTATTGATGTATATAACTGAGCTTCTGAAACAATGTCGTACAGGCCAGCTTAGACACGGTTTGGGAGCTGTAGAGGTTTTAAATTGTGACATTTATTGGTCAACGTCTCAGTGCAGCCACAATGACATCAAATTATTATACCAATCATTTAACTGAAAACACAAACAGAACGTACGTTAATGAGAAGTTTTGAACTGTGAGTTCAGCTATATTAAGAAACAGATACAGCAGCTGATGAGGGAACAGAACAGAGATTAAATTGGGCTGCAATTTACAAAAAACAATCTGAAAAAGCTATTCATTCTCCCACGTGAATTACATTTTCACATTTAGCCAGTGCACTGCGGACATATGTAGTCTTGGCTGCTGTCCATTCACCTAACCTTTGACACTAGTAAAGGTCTGAGATAATGTTAAATGTTTTTTTCCCTCTCTGGGGAAATATTAGCTTGTTTGAAACCTATTTGCACACAATCTGTACTTCCAAGTTTGCAAAAGGTCCCAGAGAGAGTGGGAGCTTTAGAATGATTTGGCATCAGCCAAAATAAGACGCAGAAGTACTTAGATGAGCCTTTGCCAGACAGAGAGAGCTGTTAATAGAGTATAATGGGCCCCAGCAGGAGGTGCCTGTTATTTATGGACTGTTAGATTTCACTATTAGTACAAGGTGAGACAGAGCCGGTGTGTGGAGGGGGACTTTGTTGCATGGTCGTCTCTGGAGAGCCGGAGAAACAAAAAGCCTCTTATGCGGGCTGAGTCTCTCGGTGTAATGTGTAATGTTATGTTGTGTTATCTCACTTTTTCTGACACACTCTTTTTCTCCTTTTTTTCCCCGCTTCCTTCCTTCGCTTTCGCTCCCCAACCACTACCACCCAGGCCGGTAGAGAGTGACAACACCCTGAGGATCAAAAACGAGAAGACGCGCTCGCTGTTGCTTTTCACCAACGTGACGGAAAAACACTTTGGCAACTACACCTGCTTTGCCTCGAACCGTCTGGGGGCTTCCAACGCCAGCATGCTGCTGTTTCGTAAGTTATCACATAAAGAGGAGCACGCAGGTGCATGCACACAAAGACACAGTGTACACCTGTGTGCAAGCCCAAACCTTCCACAAGAACAGAAGTGCACAGGCATTTATCTGACGTGACTATCAAACAGACGTGACATATTAAAAAAACAATACAAATGCAATGACACACTCTTTTTCCCTCTTGGCCCCGTCTCATTTTTTGCTCTGCACACAGCACAGCATTTCCTCAGCCCTCTCCTCCCTCCTTCCTTCCCATTTTCGTTATTCTCCGCCCCATTAAAGCTTTGCTTGCCTATATTACCGTCTCTCTCTCTCTCTCTCTCTCTCTCTCTCTCTCATTCTCTCTCTCGTTGGTTCACGCTCTCACCCTGCATCTCTCGCCCATACACATTGCTGCATGCACACACACACACAGCCGCTCTGCTTTCTCCCGTTACCCAAGAAGTTGTCATTTCTCTCCGTGCCCAATTCACATTAGCCGTCCCCAATGAGCGATTTCCTACCCTTCCAACCCCCTACCCCCCCCCACCCCACCCCTTTAGTGCATTCAGCATTACCATCTTAAGTGAGTCCTTCATCTATCCCCTTTCTTCTTTCATTGCTTTACCCATTATCTCGGCCAGTCTCCCTTCAATGACTCACTCCCTCGTCAGACCCATACATCTCCCTGCTCCCCGTTTCCACCGCCGCTGCCACTTCTGTCAGCCTATCTCTCCGTCATCTGTACTTTTGCCTCCTCTTTCCTTCCTAATCTCCCCTTGCCATCGTTAGAACACAACATATCCCTTTCTGTTCTGGACCGTGCCCGGAAAATCGGACCATAGTCGAATGCTTTGGTGGTATTTCTATTGATACGCTGCTCCTCACTGTCATTGCCTTCCCTGCCATCTTTGTTTTCATGATTTTGTCCCGTTTTTTCTATACCTCACCATTTTTAGGTGCAACATGTAGCATTTTAATATTAGCAACCCACCATCACATCAAAATGGATGTAATGAGCCATTACACTGAGGCCATTGGCAGCCTGTACTAGCCTTCACTCTACATTGCTCAATTACAAGACAACATGTTGCATTTTGGCAATCGACAAAATGGCACAAAACAGAAAGAGAGAATATAATTAAAGTTTTTTGTAATGGTCCTTTAAATCTTGATGTGATTTTATCTTCCAAATATGATATTCTTGATGGTTTAGAATTTAATTATATCAACTTTTGCTTTGCTTGTTAAAGAACCATTCTTTATTATTTCTCCAGCAATTAAATTAATTTCATAATTCAATAGACTTTTGTCACTGGGGACATTTTACTTGTCAGACTCATGTGTAACTAACCACATTAATAAGGGTTGCATTTCATTTGCATTTCATTGAGGTGCCCCAGTGCCACGGTGCTTGTATTGTGTTTGCTGGCTGTCTGGTTCAGATTTCTTCCACACCAAATTGGGGCAGAGCCATTATAAATGTTATTAGTTTCACCTGTTAGACGAGTCCGAATGTAAGCCCTGAACCAAATACATGTTTCTAAATTATGAAATTCAATGGACCTTTTTTTTACGGTGGTCATTTAGACGTATCAAATATGTAGAACTAATAAATTTAATAATGGCTGCGTTCTTGTTCTGTGCGTGCAGAATCAGCGGCATGCCTTCCTGACACACGTTTATGGAACAGAGCCATAATTAATTAATAGTTTCACCTGTGTTGGACAGGTCAAAATGTCAGCCATGAATGCCTAGAACATATAATCTCTAGCATGACATGGCTTTGTAAACTTGAGATTTAGAAGGTGAACATCTTACTAAATTGAGAAATTCAATAGAACTCTCTCACGGTGGCCATTTAGACGTGTCAAATAGGTGTCATCACTAACATGGCAGTTCCAGTATGCGTGTATTGGGAATTTATAGGGTTCAGTAGCGCCGTTTCATGGCACAACTTAAAGAATCAGAGCCATCATGTTCACTCAAAATGTCAGCCCTCATGCCACAGCCTTCCATGAATGATTTAGAATGATCTTAAATGGGATCCAGATGCTCCTTCGTTCTCTCACATAAAAAGAAAAGCTTTAACGAAACATCTTCAGAGGGTGCAATGAGTGTGAAACTGTTGGATTATGGGAAATTTTGTTCTAACTTGGAAAAACGCAGGCTAATGCTGTGTTCCAAACAACCTTGTACACTAGAAAAAGTACAATGGGACGCCACTCGGAGTTGGTGTTCTCACTTGTAAACTATGTAAACTAATTGTGCACCAGGAATGCTTGGATATCAGGTATTAGAAAAGTAATAATAATGATTTATTTCTGTGTATATTCAACTAAACACATTTCTCCTTTCCCCCTCCCTCCTCTCTCGTTTGATTCCGTCTGTTTTCATCCAGGACCGGGCGCCATACAGAGCCGAGGAACCGGTCTACATGCAGGGATGAGTGTCGGCGTGAGCGTTTGGGTTTCCCTCTCCGCGATTCTTCTGCTGAAGGTGTAAACATCGAGCTCCACTTGGAATTGTCCCTAAACGCGCACCCCCACCCCCACCCACCCACCCCTCGACCCCCTCTTCCTGCCTCTCTCCCCCTCGACGGAAGGAAGAAGGAAATGAAATTCTTTAATTACGAACCCATCACTGTGAACAAAAAAAGAATATGCATTATTCCAGGAGCCATTGAATCATTGCATCAAACACACGACCACATTATCCCTCCCACCGTTCCCCCGAAAACCCTCCGCCGCCTTGATTCAATTTCGAGGTCAAACCATTGTCATCATCTCTTCCTCCCTCTCTCTCTCACACGCGGTGTGTCTCTCTCTTTTTGTGTCCAAGCATGCCTTGCAGATTTGTCTGACTCGGTACTTCCCTCCTCAACTTTCCCCTCATTATTACCACTTGGCTGATGTTGATAGAGAGTGTATATTAACAATTATTGTGTCCGTGATCAATGAGAAAGTAGATAATCTAACAACTGGACGATCATTTATGTAATATACATAGACTAATGACTGACCTACAATGTTTGCCTTATGGAAATGATACATCAAATCTCAATATCATGGTGGATATTTATAGAAATTATGGTAATAATGTGTTACAGACGGTCATGTGACCTTTTGAAAAATTGTTCAATTGGTGGCCATGTGGAGTGTCACCTTCTGATCACACACACCTACACACACACACACACACACACACACACACACAGACGTATGGCTTTTTGATTTTAACTGTGTAGCAGTGAAGCTGCTCTGAATGATGTCAAAATGTATTAAAAAAAAAGGGTGGGTGGTGACGGCGTCAGTCTAAACTACCCCTTTATGTCATTTTGGGGGTTTATACCAAGGTTTCGCATGTAGACCCCATCACTACCCAAACCTTTTTAGCCCCTTCCCTCCGCCCTTCTGTTCAACGTGCTCTGTCTAGTCGCCCTTTGCATCGCTTTAGTGTTCTCTGCTCCGTGTCACCCCCCCCCCCTCCTCCCTCCGTCTTCCTCCCCAGTGTAAATATATGCAGTTGAGAGGCCACGCCGGCGACTTTCGAGTTGCCCGGCGCCGAACGACATCTCCCATCAGCCTCAGCTACGCTAAAGTTTTCTGAAGCAGCAAGAGACTGTCAAGTGACAACTATATCTTCTGTTTCGAAGCTGGGACTCCATCCTCTTTGTCGCTTGTTGATAGCATGTACCGGTTAGAGATGTTCCTGTTGTGAGTCCACGCTCTCTTCACCCCCCCTTCCCCTCCCTCCCTGCACTGTGTCTGTTTTACTCTGCAAGGTTACCTGCTTTTACTTTTTTGGTGTTAATAATAGTACAGATGATGATGATGATGTTAATAAGTATTTGAATAACTATGAATAGTAATTCCATGTGAGAAAAAAAAATGAACAAAATCTGATGGTAATGAGCCATGCGTGGGAAAAAAAATAATTTTTTTGTACTTAACTCTGAGAAGTCACACATATTGAACGACCACAATGAAAAAAAAAAAAGAGACATGTAAAGTTTTCGAAGTGATGTGCTCTATTTTGCCATGACAAGCTTTTTAAAAACGCATTTGAAACAATCTGAGGGATTATTTCATCCAAGTCCAGAAGCAGTGAATGATAATGTAATTTATAATTTGTAACAGTTTATGTATTGGAATATTCCTTTGCCATGATTTTAACTGCTTCACACATTTACAGCATATTTGTCCAGTTATCATAGTGTGTCCCTCTTCAACCAACTAGATAAATGATTTGGATCCATGTCAGTCTCTGATTGTGGCTGTAAGTCGGTTCTTGTTCGGCCAGACCACAGGGAGATAAAGATGTAATTAGCCATTACCTGTGGCTGGCTAAGTGAAGGAGTCGGGGCTCCACCTGTCCCCCCTGCCAGCCAGTGATGGCCCTCATAAATCAAGCTCATACCTGCCGCTGACAGGAATCCTCTTCAAGGACAACATCGCCTTGGTGCAGCAGTCCTCCCTCCAATGTGTACCTGTGAATGGCAGGCATGGGCACTATAAAACCCCCTGTGGCACAATTATCCATCCACTACCCCCGCACAGCACAAACAGTGGGAGGTAAGCCCATATTTCAATATGGTGGCACTCGTTTCTCTGCTGATACACTGTTTCCACTCACACGCAGCGACTATATGCAAATTTGCCATAACGAGCCTGCACGGAGAGATGAGTTTACCCCCGCTGAACCCTGACTACGGCGACCTTAAAGGGGAATTACTCAGTATTGAATCAATTGTCTGAATGTGTTTAGTTTGATTTTGTTTCAAACCAGCAATAACCCCTAACTCTACTGTGCGAGAGGTGTCAGATATGGTTAAAGCTGTGGTGTTATATCTGAAGAGATGACATTAACAAGGTATATCAAATAAGTCTGTTGTTGTGCTTTTACTGTTTAAAGTACTCTGAAATGATTGTGAAGCTCTGTTTAAATGGCCCTTAATCTAAAACACTACATGTTGTACTCTGAAAGTCTTGCCCTCTGCGATGTAGTCGGGTTGTCTCTGTGACAGAACACACTGTTTGTGCATGCATCTTGTTGCTCCACAAATAATGACGGATTCCATTTCAAGCACAAGAGCAGGTTGTTTGGTCAGTGCTTCTTTTTTTCTGTCTCAGTCTCTTTTTCATCCTCCCAGTCTTTCATGCTGTTTTTTTTTTCTGTTTCCAACTCAAATACTGTACACTTCCATGTCAGCGTACCACTGGGTTTGTCAGTGGCATATAACATTTGTATGTACATAATCTGTCCTTGATGAAGAAAAAAGAACATAAAATAGAAGAAAAAACATCCCCAAAAAAAAATAACATGGACAAAAAAAAATAACATTATGTCATGTTTCTCAATGTGGGTTTGAAAAAAGCACGTCAATGTTCGTGTATGGGTGGATTTTGAAAAAAAAAGAAAAAAGAAACAAGCAAACATTGTATCTTGTGTTCAGGTTTATGGGGAAAGGGTCCAGATGGGGGTAGAATTCAGTCAATATGACTTGAAATCATGGAGTGATCATAAACAGAATGTGGGCATTTGTACAAACAAGCAGCAAAAGAAGCATGAGTCATGATGTATGTAAATGAATCACACTTCTGGTGAGAGTGAGGAGGACTGGAGAGGATGTAGGGAAGGAGGCAGCAGATCCCCCGGGTGCTGAGATTTGAGGCAAAGAGAGGATGCTGTGGAGAGATCACCCGGTCCGTCGGACCTCTGGGAGGATACCCTGACAATGCAAATCCAAAAAGCTGAGAGCCAGAGGGAGATGGGATGACACTAACCAGACTGTGAACCCTTTCAGTTAGGGGGGGGGGACAGACAGACAGGCCCTCATATTGCATTCCCAAACTTGAGAGCTGTGGTCTTTCCCAGGGGAAGGTGTACCACACACTATTTATGGTTGCACAATGTAATATGAACAGCATTAACATAGCCTTGATCGCAAACATGGACTGGCCTACTTGAAGTGTATAAATAACACCCCAACTATGGTTCAATGAGTTTATAGTGATATAAACAAGACGTTTGCTCGGCCTCTAATTACATTCGGCGCACTCTGATGAGAAAGTGTTGATTGGCTCCTGCAGCTGAAGGTTATGATCTGTTTACAGAATGTATTTGTTGATAAGATGGCACAAAGCTTTTATTTCGAGCGCGTAGCAGCAGTTTGCAGTGTATAGCATTTTGTTGCACTTTAATAGCTTTAATTGTGTTTAAGGTCAGATTTGAGTAATGGGTATACACTGGCGGAAAAAGAGGTGAATGTATATAGCTGTAAATTAATGGCCCTTTTTTTTTGCTTTTGTTAACATATCAGCACAGTGTTTAGACAAGGACTTTGGAATAGTGCTAGTTAAATACCTTTAACAGTTTCAGAGCACTGTGCCTTTGCTGAGAGGAGTCTGGTAATTAAGCTCTTTAAGAGTGTAAGGACAGATACCGAACATCATCCCTGAACTGTTGCAGTAAAATAATTATGTTGCTTTAAAGTCAAGACCGGAGAAGGTTTAAAACCGTAGAATGGCAAAAGAAGTGCAAGACCGGAGAAGGTTTAAATGCACTGCTGTCTTCATTTTGTATGTGGCAGGCTCGTGCTGTAGCTTTTCCTACAACACCCTCCCGACTTAGAACAGATCCCGGACCGACTTTCAATTCAGAATGCAATGGTTAATCAATACATTCGACCCAATGGCTTTGGAATAGAGCAATTTCTCCCCGGCCGGCCTCACCAGGTCCTCACAGGCTGAATTGATCAAGTGTCTATGGACCGGCCTTAGAACAGAGAGCATAATTCATCATGCCTGATACAAGACACCCCTAATTGTGCATTGATTTTAAATCCCCCTCTCTGAAACTATTTTGGCAAGCTGTAATGTCAGCTCAGTAAACTATGTGTTCAAAGCTACGGTTGGGATCCAAGGAATGAAGAATTAATCATTTGTTTTTGAAGTCAATCCAGGCTGGTATTTGTTTCGCTACGATCGTACGCGCTCACTGGGCATTTATACTAAAGGCGTAATTTAGTGGGTGCTGTAATGTTACATTACATTTTATTAATAATGACAGAGTATGCAACCTGGATCATTTTGCGGTTGCCAATGTCAGCAGCTATTGAAACTGTGTAACCATAGGCTTATTTCTGGATGTAAAACACACACATTTAGGATGTCAGCATGCAATACAATTGTGAGAATTTAGACGTAGCAGATCATAATTTAATAATGTGAGAAATTGCTAACATTGCTGCACCAGAGTCAGTATACCAAAAGGCTATATACGCAGAGTGACAATTATATTTGAATGATCATAGTTGCTCTAAATCCCTTGCTCACGTCCTTTTACAGCAAAGCACGCCTAATTCCCATATATTATCCTAATTATCCATTGTTTACCAACCATCTACAGGCTCATTCAGTTCTCATGGGCAAAGTCCATGCTGCAAGTCTATTAAGGCCCAGTACTTTTCCATTACCGCAGCTAATGAGTGCATTAGTATACAGCATGCTGGACGCGATCGTGACGACGGAAAGTCTCAGTGAGCATGAGCACACTTCAGGTGTTTGAAATGGCATCGGATTTGTTAATTAAAGAGTCCTATGACAGTTGCAAGATGAAGGTGGAGATCAGGATTCGAGTTTGTTAAATTCGATGGATGGATGGATGGATGGATGGATGGATGGATGGATGGATGGATGGATGGATGGATAGATAGATAGATAGATAGATAGATAGATAGATAGATAGATAGATAGATAGATAGATAGATAGATAGATAGATAGATAGATAGATAGATGTTTTAAAGCAGTGTTTAGTATCAGTTGTTAGCTGACAGTAGCTAAATAGGTGTTCTGTATATATTTAAAAACCTCAGCTTGCAGCAAAGATGCTGGGTGACAGAAACGGCAGCCCCGCCCTCTTCCTCGCCCGCGACTACAGATGGCGTCTTGTCAGTCACTCACAGCTCTAAGAACAGGAGCGTCTGGCTCATTAACAGCGGGCTGCAAGCCGCAAGTTGAGCAACAGCAACGCTCGCGTGGACCAGGCACAACACAATGGAGGCATCTCGCCCACCACGTCTCCCCTAGTCATTAAGTCGCCCACCTCACATCTCCAGCACAGGAAGAGTCCCATTGCTTGGCCTCTATGAATCACCAGCCCACGCCTGGCATTTTGCTTGTCAATCAATCGCAGGGTAAATATTGGTTGTGGTGCTGAGAGCTGACAGGGGAAAACTTGGATTTCTTTCACAAGTGACAGCACCAACTGGTGTTTTTGTGCTGATTCATATTGCAGCTCTGTGGCGGCGGGGCTGTGGTGAAGTCACCGATGCAGGCTACAAGTGTCTTATTACCGTGTTAGGTGCGCTGGAGGCTGGGATACATGACAGGATGTATGATAGGGGGCTGGCCACGTGCTTTGTGCCTCAAAGGGGCAATAACAGTGAACAGACTGCAGGAATCCTCACTGCAGAGTAATGGAAAATGTCTCATTTGGAAACTAATAACAAATTTTACCAGAAGAGAACCAACCGTGTATAATTGAGGGAATGAGTTGTCTTGGGTTAGTGTTGAATGTGGAGCCCATCTCCCTCTCTCTCGTCTTCTTCTCTCACTCTCCACACACACACACACACACACACACACACACACACACACACACACACACACACACATATTTTCTTCACTCTTCCTGTCCTGTATTTCTTTTTGTGTGGAGATAACCTGTGATAAGTCCTGCTCTCCCACCTCTCAGTACTCCAGGTTTGCCCACTCTGCCGTTTATGATATAAATGATGTGTTAGTATTTGTGTGCGTGTGTGTGTGTGTGTGTGTGTTGGTTTTGCTGGATTATGAGGACGTTTCTATGTGTGCTTACTCTGTGAGGACATCATGGACTTGTGAGGACAAAGGACATGTCCTAACAAGTCGAACAGTGTAGAAGCACTGAAACGTGTGTGTGTGTGTGTGTGTGTGTGTGTGTGTGTGTGTGTGTGTGTGTGTGTGTGTGTGTGTGTGTGTGTGTGTGTGTGTGTGTGTGTGTGTGTGTGTGTGTATTCACTGAGCTGCACAGGCATGTTTGGTTCATTCATAACACAGACCTGAATTACAGAAGGTATTCCATTTCTCAAGATCTCATCAATGTAAACACACAAGACAAAGAAAAATGAAAAAAAAGAACAATGAAAGGAACAAAACATTTGCCTTCCACCGTGACAGGTTTTCAGTGCTGTGAAGCGATGATTGTACTTCTTTTTGATCCGTTTATTTGCTGAACGTGTCTTCTTCGACTTTTAATTTGCAGTGTCTTTTCTTTTTTTTTTTCAAAATCCATGAAGTGGAGTTAATAATCATATCAAGTGGAGGGAGACAAAAAAATAAAAAAATCTGTTTTGTTTTTAAGAGAACTCGCTGTGTGTGGTTTGTTGCTGGAAGCGAGGCTCTCTGTCGGCCCCTGTGGTTGGAAAGGAGATGAGGTCAGGCGAGTTGTTTCGGCTTGCTTTTTGCTTCCTGCTGAGTAAAGAGCCTCAGCTTTTGATGTGTTTGCAGGTTCATCTCAGAGTTTTGTTTTGTTTTTTATCAAAATGTCTGAATGTTCAGTTTGATGAGACTCTGTCAGAATAAATGGCTCATACCAAACCACTTGACAACAAATGATTTAAATTCTATGAGTGGGTGATAACTTCATAATAGAATTGATCTGTAGTAATTATCAATCATTAATGTGAAAATGTTAACTAGTATGTCCATTTTGATTAACACTGGCTGTTGTAATTCGGTTGATGTTCATTTCTTACATGCAGGAGGAAACACTCCTCTTAGTAATTTATTGTCAATCAAATCGATAATAATTTTCAGAAGCAAATCTGCTCTAATTCATTTCAATATAGAAACAATATTCTGTTTCTTCAACCCTTTAAGACCATTTAGGGGGGCGGGGGATCTTTAAGGGGGACAGCAGGTCAACAGTATATGCCACATAGAAGTGGTGTACATCATCTGAAAGCTGGGAACCTGAAGATTAATTTGAGATTGCTCAGCTGTGTGTATCAATGTATCAGAAACTAACATGAAATTATTGATTAGTTAATTAAAATGAAATGTGAAAGTGTATAAGGGGTTAGAAAAACGTGATGTAAGTAAATGATGGCCATTCCCATGCTCACTTGTGTCTCATAAGTTGTTGCAGCAATTTTGGGGTTCATTCCATTCAATACACAGATTTTGTGCTTCATTTTACAATTCTTTGATTAATTCATGAAAAATAATCAAAAATTCTTGAAAAATACCACATTAAGAAAGAGCTTAATGAATATTCCTTTTAAACAGTGACATCATGGGGACTAACATCATCACACATGAATTCTTCTGTTTTGTCCAAGACTTTTAAGGGACCCCAGCATGCAGAAATATTCAAATACCTAATATTTAGAATAAGCGGAAGTAAATAATCTATATCTTGAGGTGAGAGCTCAAGGAACACCTATAAAAATCAGCATGAGAGTTTTCCTTTGCCAAAATGTTGCCTAACTTTGGAGCATTATCCATCCCCCTGCCAAACAAGCTAAGATGACAAGGTTGGTACCAATGGATTCATCAGGTCTGGTTTCATATGATACCAGGATTTTAACTCTAGCTTTAAGACTGAGCCGCTACAGTTTTTTTCCTATTGTAATCTGTGTGAAACAAAACAACATACTAAAAACAATCCTCTCTGTATATTGAAAAAAGTTTAAATCACGTTGGAAGACCCTCCCCAAGAAATATAAGTACATGTGAAATGACAGTATTCGATCTTTATATAAGTTTATACTTAGTAAGGACAGAGTTATATTGTCTGAGTATTCAATAACACTTTGCATTATAGGTACGTTGAATGTGTTATTCGGTAAGTACATTAAGTTGGGGTTGTATTCATTGGATATACTTGAAAAGGTGACATTGACTTTTACCAATAGTCTGACCATAAGTGATATTGGCATTTTAAAGAACAATGTGAAACTGTAAAGTAATGAAATGTTTACTTCACCGCTGCTCTCTTATTTGGAATAATTCTCTGTTGAAAGGAATATGACTTTATCGTTGAAGTTGGATCACACTTTTTAAAGCCCCTTGACTTACAAAAAGCAAAGTTTTGCATAACGTAATGCCCCTTCAAGTGGCTGCATTTTCAGTGTTTTTACCGAATGGATCATCAATCGTTTTCAATTTAGAGTGACTGTTTTTTCCTGAAGTTGAACTCATATTTTTAAACTTGCGTGTCTTGCTTTGATGATGATTGCACCTAGTACCACAAGTCTTCCCCCTGGGGGACGCAGATCTGAACTCATTATACTGTAGCTCATTAGGCCACTCAGGAAATTCATATTTACAGCTTTTGCACAGGAAAAACTCCAAAAGCCAAAATCAAAACAAGAGTTTTGGAATACATCAACACATTCAGTTATGTGCCGCAAATCCTATAAACGAGAAGACAGAATTTGTTATTACTTTTTGCTCTAAACTAGAAATACTAAATCATTACTTCTTCCAACATCAAGGGTTCTTTGTGTTATGGGTAAACTTTTTAGTAATAAACAGTTGTTTCACATGTAACTGGCTGTAAAAACCAACCTTCAGTGACTTAAGGCTTTTTTGGGAAAACATTACATGTATTACAAATAACTGGAATTACTTAAAATCTAAATATATTCTACAAATCAAATAGTTTGGATGATTAACAGGGTGTCTGCACTACTATAGAGGGAAACAGAATCCTTTTAATAATGGCAGCAGAACTTGCTTACTATTGCACTGTGGTTTCTTTCAGTATGCAGAGAGTTTATATCTTTTGCAATATACTGACATTTTCTCGTTTTTTAACCCAGATTTATGTTTCTTTTGAAGAGTGACCTATTAATGAACCATCACCTCTAACCAGAGAGGGCAACAAACAAAACAGCTGACAACTTCACGTTTGAAAGCACTGCAAGCTTCAGACTTCAGAGTGCCTTAGGAATTATTTCACCACTCAAGATTGGAGTGGGGAACACCAGCAGCATGTCAGTAGTGCCTCACCTGTGTTTGCTTCTATTGCTGGCAGGCCAAGCACCAGGTCAGTGAGAAACCAAGTCAGTCATGTTACAAAATGAGTTGGCTTTGTATAAACTGTCAGGTTAGGATTGCCTTTTCCTTAGTTATTTTGAATATCCATTTAAAAAATTTGACATGACATGTTGAATTAAATAACAGATATATTTTCATTATAAAAATGATTAAATTAGTGCAGAAAGACAAGTACAAGGTAGATAAACCTTTTTGAACCAGTTTTATGTTTGCTGGTCTTCTTTTTCATCTGCACTCCAATTGTGTGTGTGTCTGAGTGTTTTTCTTATCTTATCTGCAGTATTTCATCATCGCACTTAATAATCACTTCATCACACTTAGCAAGACAAGCCATCGCCACAATCAAACAGATACTCCAAAGCTGTTGAAATCTTTTTTTTACTTAAAAGTGCATTCGTTTTTGTTTTTGAAAAAAAAAAAAAAAAAATTTTTTGTTGTTAGGTGAAGTTTATCACGTTGGGAGCCATTCAAGATACAATTGTACTAAATCGACTTCCAATTTTGTTCTCTGAGTTTTCTGTCACCCAGGAATACTAAACACACATTTATAGTATCTGTAGTTGACCTGCAGGTCCGCTCTAGACTTTTTAAAAGTTCTTTGTATGACATGTTTTATTAATGGGTCTGTCTTTAGCCCTGACAGCAACTCCAGAGGGACTGAGGGTTAGACAGTAACCCCCCCCCCTCACTCTCGGCGTGATGCAGGGTCAAACGGCCACCCTGTCCTGTCATTTCAAAGTTGAGTCCCTCAAGTATGGGGTCGGAGAAGAAGCCCAGGAAGTCCATTGTGGAGAAGAATCAAACTTCTTCTCCGAGGTAGCACTGGAGGATTCTGGGTGGCGTTACTGCGAGGTGAACGTCCTGCAGAGAGACCCAGAGTGTGGCAACGGGACCGAGCTGGTCGTCTTGGGTGAGAGACAAATTGCTCGTTTCAGAAATTCATTAGTGTGGCTTTGCTTGGGTGATGTTGCCATGTTGCTGGTAATTATGTCTCATTTGTAGAGAGCCACAGTGTTTAGTGTGAGGCAGCTCGATACAAGCACCACGGAGGACTATGATTCACCGTAACAGGAACGGCCAGGCTCAATCTATGAAAAAATCAAGCCATGTGAAATTCCCACCGAGTTCATCTTTTTGCCTGAGCAGTTTCATGACAGATCTAGAAATAATCACCCCGGCACCATGCGCAGTGCCTTGTATCGATCTTGCCCAGGGAATTGAAACTCACCAGAAAACAAGGCATGGAGGGATGGTCAAATTATTATGTGGAAATCATTCATGCAGAAGAAAAGCTTCCTTTGAGTTTCTCTGGATGCATTATTGCCTCCCCCAAATACCAATCCATTTTCCATGTTTATACCTGTTTAATTCTTGTTTAATTATTTTAATACAGATCTAGACCATTTTATACCATTTAAATATTTTTTTATATTTATTTGACATGAATGGATACTTTATATGTCATGCCAAATGCTGAGTGAAATGTGTGCAAATGGCAATCATAGTAATTTGTAACACTAATTTATCATATAGTATATGTTTCAACATTTGTTATGTATGTAGCCTTCTAATTTACATCCATTTTCTTTATGTCTCGATCTCAGAAAGCTTTACAATTGTGCATATTATGTACTATGCATACATACTTTAATTTATGTGTTCTTTTACTTTTTACTACATTGGCTCTAAATTTGTCCTTGTTTTTAAATAAATGGCAGCATTATGACTACCACTACACTGTATACTTTTTATATTTCTGTTGTATTTTGCCTTGCTTCAGATTATTATGGAACCCAATTTTACAGTCTGAATTGATCTCATCTGATGTTTTTAATTTGTTTCCCAAACAAAAGAACTGGCGTGCTCAACTCAATCATCCTTAGATTACCCCAAAATGGGCAAATGTAGTTGTCAGCACTCACAATTAAAAGGTTTATACTTTGTTGTGCAGCATCAAAAGGAAACTGACGCAGTTCAGCTCTATGCTTCCGTCAGAGTTTCTGAGACATTTGTTTGATGTGACCGTACCGAGAAAAGGTTTATGACCTATATTTTAAATGCATGTTTGTCTTTTAATCACTCAATCCCCCTCCTTGATAACAATATTCTGTTGTCCTGACTACCACCATTTTCACTTGTTACCTCAGCCGGTTAAAAGGGTCATCAGAAAACATTAGCATACTCTGTCTGAGGACCCCATTGTTGGCCAAGATGGTTAGCCCTCCCTATTCACGACAAAATGATCAAGTCATTTGAGGGATGACCAGATCTCTATGTTGGGGTCAACACATTTATTCACTCTTTTTCCCGCAAAAAAAATCCTTGTTCGTTTTCCTTTTATTGCTATGTGGGCAAAACATGAAGACATTTTATGATTAGAGATTATGAATATAAGAGTATAGCATAAGAAACAGGGATGAGTGGTGAGTTCATACCTTCATTTTATAATGTTAGCGTGTAAATTTCAATGTAATTTATTGATTTGCTGCAAGATCAGAATGTTACATTATTTTTAGAACTTCTTCTATAACTTTTCTTATAAATTACATTCTTTGTTACTATTTTTCTGACTAGTGTGGGTGCTTTTTGATGATGTGTATCAGCTGGGTGTTAATCAACAGCTGGTTCCTCGCTGCTTTTTTTAAGAGAGTCACACACACAAATGTCTCATAAACACTAAGGAAAGGCTAGGGCTGAAACACGGCCATCTACTTTTGCTGCTGTGTATCATTAAACACATTTAATTGACTGCTGACGGCTATTTTCCCACTTTGTTTCTTATCCCCTTTTCTTCTGCTAGCACTACCTTCTGCTCCCAAGCTTTACCTCCAGATTAGTGGGGGTTAGTGGACTCTCTTTTGTCTCACTGGGGGGTTCCACCCCAGCGAGCTCACCCTCACCTGGACCTACCAGAGCTCAGCAGCCAATATCGATCACCTGTCAGTCACCAAATGCACCCTTCCTGCGTTCAACCCTCATGTTAACCTGTCTGAACCCCCGAGCCCCGCTGACCTCAGGTTGGTGAACTCCATGCCTACAAGCCACTCAACGTGTTTTCAGGTGATGGACAACCACAGCCGGGAAGTGAATCTCTTCAGTGTGTTTGGTCTTTGGAAACAGGGATCATCTTCTCTTATGGGGTGCAGGACCACCCTGCCATGACCATGGTTCTGTCTGCATCCTTCATGTGGGGTAAATAAAAAAGGAGAATCGATCCATTTCCCAAATACGATCACAGTTTGAAATTTGTCCTGGAGGCATTAGTTACGAAGTGCAAAGAGCCACTGGTTGTGTGATTTCTTTTTTACTAGTTTAAATTCCCATTTGGAAGTTTTCTTTTAATATCCTAAATGTTCTGCAACATAAAAAATTGACAAAAATATGTTACTATATAATGCCCACAAGTTTTACATTTTTTAACTATTTTACTAAATCATGTTTTTTCTTCTGTGAGTTATATTATAAATCACTGCTTTGGCAAATGAGGAGCACATGTTTTTGCAATTTGAGGGGAAAGAAAACACTGCACCTATTTACCCAGAATCTGAAAAAAAAACTGATTTAAACTGCTGAAGTAATAATCAGGTTTATACAAAGTATAACCTTTAGCGTCAGCCTAAAGTAATCTGTCAATACAACATTAATATTACACTTTCCAAAGATGATAAAGCTTTCATGTAATGGACATTATCATTATTTGGGGTCATGTTTTTAGAGTAAATGTAAGTCAATTTAGCTCTGATTTGGTCTCCACCAACTCCTTAGGGAAATATCTGATTCTTTAACCGTTTGGTGCCGGACCGGTACAGTTGATTTATCTAAGTTTAACCTAACCCTTTGCAACATTAAAAGAAACAAAAATGTGATCAGAGCGATTGGAATGAACCAAAACAGTGAAGTAGCGGACTAGAATACTGAAAATTAAATAGCTGAAAGACAAAAAAAAAGCTTGGTTGAGCTGAAGGAAACTAACATTTTTCAAAATTCTGGTAGGGTTTATCACTGCATGCGACTCCTTTCACATTTCTAATAGTCATTTCATCCTTTAGTCTTATTAAAATATTGGTAAGAGCAACTTTAAGTTTTTAGTAACACAGGCTTATAACTCTGACTTATGTAACCTCTTGTAATGATGAGATGTGAGATGTTCACAACCTTTTCCACTTCCTAATAACACAGTCTGTACTGACACAGAGTTCAGGGACGCCAGAGCCTCACATACCACAAGTCGCTTGTTCAGTGTTTGCCCTACTCGACTGTTAATGTGGGTCAGACATCGATCATTCCAAGGCAACAGATTGCCTGAAATACTGCATACTTGAACAAATTAATGATTTACCCAATCAATGTTTAAACACCTCTCTCCTCCCAGCGAGGAGGCAAATGTCCATCAACCGAAGCCAATTCAACCTTCCTGATTTAATTCTGTCGTGCTCAATAACATGATAAGTCAGTGCTAATCAGTGTTTGCCTTTTTTTTTTTTTTTTTTTTCTACTTTCCAGATGCCTCCCCTGACGAGCTGATTAGACACTTGAACATTCTGAAGATGTGCCTCCTCTCTGCAATGACCGTTGTCTTTTATTGGAAGGTAAATATGAGTCACCCTCTCAGCAAGAATTACAGGAAGCGGTTAAAAGACTATATTTGATGTATGTGATCTTGCTCTCAACAGCCGTCAAACATTTCTGTGGGCAGGGGAAATTGTATCTGCCAGGTGAGTACAATTTTCTATTCTGCCTTTGGCAAACAAGTCATGTACACCCACACACAAATGCATACACACAGGGCTGTTTTTTCTTATGCCTTATCCCTGTAACCTATCGCACATTGTTTGGAAAATGTCAACACTGACGCAATGACCAATTATTGTCTTCCTGGAAATACAAAATGAAGTGAGAGAGAAAACAAGAAAGGGCCGCTTGGTGTTCAGGTGGACTCATCTCAGCCGGCCAACCTTTGACAAACAACATCACACGAATCGAGTCCAGAGTCATTGCTCAGAAATGAGAATTAACTGACTGAACAGTTAATTCTGCACTACTGTTCATAATCCCCCCTCTCTCTCTCATATATAATATTTGAAAGCTTCTCCCATTTTGTAAACCCCTGCTGTATATTCTGGTGGGCTCTATATCCTGTAAACATTGATGCCGTGCTGATTTCTTTCTGCACATCAAAGCAGTTTTTTTCTCCGTGACTCCTTATCGCCGCGGCATGCTGACTAGCGTGTTTTTGGATCTGCTTAATCGTGCCACTGGCTGGTAGTTCACACATCTTAGTCATTCACTCGGGGTCTGTGTGTCAGAATGAATGCCTCATGCATGATCCACCTGTCAAACAGATACAGCAATCAGCTCAACCTCCGCGCAGGCCTAATCCTCGTAAAAAATGGATTACAGCCGATGCCAGCGCTCGCTTGTGTGATAGCATTGTTAACGTGTGCGGTGTGTGGGGTGAGATCTTGAATCATTTGTCGGGGGAAGTTCATTTTCTAATTTAGGACTGCCCACGTTACCAATAGCACCACAAACTGCCAGTAATAATGGCCTTTACATTTAAAGCAAGATGATGTATCCACAGTATAACCAGATGAATTATGTCAAAACAAAAACAAAATAATAATATGCTCAATAAACTTAATATTGCTCACAATTATTGCTTATTTTCTTATTTTATTTTTATGAATGTCATCATATAAATGTTTTTTTAAAAAGGTATAAATGTTATATACGATCACATCTACATTCAGGTCATGCAATGGATATTTACATGCAATGTTCACATTCGTCACTCTTTCAAAAACAAATTATTTTATGACTATTACATGATTTGTTTATGAAAATAGCGGTTTGTCTTGATGTTGTCACTTTCTATTCTTCGGCTCGTGTACGCTCAAACATGTATTATATGACTGCTACATTATGCAAAATATATTTTTATATGATTTGTGTATGAAAATAGTACTTCTGTGTTTTGTCTCATGTAATTACAAAATCTGTTATACATCTTTCAGACATATATTTTATGCATTCAAACATACATTCAAACATTTTTGCTACTTCATTGCCATATATAGTTTCGATATTATAAAATCCTTATATGATTAAAAATAATATAAACTCAAATCTGCAAGAGAAAAATACAAAATACACAAATATAAGCAAACTGCATATTAGCTGCATGCGTGTTTGTAAGGTCGTACAAAGCCCTTTCATTTTCAACACTTCAGTTGTCCCAGTACAGCCGACACCTAATGAGCATGTTTCTACAAACAGACGACATATCCTGTTCATGGTCAAAGGTGTTAGGAAAGCTTTGTCTCTTATTGCTTAGAGGTGACGTCCGTAGCTGTTGCTTAGATATTCATTTTGTTGATGCAGCACTCCACCACACCTGTCTGCCTTGAGATCCCATCAAATCTTGCTGTTATGTAAGAAGTATTTTTCATTTGAATATGACTGTTCAAAGTGGCCTGTCTCTGTGGCTTGCTCATTACAATGCATAAAAGCTGCTGTGGCCTGCTCAGTCATTCAGGTTTCCTCATTTGTCTTGTTTTCTGATAGGAAGTTCATCAGAAAGTCTAACAGTATACTGTAAACAGTAAGTCTTTTTCTCACATGTAAAAAAAACATAAACATGACATTCATTTCATGCTTCCAGGTATGAAGAAATAACTAATTCGTGCAGGCAGCTGCTCACGGCTTTCTTTCAGTCCACTCAGATAGCATTGATCTCCTCTTGTTTGTGTTCCTTATCTTTTGCAGTCTTGTTAGTGCCCCCACACAAGGCCCGGAGCATGTGACAGGACATGCATCGAGTCTTAACCCCTTCCATCACACTACCCACAGTCTTTCTCACAGCAGAGGAGGAGAAGTAGAAAATAAGAGGGTCTAGACAAGCGTTAAAGGTGCTGCACAGCAGAGCCTTGTCTCGCCAGTCGGGACTTCTCCATGTAATATAACCGACAATGTGCGAGACGTTATAGGGGCCAAAACATAAAGCGAACACCAACAGTGTTCCCAAAGCCATGCCAATGGCCCGGAGGCGCCGGCGCCGGCCAATGTGCTGCAGCTTGGACAGAATCCTGATGAAGTTGATGTAGCAGAAACTGCTAATCAGGAAGGGGATGCAGAATAGTACCACGCAGAGCTCGAGGCGCACAGGCAGCAGGACCCTCAGCTGAGCCTGTGTGAAATTCTCATAACACACTTCCTTCTTCTTGTTACCAATGGAAGAGACATTGAGGCTTGAGGTGGCATTCGGGGAGTTGTGTGAGCCGATGAAGGGCACGATGAACACAATGCTGAGGTGGATGAAGGTGAAAATCCAGAAGAAGATGCTGGCGGCGACGGCGTACACTGGTCGCCTCTTCAGCGTGTGCTGGATGGGGAACGCCACGCCCAGGTAGCGCTCAACGCTGACCGCAGTGAGGAAGAAGGTGCTGTTGTAAATGGTCATGTAGAAGACGAAGGCGGACAGCGGGCAGAGGGGGTAGGGCATGTTCCACATCATGTTGTTCATCACTTCCTGCATCTTGAAGGGCAGGAAGATGAGGAAGAGGAGGTCGGAGATGGTCAGGTTGAGGAGCAGGATGTCGATCGGCGTGGGTTTCTGCCTCACTTTTTTGCAGAAGGTGTAGAAGGCGAGGACATTGGCCGGGAAGCCCAGCACAAAGGTGATGATGTAGACAGACAGACATAGTCCAGTGTGACACTCCTGCATGGTGGCCTCGATGTAAGTCAGTCAGCCAAGGATGGAGACGTGCCACATTATGTCCTTGACTCTTGGGGAGGGGAATGAATACACTGCGGCACCGGGAATGTTTGATCTGTCGAACAGTTAGAACCGCAGGAGACGAAGGCTTCTTATTGGGTCAGTGGCCTGGAACAAACCCGGCGAGACAGCGTGGTTTTCCTGTCCCAACCGATAAACCAACGCTCATCGTTTCCTCGAGGGTTTTGAGCTCTGCAGATAAGAGAGAATGGAAGGAGATTACAAAACCACACAGCAGGGTATTTCCACCGACCGTCCATTTGACACTTGGTTTAAGAGTGCACTGCTACACTATTACATTTTTAGCCTACAAGCTGAAAGACCACAGGAAGAAGAGAGATAAACTCTAATTCTTTTTTTTTCTATATTCCCTCTTAATTTCCTCCTATAACCCTACTTCAGAGTTTATTGTGAAGCTCAATTATCTCTTAATGAGGAGCCAGTGTTTTGGTCTGGCTCATGGGTTTGTATGCGAACCATAATGCTGTGTTATTGCTTCCTCCGTGTCGTAAATACCGTACAATGATGCTTTTATCATTAACTTCCAGCCCCTGTTTTCAATATATGCACATTTACTAGACATGTTGAGAAAATTATGACCCTCATAAACATAATGACTTAACTACACAGGAGAAATGAGCTCAACGCTTTAGCTGGCCGAGCATCGCAACACACTTTTGTCATCATCTGTGTCTATTTCCTGCATCTTTTTTTATAAAAGGAAATACATAATAAAGACTGAAGGACAATTGTAAGATTGAAAGAAAATAAATAATTTAAAAATAATTTTAAGAAAAGCTAGTTTCTTACCATTCATGCCATGAGCAGCATCACATAGAAGTGAACAGTGTTAGGCAGACACTGAACTTTTATAGACCAGAGGGGAGTTTTTTAAGAGCTTCACAGAAAAATGTGAAGAAACTGAAGAAGTGCCACCTATTTAAGCAACTTCCTCATCTGCGTTGGTGGTTTTTCAGTTCACACATTTCTCAAAAAAACTCTCCAAGCTTCCTATTTTAGCCCTTTTGAAGATAAACCACGTCAAGAAAAAAGAAGAAATGGTTGCTTACCTTATTCCACTGCGTGTTTCTTGGCACACCCACATGTGGTGATTGCTCAACTGTTTTATTTGATCTCCTCTATTCACCAGCCTCCAGCTCCTACCTGCTGTCGGCACGTCCCCTTATTTGCATGATAATCTAAACAACCAGCGCAGATAATAGAAATTATTATTAGGGAGATACTGCTGCAATTTATCTCCCACGCTCGCCAAACATGGTTACTGTGGTTACAACTTGCCCCTTTTTGCAATATGAGTGGCGCAGACAGTCTCTGCCAGCCTGCCTGATCATAGGTTATTAAATCATATTCAGTTATCCGTGCCCACTGCTTCCATGGATGCGTCTTTATTATAAGAAGGAAAGAAAAAGACATTTGACACAAAAGCAATGACCTGCTGTCAGGGCTGTCGCTCCCTTCACAACATGTGGTGAGGGCAGCAGGTGCCAGCTATATGGTTATTCAAACAGAGGCCAGTTGTTTGATCAGCCATATACTGTACACAATAATAAGTAAAAAAAAATGACTTGTGGTTTATCTAGAGAACACCGATGAGACTTCCCATTGTGAGATCATGCTGTATGCGGCAGAAAAAACACCCAGTGTTGTAAGAGATCAGTGGACTTTTTATATTTACCTCCTAATATCACAGCAGGGTCGAGTTTTGTATTTAATAGTTGAAACAGGTGAAAACACAGATAAACGTGAGAGAAACGAGCTTTTGAAGTAATAATGAGGTGTACAAAGAGTCTTTTTGATGTTGGCTAATGTATGTAAATCACTCTGAGGCACCTTCGCTTGAGCTAAGTCTTTAAACACTTGATTCCCATGTGTGAGTTTTTGATATTTTGTTACCTGTCTGACACAAGTCCTTATTCGGTATTTGTCCCCTTTACCGTGTCAGTCACTTCCTGCCCCATGCTATTGATCTAATTCAGAGACCTTCTTTCAACTTCTTGCATGCCTCTGCAGCCCCAGATGAGCGATCAAGTAAGACAATATTTGAGTTTGAGGCAATGTGCTCCTGTCTGAAATCATCACATTTGTATTCCACACATACATTGTTTGGACGATCACATTGTATTATGCAAGCTGGTGTGTTCCACTGTAAGAGCTGTTTTTTAGAGAGTGACAGCGGGGGGAGGCGGGGGGAGGATGCTGTTTGAACTCAAACTTTCCTGTAGCGCTTGGTGATATTTCATCACTTCAGGACAACCTTCTTCGGCAAGTAGCAAAGATACTATTTACCCTCCTGGCAAGAGACACACAAGGAAATCTGTAGTCATGTTCCCATTTTGCAGTTTCACTTCCCATATTTGACTTTTTCTGAAAGAATCTCCTTTTTCACAAGAAGATGTGGCCAAAGGAAGATGACACACTGTACATAGGGCTGAATGTCAGCACGTACAGTAAATTTCCTCATTTAGCTAATGGCTATAACTGCAAGAATTATTATCATTTATTATTCATAGCATTTTTATTATCAGAGTATAAGCAGGAGGTGTAGCAGAGGTCGTAGAAATACTGAAATCCCCCAACGCTCCAAACCTAGACCAAATTCAGATTTACGTTACATGAAAATATGACTGTTATATTTTATTTTATATTGTATTTCCCAACATGAAGGTCTGAATGCAGTTTTAAATCCACACTGCTGGGACATTTTACTTATTTTGTGCTTGCCTAGGGTAGTCAAATGTAAATTAAATCAAAATTGGGATTTATGTGTCGTTCTATAGAGGGGATGGACAGACAATGTCTTTTATGGTTTCATTTGGAGGACTTGTTGGATAATAGTGATGCATACTGTCTAGCAGAGATAGCACTTGCAGTATAGCAGCAACAGCAGCAGTAGGGCACCACAGGGAGCACTGACGAGCATTATGGCAAAAAAAATGGCTGATTCATTCTTCCCAAGTTGTTATGTGTGTTTATGAAAGCACAAAATAAACAAAGAAGGAGGTTCCAGGCAGGTGTTGCAGGTGTGTGGATGTTTGCGTGTGTAAAGGGGAAATAACGGACTTTCCCCAGCAGCGACAGGTCGGACAGGTTGATTGTTGTGAGAACAGTTTGTGAATGGCAGCAGAAGAACCACAACCTTTAGGTGCTTTTCAGAGGTTGAGAAACTGGAGATGAAGTTAGACAAAGCTGATGCAACAGAGCGATATTTGTGAAGGAGCGCACAGAATAGAACAAGGACACGGCTCAGACGCACAGTGTTGAGGTACAAAGAAAAGCCTGCAGAACAGGAGTCTGTGGTTACTGAAGCAGCAGGAATAGAATCATACATTGTGAAACTCCAGGAGGAGAAAGATTTATTAGGTGCCAAGGTATCAGGTCCCAAATATCGGAAACAATCTCTGCACATCGGAGCAATCCATAACAGATTTTTTTCTTCTCCTATTTTTTATTCTATTTTGCCATAATAGATGTACTTTATTGCCCCCACTTTTTTTCCTCTTCTCTAGTCTCCTAGAGGTTAAATAGAGAGAAACTATAGATGAATTGCATTAGTGAGTATTTTAAAGAGGTGTTTTAGTGTCCCGTGGAGCCTCTGAATATTTCATTAAGGAATAAAAATGTGGCTGAAACAGCTAATTGTTTTTGTGTTAATTAACATCAGTCGAAATTATTAACTGAAAAATAGAAGAATAAAAACCTGTTTGGACCTTAATGCGAGCCGCCATACTGGACCATGATATTAACCAGAAAATAAACAGTCCATCACTCTCTGCATCCCTCTGCTTTGTGCTCACTGGGAAAGGCCACTTTGAAGTTCAATTGACACGGCTGTTATGAGCAAAGTGTCAGAGTGCTTGTGTTGTTAAAGAGCCCAAACATGGGCAGCGAGAGATGCTCTGCATGTCATCAACAGGCTTTTTGAAGAGCTTTGAAGCGAGATAGAGGAGAAAGAAGAGGAAGGAGATGATTGAGCGGCAGATGAAGCGGACATGGTTGTGTGCTTTCCCCCTGCTTGATTTACTGTAAATGGAGAACATACAAAAAAATATATGTCTTATGAGAAAGGGGAAGGAATTAAACAAACCAAAAAAAAGGTTTCTGATGAGGTAATCGACACCAAATGCAACTGCATATGACGAAAACACCAAAGTTAACAGTTTTTCATCAACTGCTACTATTAAATTATTTCAGACATTCTTTTATTGAACTAATTGACCTGAATACAAAAGTCACCAAAAAAAAAAAAAAAAAAGAATGATAGTTAGATTCTAAAGTGCAGTTTTATACCTTCAACTAACTATCGTAGTCTGTTGCTATGTTACAATAAATTATGCAGCCTGAGTAAAAATGCTCCATTACAAGTAAAACTCTGTATTTAAAATCCCAGAACAGAAATATCAATGGTCAAGTATACTTAATTCAATTCAATTCAATTCAGTTTATTTTGTATAGCCCAGAATCACAAATTACAAATTTGCCTCAGAGGGCTTTAAAAAAAAAAAACCTTTAACAGGGAGAAAAAAGGAAGAAACCTATGGGAGAACGACAGAGGAGGGATCCTTCTCCCAGGATGGACAGAATGCAATAGATGTCATGTGTACAGAATGAGCAGCATAACAGAGATACAACACATTCAATGTATATGACATAAATGATTCATATAATAAGACTACTTATAATAACAGCAGCAATTATTATAATAGAATTATAATTATGAAAATAGGGATAGTAATGTGATTAATAATAATAATCGAAGTAGCAGTGGGTGTCCACCGCACGACTACGGTCCAGGTACCACAACGATTCATGGAAACCTGCAGAGCGAGAAAGCAAAAAGGGCTTCAGGGTGGAAGTAAAGCTAAAATGCTTAATGGTACAGGTAATAGTAATAGTAATGTGACTAATAATAATAATGGTGGTAGCAGTCAGTGTCAGCAGGGCCGTAGCAGGATGCACGACCACGGTCCAGGTACAGCCACGATTTATAGAAGCCTGCGAAGCGAGAAAGCACAAAGACTCCAGGGTAGAAGCAAGTCAATAAGCGTAATAGTACAGGCAATAATAATAGTAATGTGACTAATAATGATAGTGGTAGTAGTAGTGGGTGTCAGCAGGGCCTCAGCAGGTGGCACGATGACAGTCCAAATATAACCCCGATTCCTGGGAACCTGCCAGGCGAGAAAGCACAAGAACTCCGGGGAAGAAGTAAAATCAGTAATGTGCATAAATAGGAGATTAATACATAAAGAGGGAGTGAGAGAAGAGGAGCTCAGTGTATCCTAGGTAGTCCCCCGGCTGTCTAGGCATATAGCAGCATATCTAGGGGCTGGACCAAGGCGAACCTGAGCCAGCCCTAACTATAAGCGCTATCAAAAAGGAAGGTCTTAAGCCTGCTCTTAAAAGTGGTGAGTGTGTCTGCCCCCGGACTGAAACTGGAACCTGGTTCCACAGAAGAGGAGCCTGATAACTGAAGGCTCTGGCTCCCATCCTACTTTTATATACTCTAGGAACCACAAGTAACCCTGCATTGATTGAGCGCAGCTTTGTAGTTGGGTAATATGGAACTATAAGTTCCTTAAGATAAGACGGTGCCTGGCCAGTTAGAGCTTTGTAGGTAAGTAAAATAATTTTAAATTCTATTCTTGATTTAACAGGGAGCCAGTGCAGAGAAGCTAATACTGGAGTAATATGATCTCTTTTCTTGGGTTTTTGTTAGAACACGTGCTGCAGCATTCTGGATCAACTGTAAAGATCTAAGAGACCTATTAGAGCAGCCTGATAATAAGGAGTTACAGTAATCTAGTCTAGAGGTAACAAATGCATGAACTAGTTTTTCTGCATCGCTTTGAGACAGGATTTGCCTGATTTTCGCAATGTTACGTAAATTAAAAATGGCTGTCCTTGAGATCTGTTTTATATAAGAGTTAAAAGACAGATCCTGATCAAAGATAACTCCAAGGTTCTTAACGGTAGTGCTGGATGCTAGAGCAAGAGAAACTATATTGTTGCTACTGCTTTCTCAAGGATCTTAGAGAGGAACGGAAGGTTAGATATAGGTCTATAGTTAGCCAACACCTCTGGATCAAGAGTAGGTTTCTTAAGAAGAGGTTTAATTACAGCTAGTTTGAAGGCCTGTGGTACATGGCCCATTAGTAAAGACAGATTGATAATTTCTAATAAAGAATTGCTAATTAAAGGTAAAACTTCCTTAAGCAGCCTAGTCGGAATCGGGTCTAAGAGACAGGTGGAAGGTTTAGACTTAGAAATAGTTAAAGTCAATTGTTGAAGGTCGATGGGCGAAAAGCCATCTAAATATATTTCAGGTTCTACAGCTGTGGATCGATCGGTACTGGTTGAGGGCAGTAGATTATAATTTTTTTCTCTAATAGTTAGAATCTTATCATTAAAGAAGTTCATGAAGTCACTACTACTGAGGTTTATAGGAATACACGGCTCAACAGAGCTGTGACTCTCTGTCAGCCTGGCTACAGTGCTGAAGAGAACCCTAGGGTTGTTCTTATTTTTCTCTATTAATGCTGAATAATAGGCTGCTCTAGCATTACGGAGTGCCTTCTTATATATTTTAAGACTGTCTCGCCAGACTAACCGCGCTTCATCCACATTGGTGGAACGCCATATCCTTTCAAGTTTTCGCGATATTTGCTTTAAATCGCGGGTTTGAGGATTATACCATGGAGCAAACCTCCTTTCTTTTATTAGCTTCTTTTTTAGAGGAGCTATAGAGTCTAGTGTCATTCGCAGTGAGCATGCAGCACTATCAACAAGATGGTCAATCTGAGACGGACTAAAGTTAGCGTAGGAGTCCTCTGTTATATTGAGCAATGGTACTGAATAAAACCCTGAAGAAATCGCTTCTTTAAATTTAGCTACAGCATTATCAGATAGACATCTAGTGTAGAAACTTTTGCCTAATGGCGTACACTCTGGTAGAAAAAATTCAAAGGTTATTAGATAATGGTCCGATAAAAGAGAGTTCTGTTGAGAGACAATTACATTTTCTATTTCAATACCATATACCAGAACAAGGTCGAGGGTATGGTTAAAACAGTGAGTCGGTTTATGTACACACTGACAGAAGCCAATAGAATCTAATAATGAACTAAACGCAGTACTAAGGCTATCATTATACACATCCACATGAATATTAAAATCCCCTACAATAATAACTTTATCTGTTTTGAGGACTAAACTTGATAAAAAACTCTGAGAATTCAGATAGGAATTCAGAATACGCACTTGGTGCACGGTACACTATAACAAATAAAATTGACTTTAATGCTTTCCCGCTCGGGTTTGAAAGACTAAGAACAAGGCTTTCAAATGAGTTGTAATTTAATTTAGGTTTAGGGTTTATTAATAGGCTTGAGTCAAAGATAGCTGCTACTCCACCTCCTCGGCCTGTGCCTCGAGGAATATGAGTATTAATATAACTTGGAGGAGTTGATTCATTAAGGCTAACGACCTCTTCATGACACAGCCAGGTTTCAGTAAGACAAAATAAATCAATGTGATTATCTGATATTAAATCATTTACAAGTACACCCTTAGATGACAGAGATCTAATATTTAAGAGTCCACATTTAACTGTCCTGTTTTGATGCACTGTTGCATTGGTTGCCTTAACTTTTATTAAGTTATTTTGTATAACTCCTCTTCTGTTGACTTTAAATAATTGAAGTGGCCGTGGGGCAGACACAGTCTCTATAGGGTTTTGGGTGGGTAACTGGGTGGGTAACTGCTCCAAAGGAAGCGCAGAGAGGTGTGGTTCTATATACAGGATACAGAGCATGAATATAAGTAATGGCGATCTCAGCAGAGAACGAGGAAGTTGTTCTCCCTCTGTGGTTGTTGTTATCCGCGCCTCTCTGTTTGTTGTTCAAAGAATAATTTCGAAAGTACTTGCTTTGACTCTTGAGTGTCTGATATATTGTTATTTATTACATTATTGAGTTGTAATGCTGATCATCAATGTATAAGCACTATTTTACTGGCCACAAGATAAATCTGAGGGATCAAAAGATGATTAATGGGAAAGGAATAACAACAACAACAACAACAACATTTTGAGAGAATTGGAGAGTTGAAGTTTAACAGTGCGCTGTAATTTGTAAGATTGTCATATGTTTATATGTTGAATATTAATCTGAGAAGTTTCAAGTCCTGCTAAATTGTTGTGGAGAAGAAATTTAAAGCAGAATACAATGGTAATACTCAAGAAGAGGGAGTACAATTACATTTAGGTTCTCCATCACTGGTTCTACAGAACATTTAACTTGTTGGCTTACAGATGCTTCCTCTGATCTGAGGTCTAATCGGCTGTATCTGCTACGGTATGTTGGTGATAATCAACTGTCATACGTTGCACCATTTCCACTTAGTTGGACACAGTAGAAACAGCAAGGCTTGTCACCTCACACAGCTGATTTGTCAAATTTCTGAAAAAGAGGATCTTACAGCTGCCTCTTTTCAGGAAATTTGTTTGGTCTACATCATCAACCGTTGCCTCTCACAGGACTGCGTGCTCAGTCACAACAGGTCAGATGCATCACATGGCTGCCACTGCATTTGAAATAAATAGTTAATTGTGTTACCTCAAGAAGATATCTCAACAATGAAGAGATTGTGGCTGTGTGCTTCACGGACTTGAGCCTCCTTGCTAATCCCTCTGTTAATACCCAGAGCATGAACCTATAAGCTTCCTTATATTTGTGGAAGAGAAAAAGAAAAAAAAGAACAATATAATACTCCCATCCCGACAGAAGAGTTCACTGGCTGCTAAGCCACCATATTGCTATTTGAAGAGTGACTTTGCTTCCAATATACAGTAGCTGGACTCATTTTATTCCCAGTGACACATTCATAAAATAAAGCTTGCTATGTTGAAAAGATAATCTTGTACATTTGGCTGGCAGCCTTATCAAGTCTGACCTGAGTCCAAGGAATAAATGTTTTAGGACGGAAATCTGAGAGAAAAAGAGATGACAGTGTGAAAAGCCATGGAGGCAAAATGGATTTCCAGCCCCTGGCTCCTCGCCCATAACAACTAATCAGTTTTATAATCATCACATCAATTCCTTTTAAAGAGAAATATCAAAAGAAAGACTATTGTGTAGTCTCATTTCAAAGTGCTGTGAAGTCTACTCTCACTGCCAACATGTGCAATTATTATTTCAACCAACAGCATGTTGTGATTCCCCGGCTTTTGTGTGAGTCCTGTAAACACGGAAACCAAGATTTGTTTTTTTAGGCCAAAGCTCATGATCAACTTGAAGATTTTTCAAACTTCTCCCCCTTCTGGGAACAAGGCCAAGTCACACACCTGTACAATGAATCCAAGTCACGGGCCTTTATTGGGTTAGCTGGTGTTGCTGGGAAGTCACAGAGAGGTTGTAAAAAAGCAAAGCTGATAGAGGCTGATGGATGTATGGACGGGCTTTGAAAGCATTAATGTTTGAGGTTCCTAAGCAATAATGCTCCATCGTCATCAAGCCCTTCATTATGAGCCTGAAAATGACGAATATGCACAACGGGAAACATATTGTTGATTGTTTACAGGGCTTGTTGAGCTGTTCTCTGCGCCGACCATCTATTATGTCGCCTTTATTTGAAAAGCAGCCTCCATTATGAGTCCTCTTTTTATTTACAATACAAACATCCTTGATTACTAATATTTTAGCTCTGACTTTCACACAAAAGTTGTCTGAATTAATCATTGATGATTCAAGGTCTTGCTTGTAGTCAGTTCAGAGCCAAAAAGAATTTAGTTCATTGAACAACTGCAGAGAGCGATAAATATACAGAACTGAGCTGAAGCTGCTGATCCTCAGACCAGAAGCTTAGATGATAATATCTTGAAAGAGCAAAAAGAATAGCTCTTAAAATGCATCTCATTATGGGAGTAAAAGAGAGTTGAATGAATGGTTTTGTCAAACAGTGGGTGATTGGCGAGATAAAAGGAAGCCCCGATTGGACCGGAGACGAAGGCGATGAAACTTGAAAGTCTCTGCTCCTCTGACTAGAGTGTGAAATTTCTCAATAGACGTACAAAATACACCTCTTTAACATCTTTGCAGCGTAAAAAGAAACGAGGGAAGTCGCTGTGCTGCCGTATTGAGGTGTGATGAAATTTTAATGAACCCCATGGGGAACATTTGGTAACGTTTGAGAGCATTTAGAAGTCAGCAGCTAAGGACTTCACGGCAACACTCTTCTAAAAGAAATACGTGTCTCTTATACCAATAACTGCTCATCCTGATTCCCCTTCTTACAAGAAATTACTTTCATTACATATTCCTTTCTTATTATCTGTTTATTGGGATGCACATTTAGACATAAAATACATTCAAAAGGTCAAAGGGGGGAAAAAGTGCTGTAGTTTAAAGTGTGTCTTACTGATGATAGCTTCAAACCAAATGGTTGTATAGACTGTGTACTTTGCTTCAATATTAAACTTGATGTTCTGATTGAGCTGTGCAAGCATTCATTTTCATTATCTCTCTCTCTCTCTCTCTATATATATATATATATATATATATATATATATATATATATATATAAACTATATACTTTATATACTTTCCTTAAATATGTTCTGCTTATTTAAGGAAGGGTCGTCCTCCAATCAGAGGATCAGAGGATCAGAGGATCAGCGGTTCGATCCCCGCCTCCAGTAGTCCATGTGGATGTGTCCTTGGGAAAGACTCTTAACCCCAAGTTGCTCCTGAAGGCTGTACCATCGGTGTGTGAATGGGTATGATTGGTTGATTAGTTAGAGTCCTGATGGACAGGAGGCACCTTGCATAGTAGCCCCTGTCATCAGTGTATGAATGGGTGAATGACATGTAGTGTAAAAGCGCTTTGAGTGGTCATAAGACTAGAAAAGCTCAATACAAGTACAAGTCAATTTACTAAGTACTAGACATTTCTAGGAGTTAACCTTAAGTTCTGTTTGTTGTTTTTTTCACACTGTAGTTTAACAGTCAAAAGTGATTTAGTTAGAAACCTGTTGACTGTCCTGGATTTTGTTTTGCTAGAAAACAAAACTCCTGAGACAGTTCACCAGTGTCTGTTACTGCACGTTGGACCTCACTGACCTCTAACAACATGTTTCTAAACTCTGACTGGTGCACGTATAATTTGACATCAGGCCCCCAACTGAGGTCGACCCACCTCAGCGAGAAGAGCACTGACAAAATCACAAAAGCAGAAATTCTTTTGTTGGTTGTTTTTGTACAGAAACTGTTCTGACTAACAGAGAATGGTGTGTCCTTGTAGGACCCCATTGCTCAAAGCTGATTCAGATGTGAAATGTTTTTTCAGAGCCTCTTATATCAAAGTATTGATCATAGCAGCTTTTAATAAATGTACTGATGACTACTTAAGTATCTGCATGGAGATTAAAAATGCAAAAAGCATTAATAATTGAATCTAATAAGGAATAGTGTCTCATAAAGATTCTGGTGTTTAGGGCTCTATAAATCAGCTTTTAAATCTTTACCACTGCAGAATGGAAAGATTAATAAAAAATAATGTACATTACAGTGTTCCTTTGAAGTGCTTCTGTTTAGTCAGGCTGATAGAAGCACTTTTTTAAGGTCAGCAAAAATGTCATTTCCTAAAGACCTTCAACGTCCCTAAGAAAATATTTTCCTTATCAAAAGCTGTTCGAAAATATATATAGTGAGCAATTCTATATAAGTGAAGCCAAAACATTTTGTAAATGTCACCGTTAACTCCCCCAGAGGCTTTGCTGAACACGAGGTCACGTGGCACCACAGTGGCATTTTGAAGGGCAGAGATATTCCAAGGCTTTCTGGGCCACAGTTTGTAACATAAGGTCAAGAAAAAACAAAATTTGCAGGAACACGTTGGGACACACAGGTCTGCAACCAATGTTTGTTTTCATTATTAATTCTATTTTTAGGATTCATCATTTGTTTTTTAATGCCAGAGATAATGACAAAAGCCCATCACAATTTAACAGAGCCTAAAGTGATGTTAGTAAATGACTTATTCTGGAAATAAACTAATTAATATTGTTACAAATTGAATAAAAAAACAACAAAGGATGGTAGTTTTTATGTAGGACTAAAGCAAAGAATAGATTCTCAAAACAAAACTTTTTCAGCTTTTCGATGAGTAACTGATCATTTTGGCAAAGTTGCATATCAGCTGGTTCCCCCTTCCATCAAGGCTTGAACTCAGAATCTTCTTATTGTATTTTTGGGGGCAAGTAGCAGTGGTGTATCAGATGTCCTCATGATGACCTTTATGTCGACAAGCAACGTCAACAATCCTGAAACGACAGCTCACTGATTCACATCATTTCCGTTTAGTTTCTGTTCCATTTCCTAATTATCATTATCATCAGGGGTTTCAGTATACTGTTCAACCATCCAACAAGCAGTTCTGAAGAATAAAGCTGGCAGCTTTGGGTCCTCCCAAGGATATATATTTCCATTTGATTTTTGTTGCTACATAACATCTTTATGTAGTATTCATAAGCACCATATAAATGGTTTAAAACACTATAATGTAGATGTAAGCAGTCACAAGGACATTTAAGTGTTTATTAATGGAGAACTATAACTTCTCCTTCGAAGCATCTGTAATGGTGTATAGACAGTGAATGAATGATTGACTACGCAGTATGACACAGCTGTAATCACATTTCCTGTGGCACAGCATATTATTCTGAACAAACATTCAACACACCCTTTCATTCATGATGGTATACTTAAGCTTTGATGTATTGCCTATAAATGTCAAATAAGAGGGATGAAATAAAGTGCTACCTTTATGTTTTGTTATTTTGAATTTAGCGGATTTTTATCAGTAATATAAATGTGTGTGTGTATGTGAGTGTGTGTGTGTGTGTGTGTATGTGTACTTTCACGGTTTTAAACCCCTAATGTTCTTTTTAGAGTATTATCTGTGACTGAGACCAATGCAAATAAATTTGAGTTGACGAGATACTGCAAAACAGAAATGTTAAATGAGTCGCTAAAACGCAGATAAATTAATTACCGTTGGCAAATCTGTCACTCAAATCCATTCTCATTTCTTCCTGTGGGTGTAAAAAGCTATATTTAGATTTTTAAAACGTAGTCAGGCTGAGTTGCTGAACCCAAATAAGTAGGGCAACACATCCAAATCAAATAACATACTTTCACATATATGCTTGAGGATGCAGGGATGTCAACAAGAGCCTGACCAATGATATTACCTCATAATAAGGTTACTGGTGTGTTTGTATTGGCATGAGTGATGGCTGAAAGTGCATACAGTCCACAGGGCAGGAAGAGCACTTGAGCACATCATTACTGCTAAGCGGACTCTATAGTTATGGGAGGCTACTCTGTAGCATGTGAGCTTGCAGAGCAGCTGTGCAGACATTAGTGCAGTTACACAATGGTTCGGCTGTAAAAAACCTGCCTTCAGTACACACACACACACACACACAGACACACACACACACACACACACACACACACACACACACACACACAGACACACACACACACACATACACACATACGCAGTACCTTTGTGGTGAGTATTTTTGATTGTGTGTGCTCGGCTTTACGGTCTCAAGAAAGTAGGCCAGTGTAATAAACCAGTGGAGGTCCAGGAACTGGAATCCAACCAGCCAGTGTCGTGCAAACATAAGTCAAGCTTAAAGCAGAGTTTAGCTTCAATCCTGCAGGGTTTTTAAAGTTCCACTGACTTATGATAAAAAAAAGTATATGGTCTACACTGCAGGCATGGCAGAAATACTTGTTTGATTTTGCTCCTATTGCCACATACAGCACAATTACTCAGCATGACAGGAGTGGGATGGATAGATAAAGCTGACTTCTCTCTTTTTCTAAATCCTCTTCATCTCTCGTATTAATCTGCACAATTTACAGTGGACACAAAACACACTCAGCTGAGTTGTTCGTTCTGTCCACTCGCTGAAGTTTTCCTTCTGGATTCATGCACTGATCTCTGTCACCTCACTTTGGTTTGTTGGGGTATTTGAACTTCTTGTCTACTTGTAGGTGTCTGGGTTGGTAACATGGCCTGCAGCAATTGTTTGGGTGTAATGCAGAATCTGAACAAGGCTCTGCAATATGCTGGAGCGTGTTGTGCTAGCATTGCACACAGAGCTATGTCACTTCTGACAGAAGAAATAACACGTTCTTCTTCTTACAAATGAAAAGAAATGTCAGAAATAGAAAACACTCTTGCTCAAATCAATACACTTGTTTTGCTGCTCATGTCTCACTTGGTCTGCTATGATCAACACTAATTTCTCCAATGTAAGAATGTAGCTTCACACAGAAAGTGGACCAAAATGCATTAAGTAATGGAATATATTAACTGCACAGAGAGACACAAAACCCCCATGTTGTAAATCATCCCTTCTCTAACTGCAAGTAACGTTGATGCTTTCCTTTAAATGTTCTTGCCTCACATATAGTTACTCGTGCATCTGCTCTGTTTTGTACGATCATCTTTCTTCTTTTCTTTTTGCTGACTTTGGATTTTTTTTTGCTGCAACACATGGCTTAATTATGAGAAGAACTATCTGCGTTGCAGTTCGAAGAAAGTGCTGTTTCTTAGAACTTTCTAACAGATAACGTTTGTGCACTTTGCATCTTCCTCCCGCTTTTCGCCTGTGGTTTCAGTCTAAAAGGTGAACCTATGTTTTCCGTTTACATTGTGTTTAGTGGTTTGGTGTCATGGGTGTTTTCTGTGGTTGGTTATATTTTCAGCACGCATTATCATTCCTTTTAACATCGGATTATAACAAGGGAAAACATCTGTAAATATGGATGTGTATCTACACTACAATACTATCTAGGACAAATGGATTTGTATTTCAAAGCCGCAGAGGATATCAAAGATCTATTACAAAGTCTTTAAAGTCCTCAGTTTGTGTTACTTAGAAGTATCAGTAAATAAGCTTTTTTCCAAAGAGAGAGTATGGTGACAATATGAAAAGCGACATGATACGCTCGACAAAAGATTACGATAAGACACAGAACTCTTTGAAGTTCCTCGTGTTTGATATGCATCCCTGAAGGCAACAGTTCACCTTTAAGCATAACAAGCCAAATGACAACTGAGGATTTCCTTGTTGTTGCACACGACTGTATTTCTTTTTCTCTTGTGCCGGACTAAAGACAGGAATAACTTTGCCTATGGCTTGTATTTTAATTTCAGCAGTCAGCATCAAAGTTGCACAGATGGTGAAGGCCTTGAGGAGAGGGGGGGAGGGGGTGGGAAATGATCAACAGATAACCTCAAAAGTCCTCTCTCATGGCTCCCCCTTGTGGGATGACGATGCATGGAGTCCCTGGCTGCCATGGTGCAGTTTGGGGATGTGATTTACATTTTTTTTTACACTCCCATCCAGAGCCATTTACAGTCAGTGAACTGTTGGGGATTCACTGTCCTGTTCAAGGACATCTTGACTGGATAGATTGGCTGTGGCACAGACGGAAGCTATAAACTCAGGGTCATACTGTCAAGCTCGAAAATGTTGAGGTTTTTTTGTGTGTAACGTTTAATCATATATTTGTTTCATTTCATATTCCTTTGAGACTCATGTGGCTTTTCACTAAAGGGGGGGTCAGTGCACAGAGGCAGCCGTTCAGTGTCTTGTTCAAGGACACTTTGACAGAGATGGGCACGTGGATTTCAAAAGAATAACCTAGTTCACTTCAATCATTGACATCTGAGGACTATCGTTCCTGACCTCTTTATTTTCCCTGGTGCTAGAGAGTAATCACCATCACTGCTATGAACAAAAGAAAAGTAGCATCATGACTTTTTGTTCACATGAGGGGATTCACTAGGTAATTCGACAAAATTCTGCCTTGGCCTTATAGCACCTCCTTTGTTATTTTAAACTACAAAATGCAATCAAATCTACAGAAAATATGTGTCCCTGCTGAGCCGAACAGAATTTGAATTAAAATTGGATTCAGATTATATTGGCCATCTTGTTGTATTAAGTTTTCCTCTGCAAATAGTCTCCAGAGTAAAATGAACACACACACTTGAGGCAGGTAAGCTCTCTGCTGCTGCAGTTTTGACACACACCAAAAACGAGCATTCATCAATACTTAAAATATGCCCTATTTACACACAGTGCACTTGAGTAATGTTTGCCTTTAATTTATGCTTCCAAAGGGATGCGTAAACAATTACAATTACTTGCGGCAGTCACAGTAAATCACGGCAAATCAGTATAATAAAACAACACCAGTAGATTTGCATCCAAATTGGCCCAGGGAAGGAGGCCACATCAGCGTTTGTGATTCACTGTGAAGTGTGTTTCAAGACGACACAGGGTCTTGTAATTCCAGTTGTTTAGACCATAAACAACCCACTTCACTCCAAAGGCAGCAGGAACAGTATTTGTAAAACTGATCCAAACTTTTCATAAATCCAAGCTTTCACCTGGAGCCGGTGCAGGCAATGTCGCAACCTTTTCTAGCACCAGGTACTCAAATGCACTCCATCTCCACTCATTACAGTGCTAGACTTCTGTGAAGTGTTTCCAATAGTGAGCAGCAGGACTGTTCATCAGAGGTGACGTACAAGTGGGAGCAGGGGATTGGGAGAGTGATGAAGCTGTGATCCAAACACACGCTCTGCACCGCCACAACAAGCCGAAGGAACAGATTCATCTGAGGAGAATCAACAGCAGCGCTCGGTGTACACAGGCACCATGCATAATTAGCACTATAGACACAGTGAGCAGAAATATGCCCAGACTGCAAACAGCTCTGTGATTCAGAGGAGTACCAGAATAAATAGGGTTTTATTTGTTGGTCTGACTTACCGTCAACATGCAGAAGGAGGTTTTTTGTACTGAAAATCAAAAGACCCTCATGTTTGGGAGAATGCACTCATTTTGAAAGTAGAGGCGAAATAAAGTAATGATTGTGCATAGTGCTGTGAATAGTCTACATAAGTGACTTCCACTATCCTGGAAATATAATAATGTTCCGAATTTGAACAGTTGACTTCACCCAAGTAATACGAAAGCACACATCTTAATAAAACTTCTTTATTATTGTTTCGAAAATACAATTTTGGAACAATTCTTAAACTCAATAAATGTACAAATTCTTCCTGAGGAGCAAAGATAATGGAATACTGTGCTTGCAGCATCTCAAATGGATATTCAACATTTGTATTAACTATATACAAGCATTCATTTTCTGAAAAAACAGCACAATCTTTCAAGGCAATAGAGGCTATCTCACGCTCCAGATGTTTGGTTGGATCGGCCAGATGTGCTGTGTATTTGTTCATGTCAGTTTTCAAACTTGGATGTTCAGTTTATATCTTTTGATGTTGAAGAATGAGGCATCATTGTCAAGTTCCACAAAAACTTTTTTTTTTTAAAACAACTATGCATACGTTTGACATCCCTTCCATGCTTGTGGCTCTTTGACAATTTATTGCTAAGATTCATGTCTGAAGAAAAAAAAAAAAGCACTATTTTGTTTTCATAAAAGGCTAAGTAATTTCCCTCAACAGCTGGATGCTGTAGCTTTTCGTAAAATGTGACTCTCACAGCAGTAAATCGTGCTATTTTCTAGTGGGGATTAATACACATTTGGTGCAAGGGTGAATTTACAACAGCAGGATAGCGAATGGGCCATCGACTCCAATAAACTACAGAGCTCATGTTTATGGTTATAATGGACCATGTCCCCCAGAGCAAATGTGTAGCTCACCGATGTGTTTTTATTTTTTATTAGACAACAATGGAGGAATGAGATACGTCACTTGTTTGTAGGATCAGTTCATTCGGGATTTGTTCACCATAATAAACATATAGAATTAACCAGTCTGATCCATGAAATTCCATATGAAATTGACATTTATTCAATAATAATGGAATTGACATCAATTGGTGCAACTTAAAAAAATACATTATTACAAATTTAAAATAAAGCACAAACATAATAAATCAATAAATACATAATCTGTTAAAGTAATAACAGCATCCCATTGATTAAAATCTGCTGCTCATGACCCAGGGCAGACAGCAAATGGTTACAATGTGCTTTTTCAGCGGAAAGCGTGGCAGCTCGACTCTTTGTGCTGACCTCATTCATGCACGGGTGTGATTATTTTCCCAAGTCATTTAAAGCATTTAATTAATAAAGCGCCCATCCATTTATGGGATCCCCTTCATAGTTAGCTGAGCATTCCTTCTGAGCGCCACCGAGGCAAATCTGCTTAATTGAGAAGTGTCACAGGAGGCATCTGTAAACAGAAGGCGCAAAATAAATAGTTCCATGTACATTAAAGACCACCCCTATGGCCGATCTCATCCTCTATAATTGTCACCGTCACCCAGGGGCCAATAATCTTCTCATTTACCGCCTGTAACTAACAGATGAATCACACATATTCATGGCAGCACCAACACTACCTTTTGTCAAGGTAGTGTTGTTTAGCTTTGATGATGAATGGATGAAAGGAGGCGAGCTCGGTCAAGAGCTATGGATCACTGAACTTGTCTACTCTGCGCAGGCTGTCGGCAAAGTTTGATGCATGACCAGGGCTTAGGAAGTCAAAATAGTACAATACATGAGGGTTTAGTGTGTGTTTGGAGAGGAGGGTTGTTGATGTGGGAAGAAAATTGTATCTAAACATCCTCCAGTATCATCATATAGCTTATTTAATTATGTAGATTAAGCTTAATTTGACAAGACTCTATTCCAAAAGGTTACATTTTTATCATCCCCACAGGAGATTTCTTTCATAAATTTTTTTTTAAAAAATGACTATGACTGAGATACCAGAGTATGGCAGCGTTTCTGAGAGCGGAACCGTGTGCAGTCACTCTTGCTTGGTGGTATATTGGATCACGTCTGTCAGCTGTTTGTTTGTGTCAGTAGATGCATGCGAGAAAGTCGTAGAGTGTAGTCTGCTGACATCTGTCATCATCTTGGTCTCCCTCTGGGAGCCTGATGCTGGAAAGACACAACAAGCCCTTCATTGCCAACATGTCATGCAGAAGAAGAGGCAGAACCTCCGAAACACCATGCTACTTTTTAAAACAAAATGCCACAGTGTCAAACACTCAAGACTAAATACATTTTTATGGCACCAAAAAGACCAAAAATGCTACATCCATTTACAAGTGCTGTCAAGCATCCCTCAAGAAGCTCACACTGCTGACAAAAGCACAAACTGTCGAGGTAACATTGCAGGTGAAGACTGGCCTGCACTCACGCACAATGATACACATGAAGCATGACATGATATGACAGACGTAAGTGCACATCTGAGGAAAAAACGTGTGCTGGAAATCTGTAATATCAATAAACATATGGCTACTCTGGGCTGCAGTTCCAAAACACCATGCTGTGTCTCACTCACCTGCTGTGGGTGGGTGAAGTGGGAGGGGTGTCTGTGGCCGCGGGCCTGGGCATGCCTGTGTGCGCCGTTTTCTGGATGGTGATGATGGTTGGCGGGCCGCTGTTGCCCTTGTTGGGGTCGTTGAGCCAACGGTACGTTAACAGGAGGTCTGGGGGGATGAGGACCTCTAGCTGGGGATCTGTGCTGCTTTTTGGGGAGCGCCTGGAACTGTGCAAGGGGGATAACGGGTGGAGGAATCGGTGCGTGGGGAGCCGCCGCAGCAGCAGCGGGAAGACGTGCCTGTGTTCCCGGGTGAAGCAGAGTAGCCTGGGTTTGTTGTTTCCTATTCTGAAATGTTTTACTCCTCTCAGTGTGCACTGTAAGTGCAGCCTGGGTTAGGTTACTGGGATGATGCTGGGCAGAGGAGTGTGGGACTGGAGCAGTGCCTCCTTGGCGAGGCTGATTGGCACCATTTGTGACAGGATGTGTCTGTTGGCCCCAGCCTTGTGGTGGTGTTTGGATCGGCGCTGCTCTGTGTTGCTGGGCCATGTGTGCCTGTGGAAGGTGATTAGGATCAGCCAAAGCTCTTGAATCTGCACCCCGCGGTGAGGTTGGTCCCTGTTGGGTCGTCGGCCCTTGTGGCGGAGCAGAGCGGCCCACAGAGGCCTGCTGGCTCATGAGAGGCAGTGCCTGAGGGTTATTGTTGTGCATGGCTTCCTGCCTGGGGGCAGTCTGGCTACCAGATGATCCTCTGATGTCTCGCTGAGCGCCCTGCCTTTGTGTGTGGCCACTTCTCTGTGTGTGGCGCTCAGCCTCGAGCTGTGTTACACTGCGAGTGATTGGGCCATGAAGATCAGCCGAACGGCTCCGTGTCCGTCTGTCCGCCGACGGTGCATCTTGTCTGGGTGGCGTTCTGCCCCGGGAAGGGGTTTGGCTCCGAGGTCGAGGCTGGGATCTGTTTGGCGTCCTTACCTCTCGTATGGGAGGATGGATAGTGTAGTCTGTATAGTCAGAGGTGTACTCAGGTGATGCGTGTCCTCTTGGAGGTGTGCCGGTTGGATACGCTGGTGTCCCTCTGAGGAGATCCAATGGGTCTCTACTGGACCGGCGACGAGGCTCTGGCTCCTCCTGGTAGGTCTCTGTGTTGGCGTTTCGCTGAGGAGTGTACGCCGGGGTCACTCTAAGGAGATCCCAAGAGTTTCTATCGGATCGGCGATGAGACTCTGGCTCCTGGTAGGTCTGCGTGTTGGCGTTTCGCTGAGGAGTGTTATTACCGTTATAGTGTGTGTATCCAGTCGGGACTAGTCCAGGCTGACCTGCTTCTACGTGACCATTCAGCTGGGGGTCACTAGGATAGGACTGCCCACTTTGCATTCTGGGATTTAATTGCCCTGTATGCATCAAGTTTTGTTGGTTTTGTAAAGCGTTATAATTTGTTGTATTGGTAAGTGGAAATGAGTTGTCTCCCTGGGTCTGTTGACTAGTGTTTGGGTATGAGGTAAGATTAACATGAATGGTGGGTACTTGTGCATTGTTGTTTTGCTGGGCAGTTTGTGGCAGCGTGTTAAGGCTGACATGGACCGCCTGCGGCTGGGCGCCGCCCTGGGCAGCACCGGTCTGTATGAGAATGTTGGGATTTTGCTGCTGTGGGTTCGGGAGTGTGTTTGCATTTTGAGCATCAGTTTGTATGAAAGCCCGGTTGTCAATGCCATTGTGTGGGTATGAATTGGCGTTCTGAGAGGCATTGTGTAGGAGTCCATTTGTGCGGGTACCACCATTGTGTTGGTGTGTGTCGGAGTGGTGCAGCCCGTTCAGCGGCAGCGTCTGTGGGTTGCCGCGGCTTTCACGCGGGCCTGTGTATAAGCGGTCAGGCTGATGTGTGTGTGTGTTCAGGTGATAGAGTGGGGGGTGGGGACCTTGGCCCGAATCTCTTGCACCATTAGTTTGTGGATCTGGAGGCTTAATGGGAGCAGATGAAAAATGACGGGAGGGGAGAGCAGAGACAGCACAAGAAAGATGGAATGAGAAGGTTAATTTGTGAAAAGCCCTTTATCTTGTCAATGTGATGGTGCTAAAGTCAAAATCAATGGCTGAATCATATGTAAACTTTACTGTGGCTTACTATAGGCCCGGGATTTGGGTTGGTCTTCTGCACAAGCACCGCAGTATCATTTTGTCTTTGTTGTGCTGTAATAAAATAAATAACAAAAATAAATCACTGTGGTGCAATAAAACATGGATGATTCGGCATGATATATAAAATAGTGGACAAACAAAATGTCCATGGTCGCACACAAACTCACCCCTCCTCCGTCGTGCGAGGAAGACAATGAGCACGATGAGGAGCACGATGATTAAGATCAGCAGCAAACAGCCAATCACAATCCCCACCACTTCCCCTACATTCAGACATGTGGCTGGAACAGAAAGAATGGTGTCAAAGGGGGAGAATTAATAAAGATAATGAGTCTGGAGCCCAGACAGAGAAAAGGACAAAAAGAAAAAAAACAATTGAGGAGAGGAGGGGAAGATTCTAAAAAAAAAAGATGATGAAGGAAAAACAGCGAGAGAGACAAAGAAATGAAAATAAACGGAGGAGAGCGTATGTGTGAAAGTCACCGAATGACTTTGACCACACTCTCACCAGATCAATCTCCCAGGATACTTTCTGTCCCTCTCCTGTCGTGAAGACAGGTACAGGAACAGAGTCCAAAACCAACCGTCATTATTATCAGTCACAGAGAGGTCAGCGCCCCGCCATAACTCACCTACGACTGCCAAGTCTATCCCCTGCTCCGACGTGCCACCGGTGAGGCCGTTTCTGGCCGTGCAGACATAGAGGCCGCTCTCAGACGTAGAGAAAGTCTGGAGGCTGAGCACCCCGCTGTCCGGCTGGCCCGACGCGACCACCTGCCCTTCACGTTGCCATGCGAAGAGGGCAGGTGGCAGAGAGTCAGACATGCAGGTGAGACGCACAGTCTGTCCCACCAACACGTCCCCTCCACCGACACACTCTTTGGGGGTATCCATGGTCAGCACTGGGATGTCAGGGCCATCTGTTTAAATGTTGTGGATCAGAGGACATCTTTATCAGCATTAAGAAATATTTGGTTCAAAAGTAAAATCAAGAAAATCTAAGTTCCCCCAAAAAATCTGACTCTAATGCACAGATGATTTATTCAGCTTAAGGGTTCATCAGTTATTCAATTATGGGTTTAAGTCACCTCGTCTGGGTAAAGTAATTTTGATGACCCCTTCTGGACCCGGTCAAAGTATTACTGAGCTAATGAAGGAGCCGTGCACTTTCTTGTAGGATGTTTAAATCTGAAATCCCAATGGCTGCAAACTCTTGAATAAAAATGTGGCTCAAAAAAGTCTTATTTACTGTAGAACCTGAGTGGCGGGCTTGGAGAGTGAGGAGACACACCCCAGGTAGAAAACTGCAGCCTGCTGTTCAACTCTGTTTAGTGTTAGTGAGTCAACAATGATGACGATGACAAACAATGCAGTCTGTTTTTGTAAGATCACTTGAATTTCAAGCCATCCGAAGCAGTGAAAAGAGTTTTACTACAGGGAATAATTTGACAATTTGGCCATTATGCAACTCAAAAGGTTTTTAACTTTTAGGTTTTAACTAAATTTTGCTCAGATAAAGACAAACAGGCAGGCGAATTTAGTTATCTTTGGACAGAGCTATGCTAACTGTTTGCACCTGCTTCTTGTCTGAATGCTAAGCTAACCTCACTGGCTGCTGGTTCCAGCTTCATGTAAAACTGACAAATATGAGAGTGGTATCAATCATCTCGTCCAATTCTCGGCAAGACACCGAATAAGATCATCAGCACTTAATATTTCATGTAATTTATTTTAAAAAGGCCAAATATTTGCACCATTTTGCGTCTCAAATGTGAGGATGTGTTTCATATTATTGTAAATCATCTTTTAAGATGCCGCCTCAGCTTCTGGGAAAGTGTGAGGGGCTTTTTTTTTTCACTATTTCTTGATTGTTCTATTCATAGAGTGAGAAATTAAGAAATCAAAGGATGAAAATAATTTTGTTACCCTGTCCTGCTTTCTTTTGTCTATTTTACTGTAAATGGCACCATCATTTCAATAATGAACATCATGCATCATTGAAGATTTTAAACTAGTAATATAGACCATAAAATCATATTAACAATGTTTACTGAGGTTATAAATCAAGTGAGAAGTAGGGTCATTTTCTCATAGACTCAATCGGATGAAGAATGAAAGTTAAAGGCCCTTCCTTATTGGCTTTACTTTTCAGACACAGCGGTTGCTGGGAGCCACTCAAGTATGCTGTTTGGGTGATTGAGTGCTTTGGGATATTACTTTGAGTCTGTCACATCAGACGCTAAAGATGTGATCAAGACAAAGCTAGCAGCAGCACAACAAGCTTATGGGAGAACGTCCTATGCAATCCGAGTGCAATCCAGGACAGTGCGAGCAGTCCAATGTAGATAGAGTAGATAAGCTACTGTTGTTTGCAGTGGCTGCAGCAGATTAGCTGCCACTTGTCTTGATCGGTGCAAACTCACAGTAAACAGTGAGGCTCTTTGTGGCAGTTTGGGCGCTGACAAGGTTGCTGACGGTGCACGTGTACTCCCCGGCATCACTCCGCCGGGCCGGGTTGATGACCAGAGAGCCGGCTGAGATGGTGATCCTGGCGTCGACGGGGATGTTTGCGCCTCCTTTGCCCCACTGAACCGTGATATCTGTCCCGGCAGTCCACGTACACCTCAGACTCACATTTCTTCCCTCTACCGCCAGCGAGGGAACCAACAGACTCACCCCAGCCACTGTATCTACAGGGAGAGTAAAAAAAAAAGATGTTTTACCAAAGAGTTGCAAAAGCTTAATTACACCGTTAAGATTTCTTCAAAGGCACCATTACTGTATAGAGACATGAGAATATGAGAGAGCTCGATTCAAAAGTTGGAGTGACAGAACAATAGAGGGCACTTTTATGTTTCTGTTGAGGGTAATTTGTTGTAATTTAAAGAAAGTGAGAGCTGAGAAGGGGACAGGATTCCGATAGAGGCACAGATGGCGCATAAAGGGGGCAGACGGTGTGAGTGGTAGCCGAGATGCCTCTTGGCGGGCAGCCTAAGTTAAATAATTGGAGAGGGAGAAGAGGGGGGCGTGCAGACGGGAGAAGGCTGTGACTAAGAGAGAACCGCAGTGGCAACAGCAAACAAACAAAAACACTCGAGCAGCTACCAAAAAAAGCTCTAATCACTCACTTTCTGCCCATCTGTGACTCAGCAGAATCATTTTTATATTTTAGGATTTTACTCATTTCCAGAGTACGTTATTCTGAGCGAGTAGGAGGTTGGGAGGCGTGCTCAAGTACGCGGATGTGCCATGACATGAACTAGCTGCTGAGAGTCTGGGGAATGTGACCTTTTCGGCTATAATGGACTGGTGCTTCTAACAATTTGTTCACCCCGACACCCTCTTAGCGCTGCTGGTAGGAGGAATGAGAAAGACTGTAACATCGTCATCCCTCCAGTGTGGGCTGATGGCTGAAAATAAAGAGAGACCCTCTGCCGCTCAGGCTTTATTACAGTACTGAATGCAAATGAATGCAAATACTACTACTGTGTGCAAATGGGACGCTACATATTTAGATGGCTACAATATCAAACATCTAAGAGCATGAGAGCTGCATATCAAATGGGTTTTATTAGCATAAAGCCCTGAGCCACTGGCTTCATCCCCTCCTACTCCTCTTTCATTAATTTTACCTCGCCTTCTATGGGTCACTAATTTCATTATACCTCCCAGACTAATTCTCTTACTCCCAAATCCTCCCTCTTCTCTTTTTACTCCCTTCTGTTCCTCCTTAACATTATCGCTTCCCTCGAAACCATCCTCTACCGCACACTTCACCACCCCTCCCAACGTCCCTTCCCTCCTCCTCCTCCTCCTCCTCCTCCTCCTCTTCTTCTTTCTTATTTTCACTCACACTTCTTTATCTCTTACCAAACACCCTCAGCTGTACCGATCTGGAGCCGGGGACCAGGCCTGTTGTACCAGTTGGGGTCACCTCCACCGTGAAGTTCCCCGCATCTCGGAGCCGGGCGCCTAGGATTCGGAGCTGGGTCGCAGTGATGGTGATCCTGCCCTCGAACTGGGTCCCAGGGTTAATCGACGAAGATACTCCGGACCACGAACCCACAGTGACTCCTCCTTGGTACTGCCATGTCATGGAAAACACCTGGGACACTGTCAGCACCGTGAACTTGATCTCGGCACCAGTTTGAACGAGCACCGGGTTCGTCTGGAACTGGAACGCTATCTGGTTCTGAGCCAGCACATTGGCAGAGAGGAGGACTAAACCGAAAATAAAAAGTAGAGAGAACCAGTGGTGGAATGTTACTAAGTGCATTTACTCAAGTACAATATTGAGCTTCTTGTACTTTACTTGAGTATTTAAATGTCATCATATTTTATACCATAGACTGTAAGAAGATGGACGACATTGTATTCTAACATTTGAGAATTAGCTGTAAACACAAAGTACATCCGAGGCTGACGGAACGGTCATTCACTTTGCAGGTATTTTGGTCATAAACCAAAGTATTGGACAAAACATAGATTCTACCAGATGGGGGCGCTAGAGAGAATGTTAAAGGATCACCAAAGTGATTACAAGTCATCCTGAGGGAAACATATGGCTGACAAACCAACCAACAGAACGGACAGACGTTGCTATCCCGAAGAAAAGCTTTTGAAATGTAATGTATTGTTAAAGTTCACACCAGTGGTTCCAAACATTTTCCACAAAAAAAAGGCAGTGACAAGTTGGGGGCCCTTTTTACAGCTTCAGAGTTGTTAGCAGTTCCATAAAGACCATAAAGACATTTTCCCCTATAAAATTGTTTCATTCAAATAAATGTTCATGGTCCAAAGAGGTAAAATTATCGAAAAGATACAGAAAAAGAAAAACATTAATCAAATCAAAACAAATACATTCATGATTACCACCCCTGAGATTTATCTTGTGACCTTCTGGAGGAATGTAGTTACTGTAACATTTGCTCCACATTGAGCAGCTACAACAGTGAAATGCAGCCAACACACTGACTCATCAGTATTTGCAATTTAATAATAAAATACTCTGTTAGAGGAGCCATTTTTCTGCAAAACTTTACGTTATACTTTGAGAAAATGATAATGATACTTTTCTGCACTTTTACTGGGAATTTCAAGGCAGTGCTTTCACTTGGAATAGAGTTTTTTCAAATTGATGCATTGGTACTTTTACTTAAGCAAAGGATGTGGATGCTTCTTTCTCCACTACAGAGGGCAAAATCTATAGATACACAAGGAGTGGGCTCATGGGGCAAAAACCTATTAGTAAGGTACACACTCTATTCTCCCTGGAAGATTTCACACCATGTTTTTTGGATTGTAAGTGATCCCAAGGTAAACATCCATTTTGTGTTTTTGTTGGGCAGACTTAACGTAAGCCGTGTCGAAATCATATTTGCCGTCTCTCTTCTCAAGAATCAGCGGTGCATAGGCAATTTTTCAAAAACAGTGTTGTAAAGAAACCACTGATTTAACAGGCATACGACTATTGTATGCTGTTTGTCCATCTGTAGTCTGTTTGTGAGTGAAGATGAGAGGAAAATCAGTGTTTTTGTATTTGACTGCCAGTCCTCCTTGTTTGTGTTGGTTTTCCAAATTCCGGCTGGGAGACTCAGGCTAAATTCTCATTGCCGTTTTACTGGCATATAAAAGCTACCAGGCAAGAAAGCTCTGGCCAATAAATTATAGCGAATGAAATCAATATGGTCCTGATCAGTTTGGCTGGACTGCTCCTTACAGTTTTCACAGGGGAGCAGAGTATAAAACGACAAGAGCCAACAGCGAGATGGATTGCGTTCAGGTTCCCACACAGTGTTGTTTAAATACATCCAAAAATGTTTTGGTGCCCGATTAAAAATATCAAGAGCCTTGTTGCTTTATCAATAGAGACTGAAAAATAAACATACATGAGTCAGAAAGGACAAAACTCCAATGAGTGACAGCGTTGTTGCCTTCATGTGCTGTTGGATTGTTTTTTACAAGGACACAAGAGCAATTCAAATAAGTTGTAAGTACGAATGTAAGAGTCAACATTAATATGTAACTATTAAAGTGATTTAGCTCCAGATATGTACCTTAAATGAACAATGGCAGAGAGCCCAGGAGTCATGACGACAACTGTGTTGAACTGATGATAAACCACTGAGATTAACTGGAAGGTGGCGAGTCTACCTTTTCACTCTAAATTTGTCCTACATTTATTCCAAACTTACTGCTGCTCCTGAAAACGTAAAATAAATCCCAAAGACGTTTAGCTCAGGCGTTTAGAATAGAAGAAGAAAAGAAATGCCTTTATGAACGGTGTAGGTTAAATCCTTATTTTGAACTGAGATAGAAAACAGCCCAATTAATATTTAACTTGCTGATGTTGCCGATCGCTACTTTAATTATCTTTCATGCATGAACAACTACCCTTAGTTAATCAACAATTAAAATATCATTTACATTCCTTGTAATAATTTTCTGTTCTCATTTTGCCTCCCAAATACCTAAAGTTGATCATTTTTATGCTTCCAACACTGTTTTATACCAGAGTAGGGAGTTTACTCATTTGGTACACATTATGCAAGCTCTTTGCAGACATACAATGCCGGCGGGAATTATTCTCTTATTTTTGTTATTGTGAATAAATCCTATTAAAAGACCAAAACCAGCAATGTATCAATGTGTTTCTAAATACTTCTGTTTGTAGAACCAACCCCCCTTTTTTCTTACTGAAGTTGCAAACCTCTAAAAACTGCTCAAATACATTTCTTCAGGGGTAATTTCCAACAGCTGGGCACTGTGGCTTAAACAAATGTTGCTCAAACAGGAATAAATAGTGCATCTGTTGAGGACTAGTTTCATCTGCGGAGTAACATTTGGTGCTCTTGTTTTATTTACAGCAGAATGACAGCATATGACGGATTAATTCACAATTAGTTGCTCACATGTGTTTTGTATAGTGTGTGGACATTGATAATGACATATCAGTCCGTAGATACACAAACACTACATGTTAGTAGGATTATACCATTATTGGTTTTGGTCTCTTTTCATTTGTTGACAATAATGAAATAGATTATCACCAGCTTTATTCCTTAAATTGTGCATGTTAGGCGAATAACAAGACAGCTTGTCAAATTTATGCATTTGTTATTTTGCTAACTCTGTGATTTATGTCATTTAAAGCAGTCTGACCCGGACTGAACAATCTTAACACATGCAAAGTCATTATTTCATAACCAAAAACCAAGTATCGGCATTGGACGTTTGTCCCATTGTTCATGCATGAGCAACAACTACGTATCAATACTGTCTGTAGCCAAAAGCTGCAGTACTGCCCATCCCTATCAACAAATAACTAAATGGCATACAGATTTAGAAACAGTGACCTCCCAGTCACTCTGAATCATCACAACAGTTCAGATCTAGCAGCCTGTGAGGAGGCCCTGAAGGCATCACGTCACTCAGCAGTCAGTGCACAGACGGGAATGCAGCCGCGCTGGTTTTAAGACGAGCTTTGTGTTTGAAAATTGTTTTATACTCGTGCTTGGAATACCACATCGTCCCCTCCCTGGCCTGGTTTTTTTTCCAAAATTTTTCTTTTTTACTTCCCACAGAAGAGACAACCGATCCTCTTCCCTTTGGAGACTTCTGTGAGCCTGTTTGAACCATTTCAACGTTACTGTCTGAGCAGAAGAAGAAAAAAAAGCTGTCAGTGGAAATTGTTTTACCTGCCAGCGACAGACTGAGAAGGAGCAAAGGTTGTCTCATGTCTTCAGTCAGGCCGGTCTGCAGAGAGATGAGAGTATTTCAGATGCAAAATCAAGAAAAAAAAATGTTATGATCAATGTAAGCAGTTCTGCAGCCTGTACAGATAATAACTGTGCCATATGTTATTACATTTCCATTATACCTGACTAAAACAACACAGCAATAAGAGGAGTAAGCTGTGTGAAACTTACCAAAGTATTTTCCCTCTGCCTTCATGTTTATTGATACTCCGTGTGGGTTTGTGCTCCAGAACTTATGAGTCAACTTCCTGTTTCTCAACCACTACCTGTAACAGACTCACCTGTCCTCTTAAAGGGCCAGCAGCCTGCGAGAGCGCTGCAGCAGAGTAACAGGTGGTGGGAAGTGCTCAGGTACAATTCTGAGGTACAGTACCAGTCAAAAGTTTGGACACACCTTCTCATTCAACTACTTTGTGCAATCTAAAATATAAAACATATTCTGGTTTGTTGAGCATTTGTTTGTTTACCACATAATTCCATATGTGTTCCTTCATAGTTTGGATGTCTTCAATATTAATCTACAATGTAGAAAAAAATAAAAATAAAGAAAAACCATAGAATGGGAAGGTGTGTCCAAACTGGTACTGTCAAAGGAAAATATTCCACTATATGCAATTTTAGAGTTGATGTTGCACTACTTCATTTCAAGTTCATTTCCAGACTTATTTTTCACATGGAAACAGGAGCATGTTTGAAGAAAAAGAGGCTAATGTGATAGGCTAAGTGTTGATATTTTCAGCTGATGTATTAGTGCCACCCACTGGTTAATCCCAGCTAACAGCACTCCTGTCAACAAAGAACTCAGTGGGAGCCACAGCTGTGATTCCCATGATTATTCATAACCTCTCTACAAATACAAATGGATTTATAATCAGTTTCAAATCACTCGTTACATCATTGCCCCAGGATGCGTTTCATGAAGTGAGAAACTGCAGAGCTCACCCCTGAATAACTGATGTCATTAAGTTTCACTGCTCTCGTTGTGTAAAAGAGGCTCGTAGCTGAGGAAACAAACTCATCTCAAAGTCTATTTAGAAGCTGTTTTAGAGCTTTCAATCATATTACATAATCTTGCTCGACAGATGTTTTTCATGCAAGAAGCTGAGGTATAAATTCAGATTTATAAAAGAATATGAACATAATTTGAATGTGACTCCACTAAATCAGCATCTAATTTATTAAACCGTTGTATTTAAAGGGTTTTTCTTCTGAATAATCCCTGTGGAAGAAGAATAAAATCATCGAAATCCCCCCTTTGCATGAGAGACAATTATTTAAAAGAGAAAAAAAAAGAGAATAGGGTAATTCATGTATTACTTCCTCTTTACATCCAAAGCCAAGGCAATGTGTTGTGTCTGCGGGGCAAATAGTGTTCGTGCTGGATAAGAAACCTGCAGTACAAAGCCTATTTCATAATGAGTTCCAACATTGTCACTGGTTTCCCCTTCAGAAGAATACCATTGCATTTATCTCTGTTTACAAACAGCTCAACCCACAGTGGTGTGAAAACCCGAACCGAACATGTCGTATTGTTGTGGGAGCATGTGTTTGGACATAGGTCAGAGGAGGACCCGGGCAGGTTTGGAATGAGGAAGGTGGGGGAGGGTGTGGGTGTGGGTGGGCTGTTACAATGGAAAGTTGACTTATTTAAAGCAACGAGGCACAAAGAAGAAAGAGGCCTTTACTGTACAGGAAAGAGGGGGGAGTCAGGGAGGGGAGGAAACTGCTTGAAAACAAGGTGGCGCCTACGTGACTCACTGACTGGACCTGACAGGCTGAGAAACAGCCGAGCAGAGAGGAGAAGACAGTCCTGCAACATTTAGCTTTACTCCTGTTTTTGAAGTTGTGTGCAGCAACAGCGGTAGATCTAGAAACTGACACCTTTAACTAGATTATATCTCGCAATGCGATGGCAACTGCTTTGAAGATATTGTTTTATTTTGTGCCATAAATCTACTCGCCGAGTGAATTGCAGTGCACCTTAACCCTCTGAGAAAGTGAAGTGGAAGAGCTCTGGCAATCGACTGTGTTGTTTGTCTCAATTTTTTTTGGAGAGGTAGGTGAATCCCACTCTGGGGCCTTTTTGATGTGGATGACTTCGAGGTAAACAGCAAAAGGGAATTTCAGGGTATATTTAACGCATGCAGGTTAGGGTTGTGTTGCTGCTCTGCTAGCCCTGCTTCCTCTCTCGCTCTCTCTCTCTGTGTTTTAGTTGTAGACGCTGTGCTTGAGGGGGTTCATTTCAGTTTTGGCTGTAGTCCCGTCCCCAATTTTGGTTCCAAGTTCTGTCTGCAATGCCAATACTGCTGTTCTCCGGGTGCCTCACAAATAAATTAAGAGAAAAAGAATACCCTTAACATTTGTATTACATTTTCCAACAGGGGGACATGCTGCTTTAATTGCTTTTTTATTTTTTTTTTGCTCTCATTTTAATTTTACATTTTCTCTGGAGGTGATGTTATTATTCTTGCTGTGGTGGCAACCCTGCTGCACAATTAAAGAGGAAACGGTATGCTGTTGCTGAGGTCATGGACAAATTCCTCTCTCTGTTCTCTGTCTACATCAGCAGGTGTTATGGACCTACAGTATTTCCTGAGCTGGAGAGCTGCCCTGATGCTCCTCTTGTGTAAGGCTTTTTGTTGGAACCACCGGCCGAAAGATTCCTGTTTAAAAAACTGTCACAAAACTACAGGAAGAAAACAGTATTTTTCAGCATTGCATCCTGACATTAGTGCCCACACCTGCATTATTTACATGTCTTTCATCCCTTACCTATCAAGTTAAGACATGTGATTAATACTCCTTGTAGTGAATGCACAGAGGCTTAACAGGTCCACTGCAGTCTTGACACAGATTTTTAAGATATTGATGTGGTTTGATGGATATCACATTAGGCATGGCTGTCATGCGCCATAAATCATCGCCTGACATTGTTTGACAGAAAGCAGCCATACATATTCATAAAGTGTATGCTGGGGACAGAGATGAAGTATTATGTCATCGTTTGTTTTATAAGCTATATATTCTCCCCCAACAGTAAACCAAAAGGTCAGGACTGATGAATATGAACTACTGTGACTCACACTGGTCATCTGAATAGAAACAAACTGTATGATGCATGTAAGCTCCATTTCGATGCAATAACAAATGGTCTCAATCTCTCTCCTCAGTGCCATGTGGGCTCCAATGTATGTCGGTGCGCATTCTCAATGAGGAGCCTGTGCATGTAGTGCCAGACTCCAGTCTGGTTTTGAAAGCTCGGATCGAGCATGGGCCCCTTGAAGAGGTCTCCGCGGTATCCTGGGAATGGGAGCCTGAAACTGGAATCTCCCCCGATAGAGTGACGCTGGCCACCTGCCCCGGCAGAGGCCCCGAGTGTGCTGGTACGAGGCCAAATGTCCATGTGAACGTGGAGCAGCAGGAGACGACACTTCAGATTAATGGATACAGCGGAGCGGAAGGCGGCGTGTACGCTGTGACTGTGACGGATCACAAAGGGGCCAAGACAACTGCACACTGCATCGTCAGGAACTATGGTATGTATGATACTCAGCTTATGAGTGTAATCATGGCCAAGTACTGAGTCAACATCAGAGATATTGCTGAAACTATTAGATTCATCAATCAGGCAATTGACGAAAATGAAAAAACTTATTTTATTATAAAATACCATTTTTAAAGAGCAACTTGAGTTTGAGAAGTATGCATGCAGTCACTTTATTAGACTTGATCATGGCCCCACTCTGTAGTGTTGACTTCACATAAGTTCCTCTCTCTAGTAATTCTGTCCTCTAGAGTCTAGACAACATACCATAATAACCTCACCTTGAATGTATTTTTATTTAGTGGTGAAAGTGGCGATCAAACTCAAATGTGTGTGATGTTGCCCTTTGATTTATCCATCAAATGAAACTGACCAACATTTGAAGGTTACGGCTTCTCCAATAAGAGGATTTGCAGGTGTTCTCATTTTAACAGCCTTTTTTTCGACAAAGCCTTCTCACCTCAAGGTCCATTTAGTAGCATTCAATCATAATACATTTTCTTTTTCTGTATTGGATTAGAAATTGAGGTTCAAAGTTATTTTTTTGACATTTTTGGCAACAATCCCTGTTGAATCCCTTTGGCTTTTTTGACAGTTTTTCAGAGAAAATAAGTAATTGAAAGCAGAAACATGGGCTTTTTTGATATTTTATGACTTAGCTGAACCATTGATCGATTGCAAAAATGAGCTGATGGATGAATAATTGCGGCCTCCACAATCTATAGGCAAGAAAAAGGTCCTATGGACAGAAAGGATCAGTGGATGTTGGGGTTGTAAGAGGTCGCCTTTTATATAAGTAATGATATGAAAGCAGGAATAATTTAAATGCTCATCAGCTTACGATGTCCCGGCCTTTCTAGTGTTGACTCAAACAATTACCAACTGTATAATGAATGTGTTTATTTTTCACCCCAGCAGGCATGGTTTCTTTCTGATTGTGGATGTCTCATTTAATAATGAAACACTTGAAATGAAATTTGCCTATAGGCTCTGCTCACTGGGTCTTCCTTTTGTGTCTGTGCTTCTAGACGAGTCTGGTGGCGTCGTAGCTTCAGAGTTTTTTGTCAAACCTTCCATTGCCTTAACTCTCATCTGTCTGCTCTAACAGTATCAATTCATCAGCTCCTCTCCACATCTGCTCGCTCAGCTTCCAGGGCTTTCCATCATCTCATTCTCAGACATTATGCCGCACTCTCCCATCTCATTATTGTCCGTGAAGCTGAGACAGTTTTCTCCCGACAGCGTTAAACGTCTCTAATGATTCTTTGTCTGCGACCCGCTTGGACAGCCATGTGTCCATTATTCTTTTTTAGAGAGAGTTTTTACCTCCGCTTCCTATCACCTCTTTTCATTCTAATCCCTGCCGTCTCTCATCTGTCTTCACAGAGGCGGTGCACCACGTCTCGGTCAGTGTCAACGTGTCCCACTCCACGCTGGTTTGTGGCGAAGCCTGGGGGACGGAGCCCCACTTCAGCTGGTTCCATGAGAGAGTCGCCATCACCAAGACTGTGGGGAGAGTCTCCGGAGATGGAACGACATTGTTTGTGACCAAGACTCCCATCTGCGGCCACTTCACCTGCATGGTCAGCAACAAGATGGGCCACAGTTCTGCCACATACACTGCAGGTATGAGTTGAGACCATAGTGTGTATTTGTTCTTCTATAACAAAGGAATTATGCTGTTCTTAGAAATGTAATGTCTAGACTTAACGAGTCAGGCGCTAAAACAGACAGAATTAGAAAAAGAAAAAGAAAACAGTTTTTCCAAACATGTTCTATTATGAACTCAAAATATGTTTCAAACTGAAAATGAGCATACGCCTCATATAAAGCTGCACAGATCAATATTTGTATATAAAGATAAGATAAGATAAGATAATCCTTTATTAGTCCCGCAGCGGGGAAATTTGCAGGCTTACAGCAGCATAGAGTAAAGTGCACACAAGAGACATAGTAAGAAAGACAAGATAAATAAATAAATTTTAAAAAAAGGAGAAGTGGCAACAAATTAAATTATCAACAAATTAAATTATCTTTAATAAGAAAGGGCTCACTTAGTGGCAAATCCCGAGAGTATTTTTCAGCACATTCTTTTGGTTTTACAGCCCACAACTGTTTTGGTTAATTCTCTATCAGCAAAGAAGCTCTGAAACTCTTGCTCATTGCACTTTGATCCGTGTATCGTATCACTGGTAGTGTTTCAGTGATAAAGGATTTTCCACAGTGCGATCAATAAATCACTTCCGCCACTTCTCCTGCTACCGCTGCTACCACTGTTGCTAAACAAGCGGAAAATGCAATTCTTCGTATCTGCTAAGAGGCGTGATGATCCAAAGACAGTCGGGGTATTTTAGGATACCTCCTGTTAGCTGTTGCTGTTCCAGTCAGTTTAGTGTCTTTACAGGCTTGTTGCAAAGGACCTTTTTTTGGCCTTTTTGGGCCAGCCATGTCAGATGATGGGTTTTTTTCCTCCCCCTTATTGGTTGTCTTTTTCCTGGCTGACAGCATCTTGTGAGACAGAGGGCAAAGGGACAACAGCCGCTGTATTGTGTTCTGTCCTCCTGCTGATGTTTGGAGGAGTTCTGGCGTTTCTGCTGTGGAGGTACAGTAATGCACACAGACACAAATCTCATTTTCAGGCCATACGCTTGGAGAAAATAACACAACAGTAGGCGCTGCTTTAAAAAATACTTTTTTTTAACTGAAGATACAAAATAAAAACACCAAAATGCTACACAGCTATAGCATCCTAAGTGACAGGCACAAAGCATGACAGGCCAGACTGTGTCTGCTGACACAACCATTGCCTGTTTACTCGAGCCAGCGCTCGGTTTGTCACTGCTGTTTGATCCGAATTGGACACTTTGTTTCTTTTCAGGCGACACAGGCACAGAAACAGGGGAGAGAGGCTGCACGAACATTTGGATGACACCATCTGAAATATAAAAAAAAGGCCCGGGATACAAAAGAGGAAAACAGCTAAATGAACTGGATTGTGAGGTTGGAACTTCCTGTCCTGTGAGCAGTATGACCTTAGACTGCATTGGAACAATGTGACAAGCGAACTGCTTGCTGGCAAGTGAAACATATCTAAAAATGGATATTCAGCTTGAAGTGCCAGCAATGTCTTCACACTGCCTCCTCGGCTGAGCCTGACACTGTGTATTTAATAATGTGACCAGGTTTGTTATCTTTAATCACATGTACATTGTAATGAAAATTACCTTCAAATGATGCCTTCATAATAAAATCCCTTTAAGGAATGTGACAAATGTCAGTGATTTTCTGGTTGTTTAAATCTATCTTTTAAAAAAAAAAAAGGTTTTGAAAGACAGACAAAATGGTGTTCCTATGATCTTTTTGTCTGAACTACTATTAGATGTTGGATTTGTTTGAAGCACTCATCTATGAAACACTCTTTCAACAAAAGGTTGACGTTGGCAATTGTGAAACTGCAAAAACAGTATTTGATAACAATTCCAATGATAGGGATTAAAAATCTGAAAATTATGGGATGTAGGCAAGAGTAGGTATACAAAAGAATGGGAATATAAAACTGAAATATGATAATTTCTTGCTTTTTGGGTGATAATCTTTCCAGTACTTTTTTGTTGAATCTGTAAAATGCATCAAACTGAAATAATTGACATTGATCAGTCGTTGCTTATTTAGTCTTAAAATACAGCTCCTATCAGCTCAAAATGTTCCCGACTCACTGTCGATTTGTCTTCTGGGGTGACCGTTCAATTATGTTTTGTTCAAGTGTTCTTGGTGCATCCAGAAACTGCAAGTTGTGTGTGAAAGATAACACTCTGAATAAACTATCATCTACACTGGCAGTGTTAACTTTCCCAGTGCAGAGAAGAGATGAACCCTCTAACCTCCAGCAGTGTTATGGCTGCGCTGCGTGGATCTGTATTGGACCATGTGGAGGAAACGGGACCAGAGGAGCCAGAGGTCCAGGACACGTTATACAGGGCGTGGGCGGAAAAAAAGCAATTGAACATCTGCCATGAAAGTTTAGGTGTGCCTCAGAGTTTTAACCAAAGATCGTTTCTGTCTTCTATGATGGTAATTTGAAAAATATCATAAGAGAAGACGCTCTATTTTCAGCTACGAAAGTCTTCAATTTTGCCAGTATGCAAGAATAGCAGATACAACTTATATCTCCCTGAGGCTATATCCCAAGGTGAGAAAGACAATGATGAAATATTATGAAAATGGAATGAAAACTGCAGAGTCATAGGTGTGGAATACAGATCACTCATTACCGAAGACACGCAGTTTAAGCTTATGTGCAACTTCTAAATGCACTTATACATGAAACACAGCTTCATGTGGGTCTGTAAAGCTGCAACTGCAGAAAATATCATAATCAGAAGCTGCTTATTGCACATACAAGGAATTTGTCTAGGTGATTAATTGGTGCATAACTGTTAATAACTAACACAGTGCAATAATAAAGACATCATTTAAAAAGAAAAAGAAAATATGGTTAACAAATAAAGAGTATATATAAGAGTATGTTAAAACAACTATATTATATTATTATGGTGTCAAAATGTGCATGGGTGTATAACTGTGAGAAATATAAAAACACACTGTGTGCAGAATATACCTCTAAAGAGCACTTTTGACAGTACAAGCATTAAAGAAGAGCAGAACACTTCTCCAGTGGCTTCCTCTCCCAGATTTGTGCCAAAAAATCCCCTCGTCATGAGCCCATTAGCACTGCTCCCAATGTATTGTTAGTATACCGTTCCCTCTAGAGTTCTTGTGCCTCCCACCAGACTGCAGAAGAGACGGAGGTCCTGGAGAGTCACATCCATCATGTGGAGCTGAACCTGCAAGCCGTGGAGCCTCCTTATGAAACCGGATGTACAGAGAGCTCCATTGTTGCCCAAAAGCTACAAAACAAAACACTGGCCCACTACATTGCCATTGTTATTTTAAGTCAGTCCATCATACACTTCCCTGCTGCTGAACAGCACAAAAGCTGTTACTGAGACTAGCTGACAAACTGTTAAATATGTTTATGACCATTTTTGTTTATAGATTTTAAAATAACAACAAAATTGGCTAGGGGCTCAGGGAGTGTATGAAGTATCGAGGGGAACTCATTGTTGTTTTTTGTCTTTTCATGGGCTTTGTTAACAGAAACTTCAAGTCTACAACTTAACTACAACTCTTTCTCAATAAAGTTGTGTCAGTATTTCCCAAAAAGTAGCTGAATTATCTTTACTCCATGCCAGATTGGAGTATAGCTGCCTAGACCCGCTGTCTGCAGAGAAAAAGGTCAAAAATATCATGCAAGATTTTACTCCACTAAACCGGTGTCATAACATTAGTCTACTAGCAGCTTTGTGATGCTGCACTTAGGCACAGTGGTGCTTTGTGCTAAACACTAGCAACACCATGCTAACATGCTCACAAAACAAAACTAACATGCTGAAGTCTAACAGGCATTGATTAACATCTAAGTTTAGTATGGCAGCAGTTTTATTAAAAAAATTATCAAGTACAGCTGGGGCCGATAGGAATGTCATTAATATTGGGTCATAAACAAGAGTCATACAAAACTGTCACTTATGATTATTAAAAAATGTCAAGGGAGATTCATCCTCTAGGCATCATGAATGTCTGTGCAAATTATAATGGTAGATAAATTAATAGTTCAGCCTGGACCAAAGAGATGGGCCGCAGCAATAATAAAGTGATATTAGCCAACTGTCTTGGTTGAGAAAAAGACTGGAGTGGGTGCTTTATTAATTTGACATAAGATCTCCTTCAGAATGATCTGTAAATAATCTCGATTATAGAGACATTGACGGACTCTGAGGACTGACAATAACCGAGAAATGGCTGGGAAGGACTAACCATTAGAATGGTCCGTCATAATTCACACAGTCCATAAAATAGAAAAGACTGTCTGCTGATTCCTGACAGCTCAATAATATCTTATCACCATCTCTGCTCTCAAGTCACACACACACACACACACACACACACACACACACACACACACACACACACACACACACACACACACACACACACACACACACACACACACACACACACACACACACACACACACAATAGCTGATTCATAGATTCAGATTCCTGTTTGTGGGGTTTATTGTTCTCTGGGGTTGTAAAGAGCACTGCACTGATTCATGGCGCATCCATGAGAAACATCAGCGACCAGTCTTCCCTCCTTTGACCCCCGATTATTCGATGTCTTTGTGCATTCCAGCCATGCAACTCTTATCGCAGCTGCATTTCCTTGCCAGAACTATACATATTCATGTTTATAGAGATAGGGAGCAGTGAAGGGCTAACAAAAAGGAGAATGGGTGGTCTGGTGTGATTAGAGAAAAATGTGACCAGCTGTTATGGAGACTCAGAGTTTGGAATTTCTGAAAGTAAGCATATTTTTATGAGCTTCTTAGCTCTTTAAGTAATAACTCAACATTTTGGGATTAGCCCTCTTTCTGAGAGTCAGATAAGAAGATCAATACCACTCTCATATTTGTACAGTAAATATGAAGCTACCGCAAGGATACGATTAGCTTAGCATTATGGCTGGAAACAGGGGTTAACAGCCACTCTGCGAATAACCCCTTGTAAAACCTCGAACTTTACATTAATATTTTCAACACTTTTTTTTTTTTTTAGGGACTAAACAAAGAGGCTACATTGTGTTAATTAGCGTGTTTTAGAGGTGCTGGTAATAGAGATAGATTGCGTTATCTCCGAAGAGAGCCAGGCAAGCCGTTTCCCCCGATTTGCAGTCTTTTGAGCTAAGCTAAAGTAAGCTAAGCTAATCAGTCGCAAGAGTTTCCAGATGTGACTGACAAAAAGAGAAAAATAGTCCAATTTTTAATTTTCATTAGGGAGAGGGTTTAATCCATCCATCCATCCATTCATTCATGCACCCAGCATTGAATATGAGCCTCAAATATCACCATTATTAAAACATTAAAAGTCTTCACTTCACAGATCTATGACTGAATAATAATTCCGACAGTGAAATAAGGTTCAACCTAATGGAAGAGTATGAAATGATTGGATTTTGACAGTCATCAGTCATCAGTCAGTGCAGGAGGGGGTGGATTTATTGGAATGCAGCCTAACTCTCTGTAGGTCGAAAAAGCAGTAGATTGTATAAAAAGCAGTAAAAACTGTAAACCACTAAATTACAAAAAATAAAAAGACAAAAAAAAGCTTCCCCATTGAGCATAAATCTTTTTAGCACTACCATCTGTTATAACTTGACTGACATGAGAGTCTGTATTCATCTTCTCTCAGCAAGAAAGCCAATAAACCCATTTCCAAAAATGCTAAGTGATTGTCATTTTGGCTCAAATTTTAAAAAACTTCACAAAGCTCAAGGTGCATCAAAATCCAGGTTACTTCCTCACTTTACAGAAACCTCTAAAAAAAAGTGCCAAATATCAACTCAGCAGACAGTGAATCACAAACTATGCTTACATACACAAAGATTGTGGCATCAGTAATTCACTATTTGTTGCTGACTGTGCCCAGCAAACACAAAGTCCTGTGCTTCAAAGGCCTTCTGGGTGTCTTTTCCAGGTCGACATCTGTGATAATTCTCCGCGCTACCGAGTCATTTGTCATCTATGGGATGGAGGAGATACGGGTGTGCAGCCTGAGAGTCAAGTTGTTTCCCCCCTCTATAACACCCACCCTCCTCACAGCAGCAACGGTGGAGGTAAAATAAAAACGTCACACACACAAGATACGGACGCTGAAATAAAGACGTCAACATCCGGTGAGGTTTGGGAATCGTGTCCTCAAGCCTTAGCTTTTCCTTAAGCCTCCATCTCCACGTCCAAACATGTGCCTTCTCCAATTGTACTCATTGTGACTTCTCTCCGGCATCACCTCCCATAACAAAGACACACCCTTTACATCCTATTTCACACAGTATCTGTGAACCCCTACAGAGGACACAGCACCTCACTCCTTCCTTAGCAGACCAGACTTTCTCTTGGTGAAGTGCTCCCACTCCTGGTGAGAAGTGAAACTGCAGGGGGTCTTGTTAATCCAGGTTGTATAAACCAACATGACAGACAGAACTCATATTCAGTAAATGATTATCCTTATCCTTCTATAGTGAAGACTCAGGTTCCTCTTATTGATGAATGTAGAGCAGTACTATGCACAATACTACAAGAATGAATTGCAAAACAAATTTAGGTTGGAGATAGTTATTCCTTTAAGAGATGTTGCTGATATTTTATGTCAATTTTTATTTTTGCTTGTTAAAAATTCTGTGTGATGGGTTATTTTGTATGATTGATTCATTTTGCTGTGTAGAAAATGCAAAATGTTCTCTCATTTTTTAGTGAGAAAGATTGTGCTCTCCAAAAAAAAAGCAGTGTTTACTGGGTCCTCTCAGAGCCACCCTCATGATAAAGCCTCTTCACTGAATTTTAAACCCAAGTTCTGATTTGATTGTGAAGCCACAACCTGTCACTCAGACGCGTGGCTTCCTGCAGCATGTTGAGGAATATAAAAAGGCGCTGCACTTTAACTGTGGTTCAGCACACAGCTGTATTTTAAAACTGTGCAAGTTGCGCTTTAGCTGGACGTGGTCTTTGTCGCAGCTAAACGTGTCAGAAGTTCGGTAACAGAGCACCAGCCCCCATATGTTTCTCCTTTCACACTAAACACCATGTAACGGATATTTTGTGTGCACCACAAGCCACTGAGACAGCGACAGCCTTGAGCAGGGAGCTCACACTCCTTTTCCCCAAATTCTTCCTCTTATAGCTACCAGGTCAAGGTGTTTCAGATGCAGCTAATCATCGTTAGCTAATCAAGGAAACCTGCAGAGCAAGAAGCATGAGAGGAAAAGACAAAAATAGAAAACAGCAAATTAACCCCAACAAAAAGGTACATGTAACAGTGTTGTGTTATATGTTTCTGTCCAAAAAATGACAAGAAATATCAAACAATAAATGGAAAATATATGTAGCTGCCACCTAATCATCAGTATGAGAGACACCTGTGTAGTTCTGGCTGTGGCTGTCAGCCTGGTTTGAACATCCAGTTGCCTTGTTAACTCTTTTCTAAAAATGGTAATTCAGAGCTGTATTAAAGCTGACACATATTTGCCATTGGTATTTATTTTAATTAGAACCATTTATGTAGCTGCTTTGGTAATTATGATAAAGTGTTGGCTGCCTGGATTGCTGGTGCATCAATATTTGATTTTGCAGAATTATATATCGTGGCGAGGAAGAATAAACATGACAGGTAACCCCCACACTACACAGACTGAAAGACGTTTAAAGGAGTCTAAAGGGAGCTATCCAACAAACCTCAGCCGCAGAAATGATTGAATTTACATCCATGACAGTCTTAGAAATATGACCGCAGCAGGGTTGGCTGTGATTTATTTATTTTTTTCATACTTTGATGGCAGTTGTGGATAAATTCCAGCCTTATGCTGTTAAACAAGACAAACTGTTTGAATAAGTTGGGCTGCAAGAGATGAAAATGTACTGGTATTTTACTTGATAAATAAAATTCCCAATGCTTAACAGTGATAGTCAGATTTTGTTAGTTGCTTTTCAATAATTTCATATTAAGGGGGAAATTTTGTGTTTGTATAGACTAATCCCAACAGTACCTAACACCCAACTGTAGTTCCAACTGTAGTTTAGCATTTTTAAGCTTATTGTTTTGGTTTAACAACCAACCAAACTTACCGGTTTTGGTTCACCGCTTTTATCAGCCTTGTTTCCAGCAGCAGGCATCCGTTATATAGGAAAAAGCTCAAAAAACAATATGTATCGGCGTGGCTAGATGCATGACAATTATCGGATTTGTCACACACAGGCTAAAATGTTGCGTAAAGTTACTTGCAAGCACAGCTGTATTCTTCTCGCCGCTCCCAAAAATATCCCATCTAGGCATCGACGTCAGCTTGCTTTAAAAAAGAAAAAAATATATTTATAGGTGTGTAAAAAAGTTGTTTGTGTTTTGTAAAAAAAACACATTTGCGCTGCTGCATCTTGTGTTTATGACTCGAAAATATGAGAATTTTAGGCCTCTAGTACGATTGTTCAACATTTCCCACCTGGCAGCAATGAACTGTACACTACACTTCTATCAACAAACGGCAGACGGACAAAGTTAGCAACTTTTTGGTGAATATAGTGGAGGATTTACAATTTAAGATAACAAAAATATCCACTGGCAAGCAGGTGAATAAGTTACATTTTGACTATTTTTCGGCAGTTTGAATAAGAAACGCTGTGCAACCAAATCACAGAGTAGGCTAACGCATGAAGTGAGCTAAAACGACATTGAACATGGACTTAAATTCAAGGTAGCCAGAAACACAACAACAACTGAATGCTAATGTTGTTCTGTGTCTGCAGGATATGTAAAATGTGCAACAACAATTTTTTTTACAGTGATATTATAAAAGTGTTCTGTTTACATCTTTTTGTGTTGTTCCCAGGCGGCCAAAAAGTGTTATAATTGTGTTTCTAGATGGTTGATCTAGATTCAGGCCTGTCACATTTGGTCCTTCTGTACCATCGTAACTCATGTGTTTACAGCAAGAAACTGTGGCAGTGGCATTTAAGCCCACAGAGGGACGCTTGTTCGACTAAACAACGGCTCTGCCTTGTTTAAATGAACACCATCATTCTGTCAGTTGGACGTAGCCGGGTGCAGGGGGAGCGAGCTGTTTATGACAGTGAGGAAGTGAACATAATCAGCGTTAAGTCCCAGCCTGCAGAGCATCTGGTTTCTCACAGAGCATCCATCTCTCCGTGTTTTTAATGATAGGAAGTGTTGTTGCTCGGCAATGATCATTTGCTGTTGGTTATTATTCTCTCATTACGCTGTGCGGCACTTTAATGGGTCCCTAGTTTCTTGCAAATGTTCAACTGGGATTGCTGGATTAAGATTTTAAAATTCGCAATCTACTTTTGTTGTCATTTCAAATCACAGTTACTAAGATATAAATAAGAGCATGTGCGTAGGGGTTTTAAAAAAAAGAACAAATACATGTTAAAGATCAATAAAATACAGGTCTTATCCTCTAAATATGAATTTAGGTATCAGTGGTGTACTAGGTCTATCGTTCCTAAATCTTAATCTTGATTAGAAACCTACCTTGAAATGAGCAAAGGACCATTTTTTTATTTTATTCAGATTTTGCTTGTTAATAAAAACGTATATATACTATTTTATACTATATTAATACAATTTGAAGGGCTTTCAATTATTTAAACTTCACTATCATTCCATTTTCCTTTTGAACTGTACATATTTGAAACTCCCCACACGGACACACAGGTTTTTTCAGTTATGTGTGGCTGATTAATCCTCTGCTCAGACAGACGTAATGTTGAGGTTAGTTGGGAATGTATATTCATACTTCATGTATTAACAACAATACTATAAGTTTGTCAAACAAAAAAACAGATTTAACAAAGTGTCGGAGGAAGGGACTTTTTTTTTAAACACCAACACAGTCAAATAGTTCTGATCAGGCATGATGAGAGGAAACACCTGTGTATATTCACCATACAGAGTTAGTCTCTCTCTCTCTCTCTCTCTCTCTCTCTCTCTCTCTCTCACTCTACTCCTCAAGTAGGCTCTACTGCTACACCACATATCACACCTGTAAACACTTCAGCTCGTTGGTGGAAACAGCTTTGCAGAGCTGTTTCCTGTTCATGAAGAGCTGCTGACTGCTCTGCTCTGATGTGGCCTTCCACTTTTACGTCTCAAATCTTGCATTAGTAGTGATGCTCTACATATGTGTATTTAAACATTATTCCTATATATAAGTATTCCTATATCCAGTAATAACACGTTCCACTCGCTTTGCAGGAATGCAACACATATAATGAATAAAGTAACTTTGACTTTTAAATTAATTGAACATATCTTGATTTTATACAAAAAAAAATGCATACAAACATACACTTGATCCTCCACCCTTGGTTGATGTTTTGGCTTCACTTTTGGGGAGCTGTGAAGTTGTTCATACGGTCTACACCCTTTGTTGTTCTATGCCAAAATGTCTTTATTATTATTCTTCCGTACTTTTTTTGTAGCTTTAATGTTGAAACTTTTTTTTAATCATACATAACTTTCTCACTCTTAGATATATTCCACATTTTCTAGCAAAATTCCCCATTCAAAGGAAAGGAAGAAATATTCATAATCAAAACATTCACATGCATTTTAAGGTTTTACCTTCTGACGGGTTATTCTGAAGTCACTTGTTTGAAGACATTTAAATACTTTGAGCTAGAAACTCCATTCAAACCTTAAAATGTTCCACGTATTTCATACATTATGGGTGTAATTCAACTTACAAATTCCATTTAATATTTAACCTTCTTTGGAGCTCAGTAAAAATTAGATTTTGTTACATAGTGTGTATTGGACAGAATGTCCGGAGTTAGAGTGAAGAGGAGCTTTAAAATCTTCTGGAAAATTGTCTTAAAGCAGCTCCCCTTCCCACAATTTTCACTCTTCATCATTTTTAGGTCAAAATGTAGGAAACTGTCTGCTCTTTCATACGATGTTGCAGTGGAAGCAAAGTGACTGCACATTTTGGCCTTGGGAGCCTGAGAGTGAACAGAACTGTAGCACAGTCACTCATGTTAATAGAGGCAAAAAATACTGGAGGACAACAAACAGTTCCAGTTTTCTAATCTGCTCAAAATTCTGACGCTTCACACACAAATTCTAACATACGTGTGTTCACCCACAGAGTATGACCTACATGCCAAAATTGTTATCGCTATCCATTTTTTCATAATTTTTATGCTGCAGCAATAGACGCTCAGAGCAAGTGCTCCAAGGTCCATACGGAGGACGGCAGGTGGATTATTTTCTTATTTGCATTGATTACTAATTTACTAACCAAGTAGTTTTGTTGCCTTAACATATCCAAGTCATTTTTTTTTTAAACTGCGAGCATGCGTCACAAACCGTCGGTGATGAGTTGGGGACATGAACTGGACATTAATTGACAAGCAAAAAGCTTAAAATATGAGAGATATACGCAAAATGTCCTTAAAAGTTGCATGATATTAAATGCCGTCACGGCATAAGATTAAACCGTAATGAGTTATGTTTGAGAGGTGAGTCTCAACTCAATCAGATTAACTGTTTGACCAAGGTATCAATTAGCAGTAACCATCACCATGGCAACCTTTGATTGCTGCTAAAGAGACACAGCTGATTCAGATTAGCTAATTATTACAGTTTGACAAACAGACACACAAAGCACTCAGCACTTGCACATTTTCAGGCTTTTTCTCTACTTATTTATAGTGTCAGCAATAAAACTCCATTTAAATCTCACAATGTTCCACATCTTTTTATACATTATTAGTATTTTTCAGCTTTTAAAGCCAGCAATTGAATGCTGCACCAAGAAAAGACTAGAAAAGTTGAGCATATCGGCTCGTTTCAAAGCCACCATTTTAACAAGTCATAGAAAGATAAACACAGGTGTAATTAATCAAATAAAAAATAGTCCTATATTTACATTACCAGGGCCAACATAAATGGAACAAGGCCATCAGTTATGTTATTCCCAGAGCACTGATGACCTTTCCTGTAGCACCACCATGAGGTCAATGTGACTCCTAATAACTGCAAAACTAATGGCGTTCCCATCAGATGTACATTGTGTTTAGTTCTAAGAAGCAAAAGTTTTCATTCTAACACGATATCTAAGCTGGTGAACATGGTAAACATTATCGCTGTGTCCCAAATCCTATGGACTGTGTTCACACGTGAAAAGGGACAATGTAAAGTATACTTAAAAGCATACAGCATTCATACTAAATACAGTCGTTTTTTGATTGTGCTGTTTATGGACACAATTCTCCTACAATGTAATGCACATAATTATCAGAATTTTAAAATACAATTAAAATCTCTGCCAAGCACCAGAAAAACCAATAGCTAGGTTTTGCTATTATATTCATAGAACTGTGATTGAACTATGTAAGAGATCATATACATAATTTAGTGTATTCCTACATATTGGGTTGTGTTTAGTCAGTAAGACAGCCACGGTAAAGCACAGCATTTTATTGCAAGTATTAGTCAAAGATACACTTCAAACTGAAGCAAAGCAACACTAAAATGACAACAACCTATAAGAGAGAGTTACAAAAGAAAAGAGACATTTAAAACTGAGAGGAATAGAGCTGTTGGTACAACAGAGCCTTTGCAACATACAGAGGGACTGAGACATGGATCATCTGGTGGTGACGGGTTCACTGTTAAACATCCGTTTGCTGGTGCATCACTCAGAGAGGTATCAGAGTCCAAGATCTTTCGTTTGAAATAAGACCGACACAAGAGTGATGCTACATTGAAAAAAAACCCCATAAAAAACAATCTGAACAATCCTTGGCCACTGTCAAATATCTGTCCCTCAAAACCATTTTTGTGTATACAACGGCACCAGGAGCCTAATCTCTTGTGCAATATTTGGTTCAAAGTCATTATTGGAATGCTAATGGAATGAAAACAGGTCAACCATCTGACAGCCGTGGGAGTAAACATTACAGTAAACATGGATCAAACCAATATGATTCGGTTTAAAAAGGACAGAGGACCCAATTACTTTGGGGCAGGATTGACAAAACGTAAAGCTCCATGTCTCTAATCCTGCAACGGGGTAAAGGGACAAGCAAAAAAAAAAAAAAAATAAAAATAAGAACAGCTATCATCACAACGCAGTTCATCCTTGGTTCATTATACAGGCACAGGTCTCTGTAATCCAGCAGTCTGGGGAAAACCCTCCTGGTTCCCATCAGGCCCGGGTCAAACTGTATCTGGAAATATTGTTCTTTGGATTTGCAATCAATTAGTGTATGAAAGTCAAAATTAGCAAATGTTTTCATGTCATTCAGACTTTTTTTACGATGGTATCTGAACTAAGCACTGCTCATCGGCTTCAAACTAATGCCAAGAATTGTTTCCAAATGCGGTTTGACCCCGGACCTTGTTTCTGTTCTGACATCAGTACAAATAGAAAAAAGAAAAAAAAGATTCTTGTTCGTACATCAGAGTTCAGTTAAGTTCTGGAGCAATGTTAGTGGTTTACATGAGAAATGAGAAGAGATGAGGATGCCGGCTGGGGGAATCGGGGCGGATCAAGTACGTAGGCTTGTTTTCTCGTTAGGCCAACCCAACACAGGCATCACTAAAGGTCACATAGAAATCTGACGACGATGTGAGAACGCACTTAAGGCTGAGGCATGTCTTTTGTGGTGGAATGAGACCTGTTCCTGGCTGTAAAATGTTCTGGCACAAGAAGAAAAGAAGCCAATTGAAGAGGAAAGAAGCGCTAAAATGTTCAGTTTTAACAACGGTCCTCTCTTCCTTCCCCCGCTGCTTTTTAAATGTTGCCCTCTTTAATGGCTCAGTGAATTTACATGGCTAACGTACCAATTAGCAGCTTGGGATGAAAAAAAAAAAAGTCAGCTATTGGACACTCAGGCCAGTGTGATTCAGAAATGGTTCCCTTCGTCAGAGATGAGCGGCAACATGTGGGGGTTGGCATTGGGCCTTTCTCGGATGGTAAAAGAAGAGCGGAGGGTAAAGAATATCAAGGAAAAGGCCGAGGGAGAGCTGACCTGTAAACACCACCAGGTCAAACCCACCTCTTCCCTTTCCTCCACCTCGCACCCCCCTCCATATTGTTGTGCTTGCGTGTCTCGGAGAATAAGGCGTCAACATGGAGGGGGAGGGGCTAAAGGCCTCATCCTCCTGGCTCCGCCCCCACCATGCTGCAATATGAATGCGGAGACTCCAGCCGCTAGAATGCACTCTCAATAAATACACCATAAAATATTCCGCACATATATATTTCATATATAAATCTTAAAGAACGACACATTTAAATAGGACAACAAAATAAAAGTCGGCTCAAGAACAATTTTTTTTTTTTTTCAAAAATCGGATAAGTGTTAAGACAAAACAAGAGAATATTTTTTTTTTACAGTTATACTTATTTTGACTCTAAAATAGTTACCGTATAAGAATATCGCAATCAGGCATTACTCAAGCATTATATATGTCATAATAAAAGCAATTTGCAGTTTTCTTTCATGTAGTATAACATATGCAGCATACCAAGGTAAGTGAGGTGCAGTGTTTTTTTGAGATCTCTTGTAATAGAAACATTTCAACCCCCCTGGACTGAAAAAGGTACCCACAGAACTACGGACCACCCTTGTTTTTTTTTAAAGTCGACACCCTACCGGCTCAAGACAGAGATACTGCTGGGCACACATTCCCTCCATCGGGAGACAAGACACATGGCAGGGCACGAAGATGAAGCGACGCCATGGGCTGCTACTAGGGCTGGGCATCGCGAGAGAAGTTTCAATACTGACACTGGTTCGGTTCATTTCATCTCTACACCAGCTGTAAAAATCACACTCGCATGAAAGGACACTTTACTATGCAACAGACTCAATTATTCAAGTCATTCATGCTTTTTTCAAGAACGTTTTCTTTCTCACTTATGTTGCTTTTCTATGTAAAAATGCCCTTGAGAAAGAAAAAAAAAAAAGAATTCTCAGTGCAAGAATATATTATTGTAAAACCTCTGCACTGCTTTCGTTTTAAGTTTGACGTGCTTCCAAATGTCGATGCCAAAATCTGGGGGAGTTGCTGATGCTCATGTTTCGACGCCCAGCCCTAGCTGTACCAAAGTGTCGAGTGGTAACCACGGAGGGAAATCCGCCACTCGAGAGCAGGCTGACCCCCCCCCGACCCCCCCCACCCCCCGACAAAGTCACGAGAGCATGAGGCACACTTTAAACCACCGACTGCTTTTGTTTGGTGAACACGCATCCCTTCGACTCCTCGTTTACGCTGAGGGTTCACAAATCCTCTCCTCATCCTCCTCGTGAGGACGGAGGTGACCGGAGGGACAGAGATTTAAAACGGCTGGGCTATGTGTCTGAGTGAGAGTGGCAGTCTCTAAAGTGCTGTGCTATGTTTTTTTTTTTTTTTTTTTTTTTTTTTTTTGTCATTCGTTGGCTGAGCTGTGCCACACCGCGCTAGTGTCAGCTATGACCCCTCCCCACCCCTACACACCCACCCACCCACCCACCCAAACGCACATTCCACTGTACCAACCACACCATTGGTCCAAGACACTAAATGCACTAGGAAGCGAAAGCTCAACCACAACCATGTACTTGGCATATATTCTATTTCTACGTAGGCTTAAAATGTCTAAATACATGAAACACGAGTTTGCATTGCCATCTCTTAAAAAACAAACGTGTACAGTGAGTGTGTATGTGCGTGTGTGTAAATGCAGCCGTTTTCCTGCACTGCAATGTGTTCTTGTAAAGGAGATTCTGTTTCTTTCAATTTACAGCACCATCAAGAGGAAAGGCACTTTCTGTGGACTTCTTCTCACTCCATTGCTACCTTCCACTGCAAACAGAGAGCAAACCAAAAATCGGGGTTATTGATCGACTACTCGAAATGGAACAGACCTTCACTTCCATTTAAAACCGGAGACATTGAGCCTTTTTGGAGCTAATTAAGCTATTTTGCTTCATCAGACAGTTATCACTTTTGGATAAGACGTTTGATCTTCAGCTTCCATAAAAAGGACTTGTGTATTGTTTGCATCCTCACTGAGAGCCAAAGGCCACAGCTAGCTGTGAGCTACACGTGTAGCCTTTCATTTCAATCAAGTCTAACAAGTCATTTTAATAGAACTGAAAGGACAAACATGTCTGCTGAGGGACAAATCGACCAAATTAATATAATGCCTTCGTCTCCCTCCAAGCGTTCACTTCCACACAGGCCCCAAATGGTCTTGCTCATGTCACTTCTCCACTAGCTGATATTTGCAAAGCCGAGCTGATGACATTTCACTTGTAAAGCGAGGCAAACACATCTGCTATGTAAACATGTGTTCAACTGCCCTCAAGAGCGTAGTTCATACAAACACCGAACATCCATTACCGACAGCAGAGATAGTGAGTTATAAATGAATAATCTAATTCTCGCGATTAACTTCAAAGACTTGTTCAACTTGCAACACAACCTGCCGCAAAAAAAAGCAATCGTTGATCCGCTTTGATTCCGTGTAAATCACCCATACCGCTACGTCTAACTGACCCACTATTGTCCTTCAGCTCTAGTCGTTCTCACACCTTCCAGAAGGATCGGATGGGATTGTTGGGCCGTGGAATGTAGTCCTCTGGCTCAGGGGGAGTAAATGTTCAGGAGCAAAAAAAACAGGGAAAAAGAGCAACAATAAGATTACAGGGCTTTGTCACACCACAGATTTACCGGGAAGGTAACTCGTTTTTTGAATTTATTTGTGAGCACGCGAAGTGTCTCGGGTTCAGAGAGGAGTCTGAGGAGAGCGACAGAGGGTTGCAATCCCACGTAAATCCTCCCAAGGCTTTAACGACAAGGAGTGGAGAACTACTTCCCCCTTGTTACGATAGTCTTTGATCACACGTGTCCTTGAAATGGATCAACAACACTTTCAAATCCACTTGCCACGTTCCTTTTTTCACTCTCCCTCCTGATAAGAGGCATCAGCGCCAGTTGAAGAAAACCGGAGAACATTCAAGAGCAGAAACCTCTGCTCAAAACATCAAAAGGCTCTTCTTCTATTCTATTCTAGTTTGCGGCCACAATAGGGATCTATATTATACATGTAGTTCAAAAAAAGGCTTCGTATTTTCTGTCTTGAAATTCTCTCCTCTACAACAAACCTCAGACTGTACGGGCAAAAAAAAAAAAAAAAAAAAGGAGAGAAATAAGCGTTCAACATCTTGCAGATTTTTTTTCTCCAAACATCAAAGCAAGAAGCGGTTTAAGTCCACATCCCCTATCAATAACAGTATGACAGTCCGAACACACGGCACTAGTTTCAACAAACCACTGTTCACACAGAAACTCTACGTCATACAGTGACACAGGAACAAGTCAACGGTCTATTGCAATAATAAACTTTGTTATTATACCTTTTTTTTTTTTTTTTTTTAAACCATTACTTATCATGATACAACTATTACTAAGATTAATTAATTAGACTACTTTTTTTTTTTTTCTGTTAGCAAAAATAAGTGGTGTGCGTTACATAATTTAAAATGTACAAATATACTTTCAATCTGGCTTTTTAAAAAGGCTTTTCAGACACGAGTGAAATCATGAAGGCTCAAACCCACTGGCCTATGAGAGGCAGTCAAATGCAACAGCGGATGCAGGACCTTTTTATTACAACCTCACTGTCAGAGGGAACGTCTGCCCATGTCCCGTCTGCAGGGTTCTCAATGCTGAACAAAAGTGAAATCCTAAATCTCCCTCAAAACCAAAGCAGTGGGACTTTTATCCCGTCCATAAGTGAGTGAGGTTTACCGTTTATTTTGCTCATCAAGACTCGTATAGCAGTTCAGCTTCAGATTCTAATTCAGACAAGAATAGCACCGCGCCTGTGTTCAGTCCTGAAACACACAGCTTCTTTTAGTGCAGATTTAAAAACACGACCCCGCCTCTCTAGACGAGCTTCAGCGGCACAGAGGAGCCAAGTTGCGACTACAATCCAGGTGCAGGTTTCACATCAACAGTCAGCTGTGCTACTGCTGTAAATATTGGTCACTAACTTTAAACTCCTCAGCATTTTTTTTTATTTTTTTTAAGCAAGTCTCAACTCTGGGCCGGTTTCATGGACAGGAATCAAACCTATAGTCCTGGACTCAGGATTTCTATTGACAGCAACAGCTTATTGAATTATGCTGTATAATGAGTTGATGATGAAGCTGACTCCATGCCCATGAACTAGGCCTTTTTAGGTACAAACACACTGTAGCAGCTAGATCTTTCTGGTGGAGAATAAGCAAAAAGACGACTAGGCCTGCTTTGCTTGAACAAGGCAAACACATAAATATATATCGATCTTAGGACAGTTTGAATGAGATGTTTAGAAAAGAGGCATCGGGTGAACCTTTCTTGCTTTAAACCATCTTATGCTGTCCATTTGTTGGAATATGCTTTTTGATTATTTTTTAACCCACTGAAATCCCAATTATGAGTTATGCAGCTTTTGACCATCTAACACTTATCTCCCACCAGGCACTTGAATACTACTTCTTTATGGCCTTAACACCCACTTTGTTACTCTTAGGAATTAAGAAAACCAGCCTCATTAGCAAACTGATGATCAGGAATTCTGAAACTATGCCCGTTGATGATAAAGTATTCTCAAACCACTGAGCCGCATTAAAAATCCTTCAATTCAAGTAAAAACATGAAAAATCACCAAAACTGCAGTCGCACCATTTTTGCCCAACATCAAGGGGCAAACTCATAAAACATGATCAATCGTCTCACAGAGGAGCAATGCATGAAAGTGCCCAACGAGTGGCAAACTGTTCTCCTTTCCAGGACGCTCACTGTCAAATGAAATGTTCTCTTGAATCATGCAAATCCCCTAAAATCCACTTCCCTTCGTTCAACTGATTATTGCACTAGAGGAAACCATCGACGTGATCTCTATTTACCCACCATCTCAAACTGTGAGGGAAAGAGAGGGAAATGTGAGATAAAGCACTGAGGGGGGGAATGAATGCATGACGACTACTAAGATTAATAACATAAGCTTACATGGTTAAAATGATTAAGTCAGAATCATAAAATGTTTCACATAATGTAGAAGAAAAAAATAACAACCAAAAAACAAATAACAGTGTTATACTTTAAATAAAATCCATAGTAGGCTGCAATTGATATATCAGCCAATATAAACTGCCAGCTTAAATGTGACAGCCGACTGCTAAAGATGAATCAAAACTGATCTGAAACCTTGCAAGACAACAATTCGTTGACCTTAAAAGGGGCATTTATACCTCGTCGCCAACAGGTGGCAGTGTGCTCCAAAAAACATGTTGCTCCGTACAAGAGACTGGTGTTTTCACACATAGGTGAAAAGTGACAGAAAAGATAAAACAAGAGGAAAAAAGGAAAATATAAAAGTGGCAACTGGGAGGAACTGTGGTCCGATGAAACAACTGTATTCAAAAATAAATCGAAAAACCAACGCAACCATCTCCAGAGTCCGACCCTTCCTTCTCTGCTCCCTCATTTGGAATACTGGGGAGAATCAACAGAATGTAAAAGTGCTGCTGCTCAAACTGACTTGAGGTACTGTAGATGGCAAAGGAGCAGATTAGTAGACTATAATGAAAGACTGAGCCAAAGGAAGGGAACGGTAAAAACAAACAAGAAAAACACCCACTAGGCCACGAGTAAAAGGAGACAAACAAGGAAGAACAGATAGGAGGGGGCAATGAAAAGGGGGCCTGATAAGGGCCTAAATAAACTAGTTGGCTGGTTAAATATTGCATAATAGTGCGGAGTTTCTCTCTTGTTTGTGTTTTTTTTAAAGCAGCGTTTGCATCCTCAGTCCAGTGTGGCGGGGGGGGGGGGAGGGGGCGCCTCCTCCCCTCCCTCCTCCCTGCTTTCCTCTGCACAGTGTCAGGTCCGGATTGACTAGGCGTGTGGCGGGGTGGGGGTGGGACTTGCACAAATGAGGACTCCTTGACTGGTAAGCCAGGTGTGCATGGTGTGTCATGGTTGTGTGTGTGTGTGTGTGTGTGTGTGTGTGTGTGTGTGTGTGTGTGTGTGTGTGTGTGTGTGTGTAAAGGGTGGCAATGGTTAGGAATGGGTTGGTGTAGCTCAGGCGAAGTACATGGTCCTCAGGGTGTCGTGGTGAATCTGCACGGCTTTGGCCAGCGCCTGGGGGTCCCGACCGTTACTCTGACCGGACACGTGGCTGCCCTCGGCACTGCGGAGTGGAGGAGAGGACCAGTTATGACGGATGGCAAATAATAATAATAATGGGACAAATTCACTCAATCTGCAAGTAATATAAGGTAACAGAATTACACTTCAGAGTCCAAAACCTTTACGACCAGAGTTTGAAAAAGAGGAACTTCTTGTTTGTCCTCTCCCTTTTCTCACCTGTCGTGTTCTTTGTCCACCAGATGGTAGCGGGCACGGAAGGCCACCAGGTGGGCGTAGTAGGCTGGCGCGGGGATGGAGACTGAGCGGGTGCAGCGCACGTAGGTGTGGCACAACTGGTAGGTGAGCAGCTGGAACTCATCAGCGGTAAAACAATTGTCGTCCCACAGCACATGGTAGTGGGAGGGCCTGCTGGTGCCCTGGGAGAAAAAGGGGATTGACACATTTGTTTTATTATTAGACTCAGATTTAAGGTGCAATACGATATTGCCATTTCAGCTTAGTCATAGGAATTTGCTTTGGTGAAGAGTCCTCAGGATAAGCAGCACATAACTACACGGACTATGTAACAGGCAGAAAAATATTCATTTTTTTGCACTTATTCAAAAAAAGACATTACTACTAAGATGTTTAAGTGGCTAATGAAAGAGAAGAGTGCATGTAAACATAGTCACTGAGAATGAGGGATAAAACCATAAAAGAGTTATACAACTTAACCTTTGAATACATTTGTTTATAAATAATTTAAACAAGTGTTCTCATAAGGATACTATCAGCACCACAAACCGACTATGATGTATATCGCTGTATATATATATATATACTATAACAGTGTCATATGGAAAGGAATAACAACAGCACATTGGTGATTAAGGAGCAAACAGCCTCTGGATGAGTTGCAGAACCTTGTTGTAATAGTTCCCAGTCTTTTAAAGAAGTCTTACAGAATCTTGTGCTTCGTTTTCTGTTTCATAAGGATTTTAAATTTGTACTATAGTTCCTTGCATGATTTTTGATGCAGTTGGCACCACTTTGTCAGTTCCTGGGGATCTAACTTCAAATAATTACAGGAAAAGGGAAAAAACGTGGGGTATTTCCTCTTTTGGCCATTTTCATTTTTCTGAATCCTGTTTACCATCTCTCTGCAAGAATGAATAGTTCTGCAAAAGCAAAGAGTGAACCCAAGAGGTTGGACCGACCTGTATTCCAGCGTGACTGCAGAGGTAAAAGTCAAACTCGTAGGGATGCGTGATGTCCGTATCCACGGTGGTACCAGCGGGAATGTTTCCACTGCGTCCAACCTGAAGTCAATAACGGTCGGTTAGTCCCTAATTATGCCTTCTGACCCTTTCACCAGGAAAACAAAAACAGCTTCAACAGAAAAATGGAAGATTCAGCAAAAGAGCAGCAGAGAACAAAGCTTATAAAAGCACTTAATGTCAGGAGGTAAAAACTCTAATCACTGAAAAAAAGAACTAGTTGGTGGACCAAGCTGGGCAAAGGATTACCAAATGCTTCCCAATCAACCAATTAAAGCCTAATGCTCTAGAGAGCCTAATGCTCAGCACGGAAAATAAGGTTGTTACTAGCCGAGTCTTACTCTAGGGGCCTTGAGTGCCACTCCAGAGCTCTCGGGTTGCATTGGGCCCTAATGCTTTAATCGAATGTAATTACAGGGGTTAGGAGGGCGAACAGTTTAATTGACAACAAAAGGTAATTAAGGAGGCCCATTTCGAGTACTTAACGTGCTGGCACGGAGCATTAAAAAAATAAAAGAATATGGACTAACACATAACACTCGGTGCTGACTTTAATGGGTACCATCCCTGTGTCGTTCTTAAAGAAACTGAAAGTGTGTGTGTGTGTGTGTGTGTGCGCTTGTGTGTGAGCGTCGGGGACTCACTCTCTCGTTGCGGTCGGCACAGAAGAGGCGTGTATGGTGGCGTTTTTGCACAACTATGTAGGTGATGCCTGGCTGGTACTCCTTCTCCAGGCTGATACAGGCCTCACGAATGGCCAGCAGCTCATAATACAGCACCTGAGGTGAGAAGGAGAAAAACATGTGAACTATATTCTTCATACACTGTACAGTTACAGTATGTATTCCTATGTCCTTATATATGTGTCATTTTAGATTCATGGTGTCCTATCATAAATGGAAGATACCTAATATTACAGGTATTATGATATTTATTCACAGTCCAAACTACCAGTCTGAGTCACGGAGCCAACGACTACCCAGCCGTAGTCCATCTAAATTATGACCCTTAATACAAAGTAAAGAAACTCTTCAAATCAAACAGAATGTTTGGGTGGTGCCCCTCCGTTCATATCTCACCTTGACTCCACCTTATCTTTTGTATAATGAAGTGAGTGCTGACCTGTCTGAACTGGCCTTCTGAAACTCCATCCCTGTAGAAAATGATCCTGGTGGGCTTGTAGCGGGTCGACTTGTAGAACTGGATGAGCAGTTCCCGCACCATGGAGGCCAGGTCCTGGATGACCTCCTGCCTCGGCCTCTGGACTCGCACAGTGGCACAGTACCTGCTGGGGTGGGCGTCCATACTTCCTACCACCTGGAAGAGAGACACGGGGAACGGTGATAGGTGATAGATTGCAAGGGGTCAACAGAGGGTGAATGTCAGATAAAAAAGGGAAAACAAAACTAAGTTAACAAATAGGTCAGGTGTAAATTGAAGAGAGAACTTACTGCTGCAATCGAAGGCTTCTTCCCGTCTCCAGCAGGTGGATGTGTAACATCTGCTCCCAAGAAGATGACTGGCTGCTGAAACACTGACGGCCTATTGATTGAGAGACATAAAATACTTTAATTATATTGAGTTACGTGACAACAACACATGGACAGTTTGCTTGCATGACTCCCTGTTTGTTACTATGTGGTTTCATCTGTATAAAGACAAACTTGAGCTCATCTGACACAAACATTTTAAAAGTACAAATGACAAGAAGCCCTTTAAAAACATTATAACTCCAGCAGAGCACTGCCCTTTATGAGGAGAAGGAGAGCATGACTGACCTTTGGTGAGGAACCAGGATGTTGTTGATGCCTCCCAGCTTCACGTTGATCTTGAGGCAGAGGTTGGAGAGGGTCTGAGGGGACGTCTTCACCACGTTCTTCACCTGGACGCACTGAGTAGCCATGCCCAAGAGGGTGTCTCCCACACGCTTCACCTCGGCTATGGGTGGGAACATAAAGTGAGCATCAGAAAAAGTCAAACAGTTTTATCTTTTTTTTTTTTTTTTTTTTATATATCATGCTTGTAAAAGTTACAGACATTATAATGTTGATGTCAGTTCTCAAACTTGAGACTAGTGCACAACCTGCTTCTTTCATGTTTTGTTTTTTTCAAAGCATATTGCACAAGCACACAGTCCCAGAATAGCATTAGTGTTTATTCAGGACAGTCTTAACAAACAAGCATTTCTCTGGGCTCTAATGTGATATTTATTTTAAGCAGTTTTCTAACCATAGACAGGAGTCTTTCCCGGCAGGATGACGATGATGAGCTGCAGTCCGGCGTACGTGTTCTTCAGGTGTCTGAACATGGGCTCCACGCTGTCCGCTCCCTGGGCGTATTTACAGAAACATGGCTGACCCTGGATGGGCATCCCAGCATCCTTAGAGATCTTACGTAGCTGGTCTGTGAAACCCCTGAACGAGGAAGAAGCAGGAGGTCAGTGTGTAGAATCAATAGAATAGGGGGGAGTCAGCTACAAAACAAAGCTGCAAGCTTGACCTTCTCGCATGGCAAAAACAGAAAACATGGTTCCTCGAGAAACAGTAAATGGTAAAGCAATGGTGTTTGACATTAATCAATTTTCTTAAGCAAAAGTTTTACATTTTGAAATATGTTTAAGCCTGTTTTTTATTATCCTAAAAGGCAAAAAATCCAATATAAGTGTATTGTTGGATTTTTAATGCATCATAAGCAGTTGGCATTTTTTGGGTTTGTTTTTAAAAATCTGTTCAGGGACTTCAGATGAAGAAGACTACCTCTGACATAGTTACAGTTATTTTTCATGAATGTGCACTATCCTTGAAACTGCCTATTAATTCATGCCAGATTACCAACTGTAGAGACAAAATATATAAATATATTAATCTCTAACATCATTCCAAATCAAGGAGAAAAAATGAATAGTTATAGTAATCTAACAAAATACTTTAAACTTTCATGAATATACTTGCACGCGCAGTGACTAACAGAATCTCAGAAAAGGACTTTTGAAAACATTTGCACATAATCATACTTCAGTATTTCTTCCCGACACTGCCTCTGTGTGGCGAAGCAGGCAATGGCCCACATCTTGATCTCCACCCCGGTGTGGAACTGCTTCCCCCTCATGTCCCACACCCCGTGGCTGGGTGTGGCTACCGTTCGGTTCTGAAACAACATTGCAGTCTCACCACATGTACTTGTGATTATGTGGGTAAACACTCAAAACATTCATACTGTTCATACAGGCTCACGTGTGCAGCCACTCCCACACACACGCACTCTTCATCCATACCAAAATGTATCAACACTCATTTCATACATCAATTCACACTTTAAAAAAAAAGGAAAAGTCAGTCAAAGAAACATGCTTTAGCGCATTTTGCTCATAAGAAACACGACATTTTCAAATAAATGAACAAATAACGAGAAATTTGAAGGAGTCTATAGTATGCAAGATGCTATTTAGTGTGTTTACATGCAGAACATAGTGTGCACAATGGTGTCATAGTTCTCACGAAGACACAAATCCAAATGTATTATAGTACTTTAGTGGTGTGTCACCTCAGGCAAGATAAACAGATGTTAATCCACACTGTGGTTCAGTCTCAGTAAGTTGCTTCTTAATGCATTTTTTGGAAACCAAACCATACTCCACTTATTTTTGACTTCACCAAGAAAAGAATAACATTGGGCAAATGCTGGCGAATGCTATTTACTTTAGAAGCAATCCAACCATAAGTTTGTTTTAATTAGAAATAATCCTTGTCACAGAGAAAATATATTTTCCTGTCCCATTTGTTACAATAAATTTGTTACATTTTTTTTTTTTTTTTTTTTTTTTTTAAATGATGGAATCAATGTTTGCACTACTGAGACTCAAACACTCCATAAAAAGCCAAATAGACTGACACCATGAAACACAAACAGAGAGTTTAGAGAGTTAGTTCCCCTCAGAGACGGTGGGATAAAGGCAGAGGAAAGGGGACAGCGTGTCAGACAAAGAATGGGCGTGATTTAAAGGAAGAGTACCATAAAGTGCTCTGTGCTCACCCTGCCGCCGTACTGCAGCATGGGGGCGGGTAGCACTCGCCCCGTCACGTGGGCCATCTCGTCGCGCACCTTGAACTGGAATTCCTGCACAAAAGGGTCTGCCTCGTAGTTGGCACTGCGCACCTGCAGAGACAAGGAGAGGGGACAAATTTAACCACAGGATCAGGAGTAAGAACATGAGTAAAGACCATCACAGTACTGAAGGGTCATAATATACATAACCATGTGTTCTACTGAGGTTTCCTATACCTGCTCACTCATTGTGGATGGTTTTGTTTAACGGAAAAGTTTTCTTTTAGAGCAGAAGCTTAATTTATTACAGGCTGATTTTCCAATGTAGATATTTACGACACAGTTATGATTCCTCTTAAGAACAAATACAAATTGCAACAACAACTCAGTAGTTAACAGAATGAGACACTTGCCTCTGTGCCAATTGATTATGTAATTATTGTTTTAGATAGACCATATGCCCATGCTTGTAACCCTAATGAAAAATAGCTTTTGTGTACGGGTATTAGCTTTCCTTTATGCCTATTGAGGTCATTTCTCTCTAAGCAATGTTTTTGTTTTCATTTTTTAATAGGAAAAAATGAAAAGGTAAATTGGTAACATGCCACAAAATCTCAGAAGCCAGAACCCCTAATCCTAAAATGACTGCAAACTTATCTGCTTGTTTTTGTCCTTTTCCGCCTCTCGCCTTCTGCTATTCCACCCACACTGCCCTGTCAGTTTCAGGCAACTGTGCCTCTAAATGAAAACGCCACCACCGTGCTGTCTACTGTGATTTCCTGTAAGCAAGTCCACTCATTTTGTTCCTGAGTGAAGAGATAGGGGAGCGTGGTTTAATAAGGTAACAGCAGATACTAAATGTGCACTGCTTATCTGATGGTGGCCAGAGGCAGTGTACAGCCTGTCAATCTTTCCATAAACAATACGCTGCAGACACTGTAGCAGCCTCACACACACACACACACACACACACACACACACACACACACACACACACACACACACACACACACACACACACACACACACACACACACACACACACACACACATTAAAGCCATTACCACTCTGGTATGTTGTTGACCGTAGGTAGGCCTGCCGTGTAATTGCCAAATGCGATGCAAGCACACAGACATGCCTCTGTTAACAATATCAAATGAGAATCTGGGAGAGGTGATTACCAAACAAGCGATTTTATATCAAGATGAGCAGCATGGCAACCAAGTGTTGACAAGCCTAGCAACGTGGCAGCGTTTTGTCTTTTGGTTGTGTCAACACCCACCTCCTTCTAAAGTTAGAGCCCCAAAAACGGCTTGAAATTTCAAACATGTAGGGTTTAATCCAAAAACTAACAGGGCACCATACCAATTATCAAAATGTTAAATCGGCAGGTTTGTGATGCACAAACTTGCTTTGTTTTTGTGTTCTGTAGCTATTCTTTATCAGTAAGACAATACAACACATTTGCAAGTGTGTTGTTGCTGAAGGAATGATTGACATCTACAGTCTTCTATTCAACAGATGTCACTCAATATGATTTCAGTATTCGAATAGGGCGCCTATGAAGTGATAGAAGAGATGTGCATCCAACTCACCAGCCTGCTGATCTCCTCTTGTCTGTCGGGTGCAGAGCGAGCTGTGGCTTTGATCATAGTGGAGGTCTGATTATCTGTCAGTTTCTTGATGCACCGTTGACCCGCTACAATGTTACACACCTGCAAGAGAATAAAAGGCAAAAGTTGAATTATTTTACAAACTTTTTTGCCAGCAAAAGACTGTCCTGGGCAAATGCATGCAGCTGCCATTGCTCCTTCATCATACAGCTGACACACAGAAACACCTGGGAGCTGCCCAGTAGACCACACACTGCAGATTTCATTATATTTAGAGTTATGTGTAAATTGAAACTAAATAAAGAGGCAATAGCAACTTGTTTTCTCTCACCTCCAGGGGCAGGTAGGTGTGCTTTTGCTCCTGGCCCACTTGTAGACAGGGCAAATGTGGGTACTTGAGCTGCAGGTTGTACTTCTCCCTGAAGTACTGGGCTACAGTGCGCTCTACAGTCTGACCGTTTTCCAACTGTAGAGGGAACCTGCAGAGAAAAAAAGCATCTCATGTAAAAAAAAACTAGGCTATAGCAATCTAAATCACTCCAAAAGAAAGAATATAAAACCATTTAAGGGAAGTGGCAATATAGACTGTTTTGCGACAAAATCCAATAGGTATCAATTGTCAAGCATCTGTTACTAAAACCAGATTTGTTTTACTAGCTTTTATGTACTTTTAAGTGTTCACTGTGTGGCAGAGACATGGCGTCTTGGAGGCCAAATTTTTTTATTTATAGCAGTGACAGCAGAGCAGAAACTGACAGGCCCATAACAATGGAGTAAGGGTGGTATAAGTTGTGTTTCTCTGTACAGAATAGACCTTTGTAGAAATGGAATATGGAATCGACTACTCAAGTAAACCAATAGTGACTGACATATAAACAAACTCAGTTGTCAGTTTATAAAAACTAATGCCTTATGTCTAATACAACCATCCTGCAAAAATGTCCTTCATGAAGAGTAAAAGGTTCAATTTTTTGAGTGTTAATATAGCTTTATGATCATAACTGAACAAAACTGAACATTATAATCTTCATGATGATAAGCTGTATTGCTACTGTTACTGTTACATTGCATTAGTTTTAACTAGGTGTTTAATGCAAATCAATAACTATTAATTTAATCATAGCTATAACACGCATAAACAACAATCTAAAAGTGTGTAGTCACTGCTGTCAAACCTCACAGTCCCTATCTAAATATCAATCAGTATGTTTGGTATTCTAACAGTTCAACGTCACATTGACATAGAGATGGATCATCTTTTCTGATGGCAATATAGTGAATAAATCCATTTAAGGATATCACAGAATAAGGTATTCTACTCAATTTGTTAAGAGTAGAGAAACACTAAAGATCAGCAGCCACACACACAACGGATACTTCACTAACAGATGACTAATGTTGACCACATGGTTGTAAGATGAGTCAGCTTCTATCTGGTGTGTTTGGCGGTGAATTGGTAATCACATCATCTGAGGACTGTGCTCCCCCGCCCCCATCCCATCCCATCCACACACTCCGCCCAGAGTCTCCTGTTCCCTCGCCCGCCCGCCCGCTGGCTGACTCACGTTTGATGGCTGGCAGGCCGTCGGGTCACGTTGCAGACGCGGTACTTCCTCCGCATGGTTCCACAGTGCGTCACCTCCACCTTCAAACCTGGTGAATAATGGAGAGTGTTGGAGTAGCATTAAATGTGTTAATGTGTTAAATGTGTCTGTGTGTGAATAGCTGCGACATGTGCTCTCCCTTTTCTCTCATCCCTCCACCACACACATAATGCATTTTGTTTAATCTGATTGATTCTTTCTCACACGCAGGCACTCTTCACACTCTCATTCTTACCTTTGATTTCTTTGGTGAATTTGACCCGGTGCGAGTCTGTGAGAGGGCGAGGCTGCTCGTCTATGTTGTGGATGTCCAGCACTTCACACATGAACTGGATGACTGGCTGAGCCTTGTAGAAGGCGGTGGCAGACACTGCAAGATAAAAAGCAAGGACAAAAGTAATTAAACACAAAAAAAACACTTCAATAAATAACAACAACAACAACTTGTAATCCCACTGGCTGCAGTAACATCATAGTTTAAATTGGATTGTGTGCATGTTTGTTGACAGTCTGCCTGAACAGAAATGTGTAACTTTCTATGTAGATAAAAGAAATCTGTCAGACATCGCCTGTTAATGGGCACTTTGTTAGGATTTGTTTGGCGTTGTGCAAGACTCAGACTGTCAGGGGAAATTAAAAGCTGTCCTCACAACAGCTGTAACATTCTTCATCAGTTTACAACTCCTTCAAAAAGCCCATATGTTCAAAGCAGTATCTTATTTGAAATTTTCACACAACAAACGCATGAATAGCAGCCAAATTGTAACCCAGGGAATGACTGTGTCTTCTTAATTGTGTCATTATTATGAAGCTCTTATTGAGGCTTATCACATAATGTTTGTGTAAGCGGCCCACCATGCTAAATAAATGTAGCAGGGATACTCGTTGAACACAGGATGTGCAGTTGATGCAGCACAAAGTCTGCATGAAGATTCTCCCATGGTTAAATGTAAGCAGGTTCCCCTCTGTTCTGACACTACTTTCTCTCAATGAATGGAAAGAGTGAGGAACTGAGAAATTGAAATATATGACCACAAAACAAAGCGTAAAACACCAGAGAGAAATTCAAATCTCTGGGGGAAAAAAGTGATATCACAACACAAAGCAAGATCAAAATAAATCCAAAAATGGACAGAGAGAGCTGAAGAGAGTGTTGTGTTGAGAGAAGTAGCTGACGAATAATCTGGCTCAGCTGTTGTGATGTCAGGAATCTCTTTTTTAAGGGTGTGTTTGATGAAAGGACTGCTGGCGCACATCCATGAGGCAGAGGACAAACATTATACACACGCTCTCTTACACTCCTGATCTGCATCCTTGAGCCTTTCACCAACGACAGGAAGTGACATCACTCCTATTTGCCCCCCTCCACGCAGTGTGATCTCATTTCTATGTGTTTGGAAGCTTTCATGAGTCATTCTTGCAAATGTAAAATCGAAAAAAAGGTCTAATTTCTCTGTAATGACAATCATATGCTATGTGCGCTTTTTGATCACCCATGATAGCGAGCGTGGGAATCAGTGTTTGTTCATGCACATGTATTCAAATGGGCTTAATAGCTTGTTTTGTAAGTACACAATGCCATACATAGAGAAGAGTTAGAAAACAAATGCTTTGCAAACACTTGGGGTTCTAGTTTGGCGTTGCAGAGCACACAAGAGACTTGAGCCGACCAATTGATTTCGGAGGATGAGAGGGCGGGAAAATGAGACAAAGAGAGAATTGGAGAGCAGAGAGGGAAAAGATTCAAATAGAGACAGAGGCTTCAAAGACTTGGAGCAAAACAAAAGCTGTCTCAAGGAAATGCTCCACACAGCTACCCTCCTGACCCGAGCACCACCCACCAGTCTCACTCATGCCCCCACAACCACACACACAACCACACACACACAGGCGCCCTCTGTCTCCACAGCAACCGACTAGTCAGTTCCCATCCAACCAAAAAGACCAAAAAGACCCACCCCCCTCCAGTTTCCTCTCACACACTCTGTTTTCAGCGGAAACTTGGTCTCCAGCAACCTCCTGCAGTGTGCATATGGCAAAACACATTCTCCATCACCCTTTCTGACACTTTGTTTTACAACAGATTGAAATTTTAGCTCAAGTTTTTCTGCTGACAACAGGCCAGTGCTAAAGCCAATTATTGAACTGCATCTTGATATTTTCCATTTGTTTCCCCCCCCAAAAAACGGTTCTCAGCCGGCAGAGCTGGGTCTGTTCTGACAAATCGGTCCACAACTTAATAATGTGTGATGTCAGAGGAGGAGCAAAGACGTCGATATGTAAAGCTGAAGTCCTTCATCAGCCGTTACGAGTAATGCAAGCAGCAGGTAGAGCCTTCAGTTTGATTCGAAAATAATAAGCAAATTAAAAAAGGAAAATAAATCCACTCTCGCGGCTATCAGGGATGCAAACACGTGTACGGTAAAAAACAAGAGAGCTACCCGGAGAGATATTTCAGCTGTTAAAGCCAAGATTCAGTGGCCTCTGACACTTTCTGATGCCATTATTCCACCATAATACTGATATTAATTATTGTACAACTTAATTAGTTAGCCTGGTATTCCTACCTGACTGTAAACATGTAGTGAGTTATTGTAAAGAAGAATTAAACTTCTTATTGCATTTCAGCCAACACAGTTTGTAAAAAGCTATTATTTTTAAAGCCAAGCCTAATCCTGACTGATCAGAACTTTGTAATTAGGAATCAATATTATATAAATATTATTAATTGACCCCTTCACTGCAAAATGTATCAAGACAAAGCCACAATAACGATTAATGTATTGTTTTACTAGAGACGTAAATGCACTCTTAATCAACGGAAATCAATAAGGTTATTTTAAGGAGGGATGTGTCTTTAATCCCATGCCTCATCTTGATTATGCATTGTTGTCAAATTAAATGATCTAAACTGCTGCCACAGGCGTTTTTTATTATCTAATGGGGATTCCCCCTGTCTGTGCAATCAATGCAATTCTTAATGCGTTTTGTCTGGAGGTCATTTATTTTGCTAATATTTGTCAAATGCTGAAAACAACTCACTGTTTGTTATTCGGCAGGGACACAACGATGATGAAAAAGCCCTGAGAGTATCCTGCAGACTTTATTCAGCACGGATGGAATAGCTTTCTAATGAGCCTGATATTGTCAGATTTATGTTAAATACAGCTATTAAATTTCCTCAAACATAACATCACTGAGAGCAAATCGATCATGCACAAATCCCTAAATATAGCCTCTATCATGGAGGCTCCATGTCCTTCTCATCTATCTGTTTAATTATTAAAATCTCATTTCCCCTGATGTGAAACGGGAGCAGATAAAACAATTTCTGTGTGACTGTACAAGAGAAGATATCTTTATTCAAACAAAGATTGAATTCTAAAGAAAATAGTGTGAATCTTGAACAAATCTTTCAATATTTTTTGAAATATGAACCGCTGCATTAGCAAACATAGTTCTTACTGTTTTATGAGGCAGTGAGCAATACAAGCAGTTTGTGTATTAACAGTGTTGTAGCGTTAAAGAGCCATCAAAGCAAAATAAAAGCAAAATTAATTCAAATTAGAATATGGTTCTCACCATCAATGTTAAGCATCATCTTCCACATGGCAGGGCGCACTGATTGATGGAAACCGAACCAAACCTCCCTCCCGCCTCCCAGGGGATGGTCGTAGCCCTCTGGAGCCGAGAAGAAGGATCGACCCACCGGCGTGTACCTGGGTGGAGAAACAGTAACAATTATTAGAAAAAGGAACACAGAGATTGAAGGAATGAAAGATAACGGGAAGATTGAGACATTCAAAAGGTGAAGATGAAAATGAGGAGGACATGGGAGAAGTAGAAAAAGGGCGGATGAAAGGAGATGTAGGGTTAGTTCAAACATCCTGAATAGTGAATGTAGGTCAATATGTGTTTAAACAGTGTCACGTTCAGCTGCTCTTCAGTGCGGCCTGAAACTACATCAGTGAAATGAGAGGTGGTGACACCGCCTGGGCCCATCCACCCTTTCATAACTCTGCCCAGGGGACACATTAATAATCGTACATGGGCTGCTTCATTTATCCTGGTGAATCCTGGACTGACGGAGAGTCACGATGTCATTGCGGTGCAACCAACTCTGCTCCCAGCAGACCACATGACCACAGGACAATAATAACATAATAACATGACAATAGAAACCTGTGCAATACATTGCACATTGCACTGTGCAATAATGGTTAAAAAAGTTAAAAGTAGTTGAAATAGTTGTTGTTTTTTTCTCTGTCTGTAAATATAGTATTTCAGTTATTGTTTTTTCTACTGTTTTTTTTTTTATTGCTTATTTATAATACTTGTTTTATTTTATTTTTATTTTTCATTTTTTATTTTATTTATTTTTTTATCTTATTTTTTATTTTTATTTTTAGCTTGTCTTCTTCTACTATGTCTCTTGTGTGCACTTTACTCTGCGCTGTTGTAAGTCTGCAAATTTCCCCGCTGCGGGACTAATAAAGGATTATCTTATCTTATCTTATCTTATCTTATAACGGACCCCTGGTGGCTGGGAACAGGGCTAAATGAAAGGTGTGGATATAACCACTTTTTAATATAGCTTTGAAAAGATTTTCATTAAAGGCACTGGTGATATTGTGTTCCACAGTGCTCTTGCTCGGGACTTAGCAAAGTGATATCGAGTGGAAGATGGTATGAGGTCAAATATGGTGCTTCGTGAGAGCCTGTGTAAGCCATGTTTGATTTCCGTTGGGATCAGAGCGCTGATATTGGTGCCACTATGACAAAACAAATATATAGTATTTACTATGAGTATCAGAGGGGTCATTTTATAACAATGTGTTCTTTATCTTTTGACTTTGTGTTTGCTGACTGAAAATGAAGGTAGGGAGATTGGGGAAGGATAAAAGGGCTGTTTGCTTGACTGGAACTGAACCATTATTTAACCATATTTTTTTACTATTTAGGCCACCAGGTGTGAACCAAGTAGTCTAAACCTGAAAAAAAAAAAAGGAAAACATCAGCAGCTCACTTCATGGAGGGCAGGTGTCGCAGCACCACATCCACTGCGTGCACCGGGTTGGTGCTGATGGGCTTGTCCAGCTCCAGGGGCTCAGGCATGCTGCGGCCAGTCAGCACCTCGTGGAGCATGTGCCAGCTGACCAGAGACACAAACTTTATGGAGACTTTGAAGGGGCGATCTTTGCCTCCCTCGCCTGGTAGAGTGACATCCAGGTCCACCTGAAGAGGGAAAAGAGAGAAGCAAGGCGAGAGAGAGGACATAGAAGGTTAGATTAAGGCAGAGGGTGGTGAGTTGGTTCTTAAGAAGACGTGTATTTATGTTTCGTGCTGTGTGTTTGCATGTGTGATATACTGCAGGTATGTTTTGGTTCATGTAATGGCGAGCTGTCGTGATTGTGTGTCTGTATGCACACTAGATATCGCACGTGGTTTACATTTAGGTTGTGCTGAAGAGACATGTTTGTGTGTTTTTATGTCCGTGTGTCTGAGCTCACTCCTGCGGGTGCCACAGGTAGTGGGTTGGCCGTGTACAGGCTCCTCTTCCCATCATAGACCGGCCTGCGATCCCCAAAGATTGTCACCTTAAAGTGTTGGACCATTGAGTCAACCACCTCCCTGCACAACACACACAAACACACACAACGTGAGTTTCGGTTATAAGGTCACAGATTCAACACAGATGTGTCCATCAACAGCCATTTTTCTTTTGATAATACTGGTAATCCCCGTGTTTTCACTCACTGCCATATGATAACACAGTATCAGAGAGAGGTGTAGAAGAAGATTTACGGATACTATTCAGAGGGTCCAGCCTACCTGTTGACTCGCCGGGGGCACTTGTCAGGCTTGATGTCCACCTCGTAGAGGTAGACATCCATTTTGGGGATCTCCACCTGGAAGCAGTTGGCCAGCAGCTTGATGGGCTTCCCCATGGTGCCATAGCCGGGCCGCCGAGGCATGGAGAACAGGGACTGGGCCCCAACGTCTCCTGAGGGGAGGGCACATGAAAAGCAAAACTTAGTGTTGATCTGACTCAGGTCATTCAGGGTGACGATGTGCTAAAAGATATGGGTACGGTTATATTAAAATAAATATGTAAAGCTTGGCTGATACAAAATGCTGACATTGACAGATACTGATGTGATAAAGATCTCTGTCAGTTTGTGTATTTAATATACATTACTTTTCAAACTTAAGTTATATAAATAATTTAATTTCAAGTGATTTTTACAATGTATTTACTGATAACTTTGACAACAATTCAATACCCAAAATATGAGGTATCTTTGCCAAAATAATATGCATATCTTAATGGTTTATGTATAAAAGAGACATGTGAACTACAAACAATATTAGTAGTAGTGCTCTATAAACAAAAAAAAGTTAACCGTGACATTAAACAAAAGTTTGAAATGAATGATACTGTTCAGTGGTTAGTTAGCGTCTGTTGGTTCATTCACACACTCTGTAACTGTAAATTCCAAATGTCAAGATAAGGTGTTGTGTAGGGGAAACACATCTCACCTAACAATTTTAAATATCTTACAATACACACAGATTGAAATCTCACTTGAAACCATTATATCACACCGCTTGATGACTTTCTCAGGAAACTACAGAGAGAAAACTAGTTTCAGAATGAACAACAAAAGCCTGTGATGAAAACACACGTTCATGGAAGTAAACACTGACACTTGAATGAACGTACGTGCATGAGCCGTACGTTCATCCATCGTTTTATGGCGCGGTAACGCCTCACTCAAAGCGTGTACATTACACATACATTAACCCATAAAACTGAAAACACACACACACGCCATAAATGCAGCATCTGGCTCAGGAAGTACATTGTCAAATTAAGCAGTTTTGATGGCAGTAAAATAAATGTATGATGCTATAATGTCAATCAATAAGGCAATATGTCAGTTAAGGCCTTTTGGAATAATACGACAAACACAATCACTGTCACATTATGAAAATACAAGGGCTGAATAATTTACTTAGTCACTTCAGACGTCAGAAAGGCGGTAAAAACAGTGGCCCTGTAGGATGACAGATGTGGAAATGACTCACATTTCCGATGATGTAACCTCTTAAATTGTAAACATCTTTTTCCTGATTATTTCTTTTTTTCATCATGATGATATTTTACTATTTGAGGACCAGCAGGCAAAAAAAATCAATGTATAATGATTAACCTAGGAAATAAATCACTACACACTTGCTCTGGGGAAACAATAGACCATATTCATGACTATTAACTGTGTAGTGCTACTCACAACAGAAAATGTGTTTGACAATTTACTCACTGGGTGACACAGTTTTCACATTTGTGCTTGAATATCGTATTACTGCTTCTGCACACACACGCTCTCACACAAAGTCCATGAGATGTCTTAGACGTGAGTCACTTTGATCTGGAGACAGTGAGTTCTTTTTAACTTAATGTGTTGCACTCATGTCAGTGCTATTTTTGGGGTCTGCTGAGGCTTGCCTTCCACATCACACATGACAAAACAAATGGCTTTGCTGACGTGCCAATACAATCTTTGGACGATGTTATCGTACACGTTGCTATGGTTATGCAATAGCCATCTTTACACAAAAAACTCAGATGAGATTTATCCATTAGCCTGATGAATGTTACTTTGTGTATGACCTCCATTCCAACCCCCACAGCCTTTTTGTCCAGATTTATACAACCGCCTGGTTCCGTCTCCACAGCCGTAAGCCTGGCATTCTCTTTCTTTTTTTTTAAAACGGCCCCAAATGTGTCATTGATAAATGAGAGTCATGGGCGACTGTGATTCATCACCGATTTGACTCATAGGCTCACATGTGTGGGTGATTTTGGGTTTGAGGGCCCTGCTGAGGGGAAGTTCATAAAAACCTCCACACGCCAGAACAGAAACCTTCTGTAAGGAAACGGCAGACAACATGAGCAACCCTGTTTGTTTGGAGTCAGGCTCTGCTAGTGTGTACTTTCTGCACCGCTCTATTTTTTCTGTTTCTCCTCTGGTGCGCTGTGGAGCGGAGGCTAACAGGGTTGATGGAGGTTGAAGGCCTCGTGTTTGAAAAAAGCCTGTTGGGATAAAATGATGAAAAAGAGCGGAGAAGTCTGGAATTCCTGCCACGGCTGTCCCTCTCACACCAAACTAAGTGCACACAAACTTTTGTTATGGTAATTCCAATGGGGCCCCTTGGTGAAACTTGTGAGGTAAGCCTAATTTCACACACACTGACTAGCACAAAGAAGGAAGACAGATATTCTTGGTAAATCTTCATTAAGGCTACAGAAATAAAAAATGTCCACCACGGATTGTGATCGGTCTATTTCCAGTCACCCAGATCTCTAACTTCAAGAGGGTCTTCTGTTACTGGGAGCACTTTTTTTTGTTTGTTTTTTTGATGGTCCTGGTGGAGTCGAGAAGTACGAGGAGGATTGCAGGGAGTGGCAGGATTAAGGAGTGGGCAGGGTTTGGTGTTTCACCAGCTTTCATCTGCCTCTCAGAACTGGCTTCCGTTCAGCATGAGTCACAGAGCCACCAGGGGCGGAGAACATCCTTGTGTGGAGCATCCTTGAGTCAATGCGTCTGTATTCAGTAATGGATGAACCACAGTAGCAATGAAAGGGTCTTAAAAAAAAAAAAAAAAAAGATGACACCACACACATTTAAAAGTTTTGTTTTTTCATCCGGTTGCGCTCAGCCAGTTGGTTTAGTTTCGGGATGAAACCCACACACAAGAGTCTGACAGAATGAATGCACAATTGCAAAGACACAATGATAGAATGGGTTTATATTTTCCCATATGACACCCATAGAGCGTATGAAATATGGACGTGGTCTCCATGACTTCACCCATAGGTTTCTGAAAAGCTGTTTTTGAAGCTCAAAGTGGAAGGCTCCAACCGTCGCCATCTTGGCAGTAACGGCACAACCCAACTCCCTGCTAAGCCAAAAATGGGTAAAGAGGTGGATCATCAGTCGAGCTGGTTATCCATTGATTACGCCATTTTTAAAAACAGATACAAACTGCTGTAATTTTTCACATCTACACAAACAAATTATTCCTGATACAACCCAATCTCCAAGGCCAAACCTCCAAAAGAGTGCCAGATTGCACAGACTTACCTACCACACAGACTACCTAACTTATCACATGGACTAACCATTGAAAACAAATGGGACCTTATCATGTCACGCACATGGCAAACAACAAGCCTTGATATGGAAAATCAACTGGGCATGTCACACGGATGTGTTTTTTGCAGCATTTTCTGAATAGCCAATCGGATCCTGATCATTCAGCAAAACATCAGTTACCTCACTCTTATCTGCTCTTCTTGGAAACTGTTCCCTCCACAAACACACATAACAAATATGCTTGTGTACAGGCAGGAGCGGGGGGGGGCTTAACTGGGAGAGCAGAGTACTTCAGTCTCAAGCTTCCACAGATTTAACCTGGGTCATCCAACAGTTACCTACTGCCCCCAGCAATAAAAAGGGATTACAAGTTTAAAAAAATGTATGTTTGAGACATGTAATCAATGTTATAGTTATGTTGAACCTAAGAACTCGGTCCTTGACATCAAAATGAACATTCTCTGGGCTTATTCAGTGTGTGGGAAGCTTTACAGCCCCGACAGAAAATAAAGAGGAGCGCATGAGTTTACAGGAAGATCCAATTTCTGCAAGAGTAAACACAATAAATCAATCAAGATGAAAAGGATACGATGACCTCAGCTGCTGGGAGGTGACATGTTCCAGTTGGGTGTGAAAAATAGTGAAAACCCAACCACACATCTACACAGACACATCAAAAGGCTTATTGACTCTTTGCACAGTAAGCGTAAGGGTTCAAGGAAACCTTCCCTTGCCGCACCGAGTATGTTTGTCTGTGTGTGTGCATGAGCTCTCAGATAATTACAGGAAGGACATGATTTAACAAACAGAAGAGGGTAGATTTAATCTTGTCTATCAGTATGTTTCTCATTTCCTGAGTCTGTACATTCAGAGGGTTAGAGATGACAAACGGAGGGCAAACGCTTCGTCACCATAAATAAATTTAACCAAATAAGTGGATTTTTAGTAAACAATTGCAAAAATTCATGGTGTGGATGAAAAATGCCTCTCTAGCCTTGAGCCTGTTTCCTCCTGCTGAAGGAGTACCTTAGGTGTCCGTCCTTGTTACCCTTTATTGTGCAGCAAACCGTTCATTCTATAACCTGGCATAGAAGCTTTTATTTGGTGAAGATATGCAATAGCATCCAAGATACATTTATAAATGATATTTCTTTCCAGTAAAGCACACATTCATAATGTTAACAAAAGCAATAAAAGGAAATATTTGAATGCTGACAAACTTTAAAAGGGATATGCTGAATATGTTTTATTATGCTTAAACCTTGTGGCCTTGAAACGTGGCTCTTAAACGTTGTTAGTTTCTTCTTTTTCAGAGAACTGCCACTGTGGTTAGCTTGAATTTATGTCACATGCACTCTGATCCAATAGTAAAATGGTTTCATGGCAGAATTACAGTATAATAACATTAATAGAAACTTTTCTCCCAAGTACTCCCACGAGTCCTGCAACATAACCCACCTTCTCGCTGTCCAACAGCATGCCAAATATGCTCCAGACACTCATATATTTTTTTTGCTGAACACACAGCTTTAGTTTGCTGCTTGTGCACTGAGATGATTTTCTGTGTCGCAAGTGTGCAAGGTCAACTGGTTAGGTGAAGAGTTGCTGGCGTCTTTCACAGTTTAAGCAAACCACAAACTTCCAACATAAAACATATGAATTACTTCTTACGCATTAATCAAGGTTAGAAATCATTGTGTTGTGCTATTGTGACTCTATTTGGCAGCTTATTAGTGTTTAGTATCGAAATGTTCCTGAATTTGTGTAAATTGATCCAAGTGCAGCTCTGGTATATTTGTTCATTTAACACCAACACTTACAATTAAGTTTGATTCTCTTCTCTAAGATTTATCCGTTCTTCTTTGGTCATATTAGGAACCAAATGTCAGAATTTAGAATCCACATGCTAATCTATGGTCTGCAGAGCCAGAAACATTAAATAAGTTGTGTTAGTGGTTTCTTTGCATCAATGGAAAATGTGTGGCGAGCACAAGGGTTGAATTTAGTTCATTGTAAACAAAGCTGAGTGATCCTATTCAGTAAGTCGAGGCACCCGAATAGTGCACATGGAATAAATAAACATTATGTAACACGCCAATCAGTGTGTTGCCTTTCTTAGCAGACGAGTACTTTGCAGAAACATCTCAGCAATGTGAACTCGTTCAACTCCGCAGCTTTGCAAAACACAACACAGTCACACTGTACACAGTGGGCCGAGAGCCAGAACGACTGGACAGTGAGATGCCAGGCTGACATCCAGTGCCTGCGGAACCCCCTCAGCCACATCCCCCCCCAGTACACAAACGTCCACGCTTCTAACGAGTGCACATGTCCACACATATACAGGCCCACACACACACACACACACACACACACATACACACACATACACAATACAGCTGTTGTGTTTCTAATCCAGAGAGGCCCTGAGCCGTAGGAGCAGGGCGACTGCTCCGTGGCGAGGCACAATGGCGTCTAGTCACAGCGGGGCAGGGCCTAGAAACACATGCACAGACGCACACAGAAAGACTGATGGCTGGCGAGGAAAGGATTGATGGACGTCACGCGCCGTCAGACTCTACCCCCCCCCCCCCGTTCCCCCTCATCAGCCTCGAGAGTGTTTCATCTGGCACCGATGGAAGTCAGTGCCACTCTCTGCCACAGGTAAACACCAGCCGGCAGCCACATACTGACAGGCTGACGAGGTGGTCAATCACGACAACATGGGAAAATGTTGAAAACCCCCGCAGGACGAACCTGAAGCTGAGTGATTGCGTCTGAGTGAGTGTGTGTGTGTGTGTGTGTGTGTGTGTGTGTCTGTGTGTGAGTGTGTGTGAAAATGAAAACAGGCGAAGGAGAGTATATGACGGAGAGATATGGGTGGTGGGGGATTTTGAGGGGGTTAAGAATTGACTGTAGTGAGAAGCTGGTATTACTCAGTGACGTTAAAGAACGCCCAACAGTCCTATGGGTAGGGGGATGGATGGATACACACACACACACACACACACACACACACACACACACACACACACACACACACACACACACACACACACACACACACACACACACACACACACACACACACACACACACACACACACACATATATTCCCACACACAAAGTACTAGCTCTGTCAAACTGACCAGGAGATTCTCCTCAGGCCGGTTAAATGGAGCCTTCTGTCCTCACAGTCCTGCTAGTCCGGCCCGAGTGGAACAGTGGACAGGGGGGGGGGGGGGTTGTTGACTTTTCATGTTGACTATGGCAGGACGACTGCTCCGTAAATCTGCAATCATTATTGCAGCTGTCATGTTAACATCTTAGTTAGAACACCTTGCTTGCATTAGTCTGCGCAAATCAGAAAAAGTGAACATGAGCAATAAGGAGGATATATTTGTAGACGTTTTGAAGTCTCTGCTGCTGACACATCAGTCCCCACCCTGATACATAACGGAGGTAACTTTTATGCGGTATGCTCATAACATTGGGAATGAGCAACGACACGCCTTTCCAGACGCACTGTCCTCACCCCTGGCTGCATACAGTTTTCATTGGGACTATTTTCCACATAAGAAATCGTCCCAAAAACACTTCATTTGGACCGTTCATGTGATCTTTCAAATCTTTTTACAGACTGTTGATTATATGCATGTACAACGAGGCTCTACCATCCGATCGGAGGAGAGACAAACATAACTCGAGACAGAAACAGAGCTGTGTGAAGTTACTTCGTCCTTAGCTTAAAATTTGATGGTATTGACAATATCAAGTAATGTTGTCAATGCAAAGCGCACTTTTTTCTGCAGATTGCTAAAAGGCAGGCAGACAATCACTAGCCTCTTAAATGTTTCCCTTTGGTTTTTGTTTGTAGCTGGTAAAACTTTTTACTCGCCTAAACACGGCAGTAAAAACAGGGCTAAAGCTTTAATTACAATCAGCTGAGAAACATTAAAGTCAAAGTGTTTGGAATAATGTTGAGGTCTTTTAAATATCTCTCTCTCTGCCACTGGTAAACAGGCTAACTTCTTATGTCTGTCCTCCAGGGAGCCCCCCCCCCCGCTCGACAAATCACACAGACTTCCACGTCCAAGTCCCTCTCTTCCTGTCCATAACCTCCCCCTAATGAGCCCCTTGCAGTTCCCCCAAAAAACAGATCTCAGGAAGAGGAAAAGCAGCAGCAGCAACAGGAGGAGGAGGAGGAGGAGGAGGAGGAGGAAAAGAAGTGTGGTCTGGCTGCTCTGACTTCTAATCTCTGTGTCACATCACAACATCCAGCCATCCTCCTCCTCCTCCTCCTCCTCCCAACACTCCGCTGTATCCCACCCTTCTCCCACACTCTCACTCCATCCCTTGACTTTCCTCTACTTCTACACAGCCCACTTGCAGGAGTTTGCTGTCAGCTCCACACTTTGTCAGCCAGAGTTGCCTCTTGAGTCTACTTCGCCAACACATGATTAAGAGTTTATAGGGAACCTGAGAAATTCCTCAGATGTATTACACACATGGCCACGGTATCACAATACTATAAAATACCAAAAAAAAAAAAAAATGCTTTAAGAAAGCAATATTGAAGCTGGGTACTTGTTGGTATTTACTGTGTTCCAAGTGGCTAAAACTTTAATATAGACGCACATGTTCAATTCTGGTATGATTTTGGATTTCAAAATCTAAAGTTTGATTATCTTAGCTATTTGTAAATACTGTCAAGTCAAATGTTGTTGCAATACAACTAGCAGGCATGTCTGGCTCAACCCCAAAAGGAAGGAGGAAGGCAAAAAAGAGCAGCCTGTTACTTTACCTTCCCAAAAACAAGTCCGGAAACAGTGATTATCTTTTAAATTAAGAAGAAATATACCATTAAATACTTGAAAGAACACTGCCTTTTGAATATAATTGACAGCATCAATTACTTGTATTAAAGTAGCCAACGTTTAACAAAACAATTTGTAATACATTAAAGAAGCAGGATATTTATGATGATTAGTTGGAATGGTATTTAATGGTCTTCCGTATAATAAAAAGGCATGGTTAAATCTCTCTTTAATAGAACGAGCCTCAAGAGCAACGGCAAACTGAATTCGCTATAGAAACCTACAACAATTATGACAATGGTTAGCCTTATGGTTGGCTGGGGTTGAGGATGGGGGTTGTCCATTGTCAGCGGGCTGCTTGAATGGACCGAGTATTATGGCGAGAGACTGCAAATCAAGTGCCAAGCCCGCCCTCAAAGCGGACCCCACGCTCTGCAGAAAACAACACAGAGAAGGAGGCTACGAGGAGAATGACAGGGAGGACAGCGTTTCCCACTGAGGCACAGAGAAGGAAATAAGAGGCCGTAACCAAGGACGGGAGGGGTGGAGGGGGGCGTGGCGGTAACCGTTTGTGAATCGAAAAAAAGAGCGGGAAAACCGGTAGTGTGAGAAAGACGATGGGGTGGGGTGGGGGGGGTAAAAGAACATGAGCAAGACATCAACGGGACAAACGAACAGAGAGAGAGAGCTCATTTCTGCACTGCATCCCATCGTCTCAAAGTGCAAAGTACATTCCTTGTTTGTTTTTGTGGTTTCTATAATAAGAAAAACTAGGATCTCGTACAGTCGATGGTCACATGATACCCAGCATCCACACTGCTCAGCTGGAAGAGGAACACATTGATATGGGCAACGATGTAAAAGAGTTTGCCATTTTGGGAAATATACTTAATCCACCACATAACCCATAAAATTAGTAAAGTAAAAAAATGATATGCAAGAAAATATTCATCTCTCCATTTTAAGGTTGTGTTTAACCATGAGGCCTCCACCAACGTTGACATGGAAAAGCCCATCATTTCAAATGTCAGACCAGTTATGAAGCTGCAACTCATAATGTAACATCACATCAATATCAAGCGACAAGCTGTTTGTAGGCATGCCGCGGGGTTAGCACATCAAAATGGATTTGATTTGCTTAAGGCCTCGAAAGCCTTGCGCTCATTATATCCCTGGTGCTAAGCTCTCCAGAGCCGTGGCTTCAATGCCCCCACGTGCTTTTGCTCAGACTACTACCGCCGAGTAGAGTGACTGTCAGTTTCTGAGCGGGCTGTGCGATCAATTAGCATTTTCTCACGCTACTCCCCAGGCTTGCTGACTGACTGACTGACTGACTGACTGACTGATGGAGGGCCCTCTTTTTTAATCATTCACCCAGGCATTGGGCTCACTGGTTGGCCTGTGGTGGTTGGTGATATGTGATTGTGAACCAACTCTAACGTGCAATATCACAACCCTGCAGGGACCTACATGGACAAGACCACAAACAAACATGCTTCTGTCTGACTCTATTAATGTCTTCCGAAGTGAAAGCATCAACCACTCTCCTTAATACATTTAACGTGGGACTAGCTGATAGTATACTCTCCATGAAATTGCATTCAACGTCCTTTTAAGAGCTTTAAGACTGCTCTGGAATAATGTGCTGCAAGCAAACACAAAATCACTCATGGCGAGTCCCCAGTCTTGTTTTTATGGCATCAGAGCTGATTGAGAAGCTTGATAGTTATGGTGGAAGAAGACACAACGCAAGTCAACATATATTTATCATCAAACTACAACACTGTAGCTATAGGAGTAACATGAATGTCCTATGAATGTACTACTGAACAGTTGCAACCAGCAGTGTGTTGGAGGGATGTCAGCCAAGAAAGCGACGCCAACATTTAGTTGAAGACATCTTTTTCACATTTGGAAGAGCGAGGTCAAATCTGTTGCTACTATTTGGACACAAACTTGTATTTTTGGCTGTGAGAACACATCAAATTCAATCTAGCTCAGAGTATACACGATAAGCTTAACTCACACACCTGCCCAAACACGGACACAAAACAGTTGTAGTCTGTTTGGCTTCACTGTAGGTGCTTGGTTACTGGGAAAAACACCTTTTTTTCCTCCACTATATGCTACAGATATTGGGATGTTTTCCAACTTTGAGGAGCAGAGGCGCTAATGAGACAGTAGGCTGCAGAGCGGGATCTCCTCTGTGTACCATGTGTCACTGGCTGATCAGGCATTCAGTTTATGGTCACATAAGTGGAGAGCTTCCGTTACAGCTGAGACAAAGCCAGGCGGTTCGGACTGTTAAACTGCCACCGTGACCAAAGAAAGGAAAAGTTTACTGGCCGCGGCCTAGGTTTACAGTTTTTTTTATCACCTGGACTAGACAGGAATTTGAAAGGTTACACGAGGTTACCGCTGTGGATCAACATGTTCAGTAACACGGTTTTGTAGTTTTTTTTAAAGCTCAGGCTGGTGTGTTGTTGGAAGAAGAAATATGCAAGATAAACACTGCAGGTTCAACAGCTAATTTGTTCCCCACAAAAACAAGCAACAATCCGTCAATGTTTTGAAGACAATGACTGCCTTTCTACAAATTCTTCTTTATGTGTGGCTAAATGTTGTGTGCACTAAACATAGGGATGACAAACCAGGTTAAATACACAAGTATAGGTGCTGTTGGAGAAGGATACTGAGGGGAGTCTGGGGTCAGCGGGTGAAAGGACAGAGAGCATCCCACTATTACAACCTCTTCAAGAAGTACTACCCTGAGCCTTCCACTTAGCACTTATTGTATTCGTATTAGTTTGTTGCACTTATTGTATTCGTATTAGTTTGTTGCACTTATTGTATTCATATTAGTTTGTTTCTGCACTATACTTTTGCTCTGGTTTATGCTCTTAGACGCTTGTTTAAGAAAGGAGATGCACTTATGACTTCTGGTGACTAGTAGTTCTCTTGAATACCTATGTTGAATACACTTCCTGTAAGTCGCTTTGGATAAAAGCGTCTGCTAAATGACTGTAATGTAATTGTAATGTACAACGTTATTACTGCTAGGTATAAGATGAACACAACATCCCATTCTGCAATATTAGGACTAAAACTGTGAAATAACGCAATAGTGTGGGAGTTTTCCTGATGATGCAGGGGGAATACCAGGCCTGATGTCAGCACCTGTTTCAGTGCAGCCCACACACCTGGCTGATGATGCAAATGACTAAACAGTGAGTGAGAGAGAAAGAGAAACCCTTCAGTGCTCTGGGGAATTACTTATAGACTCATTTCTTTCTTCCGGCTGCTGTCAGGTTGCACAACCAACTCTGCTCCACATGACACTAAAAACCTGTGCAATACAATAGTTATAATAGCTTTCTGTCTGTATATATAATATTTCAGTTATTGTGGATTCTTTACTGTTTTTATTGCTTATTTATAATACTTGTTTTTCTTTTACTATGTCTCTTGTTTGCACTATAACCTATGCTGCATTATGGATTAAAAAAATGTATGTTTTTAATACATCAGACTGTGAATTATTGCCTGTTTTTGTATTAAAACCCAGTTTCTGTGCAATATAAATACACTGTGCAAAACTATAATTACTGTCTGTCAATTCAATATTTTTTAGTTATTGTGGATTTAATTTAATTTGTTTTTACTTATTTAATAATTATTTCCTGTTTAGTACTTTTATTACTTATTTATAATATTTTTATAATGTCTTGTTTGCACTATCTCTATGCTGCTGATTTATAAAGGATTATCTTATCTTAATTATAGTTATAATAGTTTTCTGTCTGTATGTATAATATTTCAGTTATTGTGGATTCTTTACTGTTTTTATTGCTTATTTATAATACTTGTTTTTCTTTTACTATGTCTCTTGTTTGCACTATAACCTATGCTGCTCTAATCCTGTACATTTCCCCGCTGCAGGACTAATAAAGGATTATCTTATTTTATCTTATCTTAATTATAGTTATAATAGTTTTCTGTCTGTATATATAATATTTCAGGTATTATGGATTCTTTACTGTTTTTATTGCTTATTTATAATACTTGTTTTTCTTTTACTATGTCTCTTGTTTGCACTATAACCTATGCTGCTGTAATCCTGTACATTTTCCCGCTGCAGGACTAATAAAGGATTATCTTATCTTATTTTATCTTAATTATAGTTATAATAGTTTTCTGTCTGTATATATAATATTTCAGTTATTGTGGATTCTTTACTGTTTTTATTGCTTATTTATAATACTTGTTTTTCTTTTACTATGTCTCTTGTTTGCACTATAACCTACGCTGCTGTAATACTGTAAATTTCCCCGCTGCGGGACTAATAAAGGATTATTTTATCTTAATGATAGTTATAATAGTTTTCTGTCTGTATATATAATATTTCAGGTATTATGGATTCTTTACTGTTTTTATTGCTTATTTATAATACTTGTTTTTCTTTCTTTCATCTTATCTTTTCTTATTTATCTTTTTTTATCTTATCTTTTCTTTTTTATCTTTTTTTTATCTTTTTTTCTTATCTTTTCTTTTCTTTTTTATCTTTTTTTATCTTTTCTTTTCTTTTTTTATCTTATCTTTTCTTTTTTTTATCTTATCTTTTTTTTTATCTTATCTTATCTTTTCTTTATCTTATCTTATCTTTCTTTTTTTATCTTATCTTATCTTTTCTTATCTTATCTTTTCTTATCTTATCTTAAATGCTAGATATCCACTTTTGAGTTCAGTTTAATTAAGTCTCGAATGACTCATTTTTAGTCAGAATATCAGAGGAGGCTGAGAGACCCAGGGGCACAAGGCAGCCGGAGCATCCTCCATCATGCCGGTGTTTCATCAAAAATGTTCCTGAAACAGACAAATAGTCAAATCATGCAAAGAGACGAATGTACCTGTAGTTCCGATTTCCATTCATGAGGTCTCTGTCCGGATCACTTCCCGGATCACTGCAGTCAAAAACGGATTCGGAGGGGACTCTTCCTCCGTTCTATCCGGTGTCTCCTTCGGGCAGCGCACCGCCTCCTCCTCCGCCGCTGAATGGCCCGAGTGTCCCGGCTCTCTCCGCTCTCTCTCCCCCTGCAGACTGTCGAGAAAAGAGAGGAGAGAGGAGGGAGGAGAGAGGAGAGAGGAGGGGGTTATGGTCGTTCCCCCAGCGTCCACACACACACACACACACACTGGTGGCTCAATAAGACCGTGGAAAAGTGGGGTAGTGAAAGTGTCAGGGAGCGGGGGAAGAGGAGAGGAACTGTCAGGATATCATCATAGCAGGGGAGGGAGGGAGGGAGAGGGAGGGGAGGGGTCATTGAGTCCAATTCCTACCGAAAGAGACTACATATATTCGGCTCTACTGCGCAGCCGGCGCCGCTGCTTCAGTCATGAGCCAACCGGCAAACTCGGCGGTTGGAATTCTAGGCGGACGACGGTTACTTTAAACGGCCGTTAAAAAAAAAAGAACAGCCGTTGACATGAGCACCGTTTCCCTTAGCAACGTATTCTCCAACGTATTCTCCGTCCGTCCTCCTCCTCTGCAGTTTGTAACGCGGGGACAGAGCTGTCCAACACCGGGCAGCATCACACACACACACACCCCCGACCCCCGGTGCTCGGTCTGTTTGACAGATAAACTCTGCGGGGCTAAATATGGTGAAGTTGCCTTTCTGACACCGACAGGAAGAGGTGGGCTCTGTGTCACTACACGTCAGAAGAGCCAGCTCCGCCTTTATGTTTATAATACTGTATGAATACATTATGGATTCAATAATATATTTGTTTATTTCATCAGACTGTGAATTATTGCCTGTTTTTGTAATAAAACCCAGTTTCTGTGCAATATAAATACACTGTAATTACTCTGTCTGTAAATTCAATATTTTTTAGTTTTTGTGGATTTATTTGTTTTTACTTATTTAATAATTATTTCCTGCTTAGTACTTTTATTACTTATTTATAATATTTGTATAATGTCTCTTCTTTGCACTATCTCTATGCTGCTGAAATCCTGTAAATTCAATATTTTTTAGTTATTGTGGATTTTATTTAATTGAATTTGTTTTTACTTATTTAATCACTTTCCTGTCTAGTACCTTTATTAGTTATCTAAATATTTGTATAATATCTCTTGTTTGCACTCTCTATGCTGCTGAAATCCTGTAAATTCAATAATTTTTAGTTATTGTGGATTTTATTTTATTTAGTTTTTACTTATTTAATAATAATTCCCTGTTTAATACTTTTATTACTTCTTTATAATATTTGTATAATGTCTCTTCTTTGCACTATCTCTATGCTGCTGAAATCCTGTAAATTCAATATTTTTAAGTTATTCTGGATTTTATTTAATTTGTTTTTACTTATTTAATAATTATTTCCTGCTTAGTACTTTTATTACTTATTTATAATATATTTATAATGTATCTTGTTTGCACTCTCTATGCTGCTGTAATCCTGTAAATTCAATATTTTTAGTTATTCTGGATTTTATTTAATTTGTTTTTATTTATTTAATAATTATTTCCTGCTTAGTACTTTTATTACTTATTTATAATATTTTTACAATGTCTCTTGTTTGCACTCTCTATGCTGCTGAAATCCTGTACATTCAATAATTTTTAGTTATTTGGATTTTATTTTATTTGTTTTTACTTATTTAATAATTATTTCCTGCTTAGTCCTTTTATTACTTATTTATAATATTTTTATATGTCTCTTGTTTGCACTCTCTATGAAATCCTGTAAATTCAATATTTTTTAGTTATTGTGGATTTTATTTAATTTGTTTTTACTTATTTAATAATTATTTCCTGCTTAGTACTTTTATTACTTATTTATAATATTTTTATAATGTCTCTTGTTTGCACTCTCTATGCTGCTGAAATCCTGTAAATTCAATATTTTTTAGTTATTCTGGATTTTATTTAATTTGTTTTTACTTATTTAATAATTATTTCCTGCTTAGTACTTTTATTACTTATTTATAATATTTTTATAATGTCTCTTGTTTGCACTTTATGCTGCTGAAATCCTGTAAATTCAATATTTTTTAGTTATTCTGGTAAATTCAATATTTTTTTTTATTTTAATTTGTTTTTACTTATTTAATAATTATTTCCTGCTTAGTACTTTTATTACTTATTTATAATATTTTTACAATGTCTCTTGTTTGCACTCTCTATGCTGCTGTAATCCTGTAAATTCAATATTTTTTAGTTTTTGTGGATTTTATTTCATTTGTTTTTACTTATTTAATAATTATTTCCTGCTTAGTACTTTTATTACTTATTTATAATATTTTTATAATGTCTCTTGTTTGCACTATCTCTATGCTGCTGAAATCCTGTAAATTCAATATTTTTTTGTTATTGTGGATTTTATTTAAATTGTTTTTACTTATTTAATAATTATTTCCTGTTTAGTGCTTTTATTAGTTATCTAAATATTTGTATAGTGTCTCTTGTTTGCACTATCTCTATGCTGCTGTAATCCTGTAAATTCAATATTTTTTAGTTATTGTGGATTTTATTTAATTTGTTTTTACTTATTTAATCATTCTTTCCTGTCTAGTACTTTTATTACTTATTTATAATACATAATATTTTTTAGAATATCTCTCTGCTGCTGTAATCCTGTAAATTTCCCCGCATGTGGGACTAATAAAGGATTATCTTATTTTATATAATGTAAAATTTGCAAGTTCCATTTTATATTCTGTTCTGACTTGATCCTTATTTTTTTTGAGTTGTTGATTTAATTCAAATCCAAGCAAATATAGTATCGTTATAAGTAAAACAACAACAACAACAACAACAACAACAACAGGAGTAATAAAAAACAATTTTATTTTCTTTAAAAAATAACCCGCCCCAAACAGAGTTCCCATACTATGACATACAGAGCCAAAATAATATGCTTCAATGTCCTTTCATTCAAATCTATTGGGAAGTGCTATGACAAGGACTGTTCTTGATCAGTGGCTTCAATATTGCTTAGTCAGACAGTGAGGCTGTGTGGAGAGGAGCAGACTCTCCGGTGTCCACATGATGCATTACCAGGGTGACTGCCATTTCGTCTCCCCCCATTTGCAAGGTGCTTTGTGGCTTCAGTGAGTGAAGAACTGCATCTGGGTTCAGTGATACTGGGAAATGCCCCAAGACTGATTTTTTCTTTTTCTTCTTATTTTTTAAAGCACAGAATGAGGGGTAAAACACTGGCCCCAACTGTGAAAGGCCTGGCAACTGGTGAGCCAAAATACATAACAGGTTAATATTATATATTTATATATACAAATCACCTTGGACATGACGGATCAGTAAAACGGTGTACAAAGGCATTTTGATTATGCAAGTTATTAAACATGATTTAAAAACCAAACTCATCTCTATTATCTTTTTGATCCCTCTCAGCTCAAAGGGGCTCTGACCGTCAGACGAGATTTGAGGCGCTTAAAGGGCAACTGAGGTGGAATTTTGAGACCGTCTCCACAGTGCCCTCTTGAGGATACACTCTGACACTAGTCACAATATTGATAATAATAATGACAAAGGAAAAAAAGCAGTCTCTATAACCATTACATAATCAAGGCAGAACGTCTGACAGGCAGTGGCGAGCGCAAGGCTCCTACCTCTAACGAAACCAAAAATAAGGTGGCTCAGAATATCCAGTCGTAAAAAATAATCACATGCATTTTTTTTTTTTCCTCATAAATCCAGAAAGTGACAAGATGTAAAGGCAGGGCATAATAAGTAGTAGTAATAGTGGCCCACCCTGTCCATTGTGGCAATCCCCTATTTGTGCCGCCCATGCACACAGAGCACCAATGGGTAGTGGCTAACACAAGCTAGGGGATTGGGGCAGGTGGATGTTGCAGGTATGTCCTGTTAAAAGTGAGAATAGATAGCAAGGGAAGAAGGTGACTATGGAGGGAGTGACAAGTGATAGTTTGGCTTGGAGGGAAATAAGGAGGACAAGTGCATTTGAAGAGGGTTGGTCTCTACATGCTAAGAAAGAGACGGAGAGGGCAGCTATCTGTGTGCTTCTGCTAATCAGGCTATGAGTTGTAAATGCCTGCAGAGGGAAGAGCTTTGTGTAAAAATGGGGATAGGTGTGTGTGTGTGTGTGTGTGTGTATAGGTATGCAAGGAAGTACGCGTTTGAAAAGTTTCGGAGTGCGCCGTGTGCCGTCATCTCCACTGGTACATGTTGTAATGTGCAGAATGATCGGAGCAAGGTCGATTGCTGAATGCGAGTTCAGCTTTGCAGCACTTAAGTGATCGCAGACTTTTCATTTGCCTGCATTCAAATCTACGATTTGTTCACCTCACCTATTGCCTTAGTTACCTATTTTGTTTTCGGAAAGCTGTGCGGGTGTGAAGACGTCAAACTAGTCTGCGTCAAGCCTCGTGACAAGACAAGTCTTGCTATTTTTGAAGTAAAATAAATCAATAAGTAAATTAAGAAAAAAAAGTGCCTCGTAAATACTAAAAGAGCATACAGAAATGAAAGATTATCTTCCTGTTTAAGTGCCCCTTTTCCATTGGTTGGCATCACTTTTGGCTGGTTAATAATGCTGGTTTAGGTGCATGGGGTACAAGTATATTTGATACACTCTATGCAAATGGTCCCTCTAATGTTATGCTAAGCTTGCCTCTACAAGCTAAATCTCTAAGGGACTGGTCAACCACCACAGAGAGCGTGGCAGGACTTCTCTCTCCTGTATCTAGGATATGCTACACCTGCTTTTTCTGTCTCTGCTAATATAATAAAGACCGGAGGAGCTAGCCTCACACGTTCTAACAAACTCTTATGTGCAGGACTGGTGGCACCTAAATGCTAACGCTAAGTGCTAATGTACCATACCTCGGACTCCCTCAAGGCAGTTTAAACAAAAATAACATTATTCAGAAACATTAAAAAACATGAATGTAGTTCATAACAACGATAAAATGATACATGTAGGTGTGCATGCCCAGTGCCACCCCTCTGGAGGATCCCCATACTAAAAGGGGCTTGAAACACTGGCATCCGGCATTCGGATGGGTAAAGAGGCAGCATCGAGGTGGCAGTTAAAAAAGTTTTTTGTGAACCTTTTTTTTTTTTTTTCGCCTATTTACCTCCCATCCATATTGCATACTTGCATACACAGGAGTGTGAAGGTAGCATACAATACAGTTACATAATAATACCCACGTTTAAAAAAAATATTCAACATAAAAAGAACAATAGTCCTGGTAAAGTAAAAACAACAAAAAATGACAATAATAATAATAATATTCATAACCATTTTGAGTGCATGATGCTGTAGAGTCTGCCTGTTGTTTTACAGGTGAAGGGCTTTTTGTTTGTTAGGTTTGGGTGAATGACTGGCAGGTCTGTGAAATGTGTTTGGTGGGCAGTCATTTGGAATAAGGGATGGGGATGAGGTGGTGGCGGCGGGCGGTGTGCCCACTCAGGTAGAAATGAGGAGGGAGGGGTCGATAGTGGCGATGGGTTGGTGTAGCTCAGGCGAAGTACATGGTCCTCAGGGTGTCGTGGTGAATCTGAACAGCTTTAGCCAGCGCCTGAGGGTCCCGACCGTTACTCTGACCGGACACGTGGCTGCCCTCTCCACTGCAGAGAGATGACGGGGAGAGAAGTTCCAGAGCAAAGATGAGTGACACTTCATATGTGATTATCAGAGTTAATTACGCAGCTTTGTTGAATACTCGATTCTGATTGGTCAATTAGGGCATTCTACGGTCTGATATTTCTTTATAGCAGAAGCAATTAAATCAATATTTGATATCAAATTATTGATCTCTTTAGTAAGTAGCTATGTAATAAGTGAAATGCACACAGTGGGTCATCATTGTGAAATGAAACCCGACAGAGTGAGCAGTCTTGATTCACCCTCATTATTCCTCACCGGGTCACCAATAGCACTGTCTCTCAAACTTGGGGTCCCACATGGGGTCACTTCATATGCAGACAGTGTCGCAGAGCAGGTCAATTAAGACTGAGTGTACTTTAAGATTAATATATTTGTGATAACGTAAGTAAATATGTTTTAAATATATCAATGAAAATGGCAAAAGCCCACGTCAGAATTAATGTAGCATAACAAAAGTAGGATTTTTTTTGTGGGTTGTAAAAGTTTTGGGAACCACAAGCAGTCGTCTTTCACAACCACACTGACCTGTCGTGTTCTTTGTCCACCAGATGGTAGCGGGCACGGAAGGCCACTAGACGAGCATAGTAGGCTGGCGCGGGGATGGAGACTGAGCGGGTGCAGCGCACGTAAGTGTGGCACAACTGGTAAGTCAGAATCTGCAACTCATCAGCCGTGAAACGATTGTCATCCCATAAGACGTAGTAATGAGACGGCCGGCTGGTACCCTGGAGACAGAGGGAAGGCAACAAAAATATGTCTATGTTATAGTACTTGGGTTATAGGCATTCATCTATTCAGGGATTTTAAAAACACTGAAACATTTTTTTCTTCTGTCAGTATTACCTGTATGCCCGCGTGGCTGCACAGGTAGAAGTCAAACTCAAAGGGGTGAGTGATGCTGGTGTCCACTGTAGTCCCTGCAGGAATATTCCCACTCTTCCCAATCTATCATAAGAAAAAGACACATAATCATTATTAAACATATCAAAACAAGACTATGAAAAGAGATCACTTAAAAATAAATGTGTTAGAAAATAGAAAACACACCCTTTCAGACTTGTCAGCACAGAAGAGTCGTGTGTGGTGGCGTTTCTGCACCACAATGTAGGTGATGCCTGGCTGGTAGTCTTTCTCCAGCTTGATGCACGCATCTCTGATGGCCAGGAGCTCGTAGTGGAGAATCTGAATCACACCAGAACATTGTTTATTAGCACAAACTCTGATATAATCAATTTTATAGATAAATGCACCTTGCCACAAACAAATTGGGTTATAAGGAATAAAGCATTTTTACATATTTAGGACAATCCAAAAGAGTCTAGTATATCAGTCATCAGTTTCAACTACCATGACGTCATATTACCTGTGGCAGCTGTCCCTCAGGAACTCCATCTCTGTAGAAAATGATCCTGGTGGGCTTGAACCGGGTCGACTTGTAGAACTGAATTAACAGTTCCCGCACCATGTACGATAAATCTTCAATGATCTCCTGCCTGGGTCTCTGGACTCGCACCGTGGCACAGTATCTGCTGGGATGAGCGTCCATACTGCCTACCACCTGGAAGAATACATTAGGTATTAAAAAGGTGCTTTGCATAAAAGGCATCCATCAAATGTATGACGGAGAAAGAAAGAAAATCATGTTAGTTAGACTACACCTCCATCCAATAATACATTTGTCCCAATGTGTATTTTTGCATGTTAGCATCCTCTAGAGGACGCCACTGGGAAGTGTGGGAGGCTGTTAATCAGCATTTTATTTTTCTTCCCTCAAATTCTTCCACTGCTCTACAATCATCAATTTCAACCAGTTTTCTCCACAGTCAGGAGGGACACGACGGACCCACTCCCCTCTCCCATCCTCTCTGTGTGTGTGTGTGTGTGTGTGTGACTCAAGCGTTTGTCATAATTGCTAGGCAACAACACAGCCAACCACAGCTGAGCTGAGGTCAAGGGCGGACGGGGGCTGACGTCATTTCCTTTTTGAATGTGAGTCAGAGATGAGCCATTTGTTTCCCTTTATCCCTCCCTGACCCCTCTCTAGCTACTTTCTTTCCTTTTTTTTTTTTCTCGTTCAGCCTGATACATTTTGTCACAAGCGTTTACAAAAAGTCAGATTGACTGCAGTTTCTCAGGTAATGGACTTTCAAGGAAGGACATTTACCACTAATATAATGTATTAAAAAAAGAAAGAAAACAAAGCGCTTTGAGAGTTCTTCAGGCTAAATTAAGCTTGTTAAGTGTTATGGACCGCCTGAGAGTGCTTATACTTATTAAAGCTATAAATTAGGGCTGTAACTAATGATGTTCTAATGAAAATGCCAAAATGAATTACAAATACCCTTCCAAAGTAACCAGAGCTTAAGGTGATTAATTAATCTATTCAGATTCATCCATCGATCAAAAGTTATCATTGCATTTCCCCTTTTCTATTGTGCATTCATGTTACTGTAACAGACAACTTGATAATAAATACTCACATGTGAGTATGTAATGACACTGGCTCTTCAGTGTGTTGATTGACTTTACGTCTGTGTTGAAGATTAAAAAGGTGCTAAAGCTCTTCTGCCTCAAACATACTATTTATGTCTGTGGGATTCTTTTTTTACCAGCATTGCTGTGCACCATGGTCACACACTGCCATTGTGACTAAGCAACTACAACATGCAGGTTTGCCTTTCAATGACATCTTGAGGTCATATGCATTATTTACATAATCTTTTTTTTATTTGCCTGCCATTTCAGCACCTGGAGTGCCATCAGAGAAGCCACACTATACACTGTGGCAATTCTTAAAAAGGATGTAGATTTATTTCTCTTTATAGAACTATAGAATTACAAATAGATAATAAAAAATATGTTTGCTTTGATCAAATCCCTGTTGGAAACGATCCATTGTTCTTATAGGCCACTATTCACCAGACATAGTTCCACTTTTATCCGTCTGAATGTTGGAGCTGACACAGAGCTGCTGCCTGTGTCCAACACAAACAGCAGCAGTGGACAGAACCAGCATATCAATTCTGTGAAATCTAGAAATCAATTACTTTGACTTGGTGTTCCTCTTATGGCCACCGCTCTACTTAAATAACCCTTGAATGTATTGAAGGCAAAGAAACACTTCTCCTAAACTGAAAAGTCAATATTAGTGTCCCAAAAGCCAATTTTATTTTCCTACAATGTGTGTCTTTGTGGCAGTTTTAGAGTTATACTAAAACATAACAAGAACTATGTTTAAAAAAATCTTTCTCAGCCTCTCCACTTAGACCAAGTCCAGATTTTCTGGCTCCACTACCTGACAAAGATAGCGATAAACAGAAAACCCAAAACTATTCTTCAGAAATCCATGGATGATGTTAAACCGTTTGTCTATTATCTCGAAACGATAAGGAATAGATGTAATAATTACAATTACACAACCTATTGTTGCACCGAACACTTAGTTCCGTCTTTAAATATAACAAGTGAAAATAAGATATGCTCATCACAACTTATAGAGCCAGAAGTACTCCAGTGTCCGCCGCACGTGACTTTAACATGCATGTGCTCATTTGTGGCCTGCCTATATGTGAAACGCAATAGTTGCACATTCACATTCTTTTTCCTGAGAATGTGTTAAAATAAAAGGTCGACTAGTGTTGTTTAATGAAGGAGTTATTTCTGAGACTTACAGCAGTAATGGAGGGCTTCTTGCCATCTCCAGCAGGGGGGTGCGTGACGTCTGCTCCCAGGAAGATAACCGGCTGCTGAAACACTGCTGACCTGAGAGCGCAAATGGAGGAGGAGATGCAAATTACGCACGCTCATGAATGCATCTTAGGTGGTAATTTTTGCAGGAGCCACTTCCAATTCACGGAAAGTCAATAGATTCATAAATATGAAATAAACTTTTTAAAGATAATTATAATTCTATAGTTTAACAGTGACGTACAGTACCAGTCAAACGTTTGGACACACCTTCTCATTCAATGGTTTTTCTTTATTTTAATTTTTTTCTACATTGTAGATTAATATTGAAGACATCCAAACTATGAAGGAACACATATGGAATTATGTGATAAACAAACAAATGCTCAACAAACCAGAATATGTTTTATATTTTAGATTCTTCAAAGTAGTTGAATGAGAAGGTGTGTCCAAACTTTTGACTGGTACTGTAAATGGAAAAACTGCAGGTCTTGTATGGACAGTCATGACCTGTGGCGGTCGTCCTGCATGAATTGGTTACATAAGGGTCAAACACCCGTTTATATATGTGACAAAATTATAATTAAAATTCTCGCTTTGGTCCTCCTGCCATAAATGTGTACAACTAGTTTAAAAGCAGACCAAATAATAGATCACCTTTGGTGAGGAACCAGGATGTTGTTGATGCCTCCAAGCTTCACGTTGATCTTGAGGCAGAGGTTGGAGAGGGTCTGAGGGGACGTCTTCACCACGTTCTTCACCTGGACGCACTGAGTAGCCATGCCCAAGAGGGTGTCTCCCACACGCTTCACCTCGGCTAAAGGGGAAAGTTTGGAAATGGGACATGAAAACCACAATGATGACAAAGGGGCCGAGGTAACATTGTGTCAAGTTCGACTGTTGTACAAGCTGTGTTGATGTCTTGAAAATAACATAGCCTACCATAGACAGGAGTCTTTCCCGGCAGGATGACGATGATGAGCTGCAGTCCGGAGTACGTGTTCTTCAGGTGTCTGAACATGGGCTCCACGCTGTCCGCTCCCTGGGCGTATTTACAGAAACATGGCTGACCCTGAATTGGCATCCCAGCATCCTTGGAGATTTTACGCAGCTGGTCTGTGAAGTTCCTGAATGAAAAAAGAAGTACTTAAAACATAATTCAGCAAGCTAAGGCTGTGGTTTTTAATACTTTACTGTTGCCTTGGATTGCATTTCTGCCATGTCATCATTAAATATTATAAATTATATTATAAAATAAATGAATCGTTGTGTTTGAGATTTCAGATGTAGGCAGAATAAGGTGTTGCCGGTGTACATTTTTCTCTCTTGCGAGCAGCTAAAAGTGAATCTAATGACTTTGCACTATTATGTGCAAGACAGCCAAAGAATATGTTGATTTTTTTTTTATTCCTCACAAAAAAATGTTACAACTCATTAGTACTTACTTAAGCACCTCTTCTCTGCACTGTTTCTGGGGGGCAAAGCAGGCAATCGCCCACACTTTGATCTCGATGCCGTTATAAAACTGCTTCCCTCTCATGTCCCACACTCCCTGGTTGGGGGTTGCTATGGCACGGTTCTGTGGAAGAGAGGACCGGAGGAGAGAGACAGAGAAAGAGAGAGAGAGAGTTTGAAACTAAATCAGGTCAAATCTACTGCAAAATTATGTACACTACTGTGTGTGGAAAAATGCAACTGAAGGGTTTTTGTTTGGTGTGTCACTACTTCCAGACACTCGCATCATAACTCCAATACAGATTTTATTTCAAATAATCAATAAAACCATGTATTACCCGTCCTCCATACTGCAGGATTGGGGCTGGAAGCACTCTGCCCGTCACCTCAGCCATGTCATCTTTCACTTTGATCCCAAACTCCTGGATGTACGGGTCCAGGTTGAAGTTAGCATTCTTCATCTGTGGAGAGTAAAAAAAAAAAAAAAACATCCATCAGTCATACATTCAGTCGTGTGGGCTCCATCCACCAGTTGTCTCTAAAACTCACCAGCCTGCTGATCTCCTCTTGTCTGTCGGGTGCAGAGCGAGCGGTGGCTTTGATCATAGTGGAGGTCTGATTATCTGTCAGTTTCTTGATGCATCGCTGACCTGCTACAATGTTACACACCTGGAAGAAGGAATTGGGGTGTAAATATTGGATATTCACATTAATCGCATTATTCCTGGATGCATTTTTTAAAATCTAAAGTTGGTGTACATGGTGTTGTTACATATGGATTAAGTGATACATTTAGTTATTGTATCACAGCTCAAATCATCCTTGAGTCCTTCCTCACCTCCAGAGGCAGGTAGGTGTGCTTCTGCTCCTGCCCCACCTGTAGACAGGGTAGGTGTGGGTACTTTAGCTGCAGGTTGTACTTCTGCTTGAAGTACTGGGCTACAGTGCATTCTACTGTCTGCCCACTTTCCAGCTGGAGGGGAAACCTGTTTGACAAGACAAGAAACATGAACTACTGTATGATCTGGTAAAAAAGGATGAGGAAGTTGCCTTTGCTGTAATGATTAACACATTATTTTGAGTGGATACACCCCTGTTTGGTCATGAGTGTTTGGTGCATCAGTGTCACTGTCATCACAATGTGTCACTGGCCAGCTCCTGGTTTGCTGAATCATCCAGTTTGATGTTAAAATGTCAATCTAAACATATCAGACTCCAAAGTAACGTATTGAAGCTGCTAACTAATTTTGCAGTGAGCAATTCTTTCTTACTTTCTCTTTGTTTTCTTTTTTTTCTAACCAAATTTCCCATCTGTCGAAGATTTTACAAAATATACTTTCAGCACTAAGAATAAATCATTTTAATAAAGAGGAACCTTTCCAATGCAAAAACTTCCCAGGGGATTGAGAACCTTTTGAGGAAAGCAGGAACCTTGCCTGCATCAGCAGGGACTAGGGATTAATATAGTTTCTCTATGAGAGTTCCAAGTGCAAAGAAAGAGCCAAAAAAGGAGTCAGAAAAAAAGAGAGACAGAGGGAGAGGCGGTTGGGAGAGCAAGTGAGTGACAGAGTGAACAAAAGAGATGCCACTTAAGCAAAACTAACAATAAACCACTCTACCTCTGCATGTCTCCTTTTTCCATTAATTCATTCCATTTATTCAAACATTAGAATCATGCAACAGTAACTACAGAGGATGAAAAATGCATTTCAGACGTCCCCATTGTTCCTGTGGCAGTATTTGGTCGAAACAAGCTACAAGATGATTTCCATGGCAAACTGGTTAATCGTATCAAAGCAAATAATTCAAATCCATTGAGCCAAGTCAGGGAAATCCGAAAAGCGTAAAAGCGATGTACGCATAAAGATATGCGTCTGCGTACTCACGTTTGGTGGCTGGCCGGTCGTCGGGTGACATTGCATACACGATACTTCCTCTTCATTTGGCCACAGTGAGTCACCTCCACCTTCAGGCCTGGTAATGCCAACAATGAGTGTTGTTAACAGGCAAAAACACAAACAGACACAGAAAGACAGATATTATAATTAAAGAGTTTAAATGAAAATTATGCTTATTACAGTAACTTATAAGGTCTTGGAAGCGTTTTGAAATGCATTAGCCAGGTATGAATAATCTTTAAACAATGAAGGTGTACATTTATTTCCTTGTTGAGGAATCATCATGGTGTGTTTAGGCGGCACTTTCACACTGTCTAGTAACCCACCTTTAATCTCCTTGGTGAAGCGGACCCTTTGCGAGTCTGTGAGAGTCTTGGGCTGCTCGTCGATATTGCGTATGTCCAAAACTTCACACATGAACTCAATTACAGGCTGGGCTTTGTAGAAGGCCGTGGCGGACACTAGAGGGAGACAGAGAGCACTAATGAGTCCACACAGGTCAGAGGAAAGCACCTTAACAAAAGGTCGATGGATACTCGCAACTTTTATTAAGCCTTCACGTCACCATTTAAGCAATTTATCAGAGCCAAAGTAATGTTACAATCAGCCAATAGAAGCCTATATTTATGATATCATACTTATGAATCAAATAATGATTGGTGATTCAAATCCTCCTTGGTCCCAGATTAATTAGACTTTTCACCACTTCTGACCCATTGTCTCGGCCCAGTCATGCAATGTCAGTAAAAACAGTGAGATCACTAACCGCCACTTCAGTGACTCACCATCAATGTTAAGCATCATTTTCCACATGGCGGGGCGCACAGACTGGTGGAAGCCGAACCAGACTTCCCTCCCCCCACCCAGTGGGTGGTAGTATCCTTCAGGTGGGGAGAAAAATGAACGGCCCACTGGAGTGTACCTAATTGGAGGAGGTTGGGAAAGAGGAAATGACGAATGTGCAAAAAAAACAAAAAAAAAACACTTGAATTAATTCAAAGCATGACTTCATATCCAGTCATGTTTTCATCTGATCTAGGAGGTTTCAGGATAAGTCAACTCTAGAAAAAATAAGAAACTTGTATGGAAAAACACCACTAAACAGCTAACCACTTTTGTTTACTGTCTGATGGTCTGATGTATTAGAGTGGAACAGTCCAGTTAACCTTACTAGGCTGCATTTGTTATTTGCTCAACTTGGCAAAAACATTACCTTCCAATCTGCTTCGAAGTTGTACATGATTATAACTCAGTTTGACAGGAGTGGGGTTGCTGCCTTATGCATGTCTGAGTGTTTGTGTCTGTGCTGGTGTAACTAAGAGAGAAGGGGTAACAATGGTGTACCTCATAGAGGCCAGGTGGCGCATGGCCACATCCAGGGCTTGGACCGAGTCGAGGGGGACCTGCAGCCGACCGCTGACCAGAGTCTCCTGAAGCAGGCGCCATGACACTTTGGCCAGCCAACGGATGGACACCTTGAAGATTCGGTCTTTGCCCTCACCTGGGATGGTCACCTCAAAATCCACCTGGAGAAATAGAAGACAGAAAAGACAGAAACGAAGAGGGGAGGTAAAGAACAAGGCTGCAGGAGAAGGAGAACAATAACCAGAACTTGAATGAAGATGGACTATTAGCAATAAAATATCATTATTTAGCTGTGCAGTATACTGGAAACCCTATTTCGTACAGGATTCCTTATTTAAGAAGCCATTCCACACTAAAGAGGGTGGTTCAAAAACCACCAAGCCAAGAGTTGGATGAGAAAATCAATATGACATTGAAGCATGTATGATAAATACGAAGCTACAGCCAGCTGCTTAGCTTAGCATAAAGACTGGAAACTGGGAGAAACAGCAAGGACGGCCCCTGTTTGGTGCCTCTGCTCTCTCTGTGGTTTCTGATTCCAGAGTAATCAGTAGCATTGGACACACCTCGGTCAGATGTGCCCGAAGCATAAAAGCCTGAGCAGCAGAAGGTCTTGGTTGGCAGATCTCCTCTCAACCCCACACTGCTGTGTCATCACTCTTGGTTTCATCCATGTGGCATATTTTTCACAATCAACTCGCTTCACTTCTGAGTTTACAGACTTAGTTTTTGGTTCACAAAATCACTGTATTTGAAAAAAACTGTGGTTTTCCTGTTTTTGTCACAATTTTAGCTCCAGGCTGTGACACTGGGCTTTATCCAAAAGTAACATAACCCCCTTACTAGTGCCTCTAAAGCTCACTTATTATCACATTATATCTGATTTGTAATCTGTACAATGGTCTATTTACTCTAATAGGGAGCATAAATTACTAAATGAACATCATGCCGTAAACCATAAACTCATGTTTGCCATTTTTACTGAGGGTAATAAATCAAGTGAGAAGTAGGGTCATTTATTTATAAACTTCAATACAATCAGACTTGTATTTGCAACCAGAGGAGTCGCCCCCTGCTGGTCAGTAGAGATAATGCAATTTTTAAAGACACTTGCGGTTTGGCTTCACTTCACCTGGCTGTGGCCTAATATTTACCAAACAGAAGCAAGAATGGTATTGATCTTCTTCATCTAACTCTCTACAAGAAAGCTGAAAGTGCTATTCCTTCAAATTAGAAAGGTGGTCCATAAAACAGTAGGTGTTTGTGATTGTTATGAATAGTGGGACAGATAGATGTGCTTTAAAAGGAGATAATTTGTGCTTTCTATTTAGTGTTTTTCACATAACCCTTCCTCCCCTTGAGAAACAGTGTAACTCGTGCTCAAACAGGGTTTAAGATTGACTTTGCTGATCCCAGAGGATAAATCAGTTGGCGATAATAGCATGGTGTAAAGCAAAACTACTTCAAACATCTACCTTCTCACTCCCGATAGGAAGCGCTAGCACCGTGTAGATGTTCTTCTTGCCGTCGTACACTGGCTTCCTGTCGCCAAAGAGCTGGGGCTTGAAGTGTTGCACCATGTATTCCACCACCTCCCTGTAGGAAGAGACAAACACAAACACAGCATGGGATTAACACGGGCCAGAAACAAGAAAGAGACCCCGCTCTTCCAATTAAACTCATCGCCTGATCGGATGGAGGGGGGGGGTTTGGGTCGTTCTAAAGATGATAGAATATTGATCAAGCAGGATTCAGCTGTTGGGTGCAATATCTCATGGTCACAGGGTGAAAGGAAAGGACAAAAAGAATGAGGGTGTGGGCGAGGGTGGGGGGCACCTTACAATGCATGGTGCCTTGGCCTTCATACAAGTGAGGGGGCTGAGGTATTGTTCTCAATAGAAAAGGTCAAAGGGCTTGACCTCTGCATGCCTTCTTAGAACCTTTGTCTTGAACCATAAAAACCCAAAGCGAGCCTCTCTGGATGTTAGAGCAGGTGTATGAACATACGCAACTTTTAGGGACTATTCATCAGAATTTCGGGTTTTCTGAGCAAATAACTGTTCAGTAACCAACTATTTGTTATTAAATTGTTTACATTTTATGTTCACATCCTTGCTCACTGGGAGAAAAGCTCAAGGACTCTTCTAGAGTGCTCTCATCTTTCTGCTTTAAACAAAAAATTGCCTATTCAATCAAAAAATGAATGCTATATGAAGCCACAAGTATTAAGTCAGGGTTGTTTAAATGCAGATAAATACATAATGTCAAGTTATTCATTTCAGTTTTTGGGGAATAATTAGTTGGTCTGGAGGAAATATGCAAAAACAAATAATACAGTTATGATTAAAGTTATATAAGTCTAAAGAAAACTTTTTAACAATAATGGCTACTAAACATTTGTAAACTAGCATCTTGCTTCAAATAGCCAAATGCAATTTTTGTTCAGAAAGAAAAAAAAACATTCTAATCCCACCATTTAAACAGCCCCATCTCTCTCAATGATTATTGATGATTCTCCAAAGGGCCGATGGGACCTGGGACAGTAAACCTGAGAGTTCACAAATTGGGCCAAGGCACTGACAATACACAGAGTTAGCCTATACATCATCATATTCCTGCTTCTAGACTGTCCCTGATACCTGACCCACAACTCCACACTGAAGACCAAACGTCCTATCTTGTTGACAGACAACTCATAGTATGAGAGATGAGTCAAAGGGAAAATGGAATTCATTCCTTCATGGAGGGATAAATTATCTTGGGTTCAAACATGACGAAACATATGTATTGTGTGGAGTGTTACCAATTCCCCTTAAAGGCAGACAAATCTTTTTTTAATTTTTTTTTAAAGGAGCTGACTCTATGCTGGGCCATGACAAACATTGGCAAAGCAGACGAATAGCACATTAACCCCTGTATTTTGTAATTGTACTTATAAATACATATGTTTGTTGCAGCTGTAAAAAAGCTGAAAAAAATTAAAGGGGGCCATTACAAAAAACATATAAATGAAAAAAATATACTGAGATTGCAAGCATGAGGCAGGTAACATTGATTGCCTGAATAGTTCCATAGTGAACCTAAAAGAAGACCGTCTCTTCACAATAAATACAGAACATTTTGATTGTTCTTTTTGAAATAAACCAACTCCGTCCTAGTTTCTTGTAAACTGTACGCTCCTGCATCTTATCACAAGGTTGCTTGGATTTATTCTATCCAATAATATCCTTAGAACCCGTCTCAAATCAGTGACTCACATTCACTTTGATTTATCTCGCATCAGACAGCAAACCATTCAAGCACACACTGCAGCATGAACACCGGCCAAGGTGAAAGGGTCAGTTAAGTTAAACCCACTTTTGACTCCACCATCTGTCCAGTCCGGTGACTCGGACACAGCTACTGCAGGAGAAGGCCTCCTACTGCTTCATATGAAGTGAAACACATGAATACTTAAGTGTTTCATTTTAGCCTGGTTCTGCACAGATGTATGGACTTTGTTAGTTTGGAAAATATTTTCCCTGCGTGTCAAAAGATTCACTTTTTTTGCCCCCAATTTGAGTCACTCATGAAAAATATATTCTGGTTTATAGCGCATTTCTAACAAATATTAGTTTTCGTGCATAACAGAGATGCATGGTGCAAACATAATGCACATTAAAGCTAGTAAGACACATCTATGCAAGGCAAGGGAGGCCAAACTTTTTGGATTGTGGGCCATATTCAGAAAAATATAAAGAGTCATGGACCAAAACATAGTAAATGCGTACTTTTCAAACAATTACACTGCAAGTAAATGAGTGTGTCTACACCAGGAAGTCATTGTTTGAGAGTTGCATAGCTCTGCTTTGGCATCAACAGGTTTATTTTTTTATTATTTTCATCACACAAAAACATGGCATTCAACCTGTAAAAATAAATGAATGTGTTAATTACATTTAAGTTGCATTGTTCATGCTGAAGGTAGCCGTTGTTGCTGCCTCCTGAACGACAACACAGTGATTACAAGTGACTGTCAGGCTTTCACTATTCAATTTCAACCTGTTCCACTCTGCAGATATTTCAGCTGCTTGTTGTCTTCTTAAAATGCAACACCTTTCTGCCACAAGTTTATAAATAACTTGTTTATGATACATGGAAACTGACATGTACTGATCTTTCACATTAATGTGGGACATCTCAGACAAGACCCACCAGACACACCGTGACCAGATGAAGGTGCAGCCACGTCCTATTACCTGTTGACTCTCCGCGGGCACTTGTCGGGCTTAATGTCCACCTCATAGTGGAAGACGTCCATCTTTGGGATCTCCACCTCGAAGTAGTTGGCCAGCAGCTTGATGGGCTTGCCCACGGTACCCATGCCTGGCCGGCGGGGGGCATGGAACACCTGCTGCAGGGGTGGGGAAGGCCCCCATGGGCACTGGAGAGACAGGAGATAGGGTGCCATTGACAAGGACAGGTGACGGAGGGGAGGAGGTTCAGAGGAAGAAATGGTGGGAATAAGGAGAGGGGATGTGGGAAAGGGATAGTTTGTTATATAAAAGGTAAGATGAGGGTGATGGACAAGGATATTGACAAGGCATGAGGAAGAGGAGGAGGAACAACCAGATGAGGATGGTAAACAGAGAGAAGGGGAGGATGATAGAAAGAGGAGTTATAGCAGGGGGAAAAAAGCAAAACATCATTGTTATTTATGAAGCAAATTGTGATTTTTAAGATGATTTCAAACATGCATTTCAGTTTTTTGTGCTCCTGATCACATCCGTGCTATAAAGATTACCAACAATGATGATAATCAATCTACAAAACAATAGTTTTGAAGATGTCACAGGGGGCTCTGGGAGCAGATGTCAGCATTCTTCACACTTATTTTTACCATTTTATAGATCAATTGATTCACCAATTCATTGTGAAAATAATGTATAGATATTATCAATAATGAAAATACTCATAACTTGCCCTAAACATATTTTCACTTTTCAAAATAAGTCGATCTCAAATCGTCTTCATCCAACACCCCCTTCATGTGTCTGTTGTTTTTTACTGGTTTAAATTTGCCGTCTGCTCTAACAATCTAGGCCAAAAAATACAGCATTTCATTGGCTGAGGAAGTAACAAGTAGCCCGCAGCAAACAATGACAGTGACCATCATTTGTTAAAAACAAGTCTGAGCCAGTCAGGAGGTCTAACACAGGGGGGGTCATAGACTGGGTGCTACATGTGAGGCTAGCTGTGACTCCTGCCTAAGAGGGGCCCAGTGCCTTAACCTCTGGGTCCCCAGAGAACAGCCTCCTCCACCACAACAAAGGCCCCAGCTGCCCTGCTCCTCTGTCTCACACACACACACACACACACACACACACACACACACACACACACACACACACACACACACACACACACACACACACACACACACACACACACGGTGTACGAAAGAGGGAGTGCCCTTGCTACGGCGAACACACACACACACACACACACACCCTCGTACACACAAACACAGGGGGCCCCCTCTACATTCCCAGCCTCACCATGGAGACACCACGGCAACACAGCATTGTCATGGATATCAGGGGACCTGTGTGTGTGTGTGTGTGTGTGTGTGTGTGTGAGTGTGGCTGTTGGAGGAGATGGGAGGAGGCAGGGTGCTGCTGTGGTCATGTTGAAGAGACCTTGGCCTTGTTGGTCCTTCACTGTGCATGTGTGTTTTTTCCAAACTGGAAAAGCCCTGCTTTAAATAGCTGCTATGGAAATCCTCGGGTCCAAGGTACTCAATCATACGTCCAGGAAGACTTAGGAAAAAGCCAAACTTACAGAAAGTTTAACATTAGCCATAAAACACAGAAAGATGCTCTGCTGCTCAGTGCCGAGTGCGTGTCTATGTGTAGAATCACACTTCGGACAAACACCATAAACAAATGCACCAGACATATGTTGGCCACACGTACTCTACGTGCAGGAGAGCATGTATGTGTGTGACGTTGTGAGTGTCTGGAGTGAGTTGTGATCGGAGCGCACTCACACAATGACACACACACACTTTGCCCTCGTGCCAGTGAAGGCAGATGGTGAGAAGCGCGGCCAGCGCTTTCACACATCCCAAGACAATAGCAGTCTTTCCCTGGGCGGTAAGACTCCGAGCAGAGCTTTATCACAGTGCTGAATCACAATATGAAGACTCTCACAACTTTCTGTCTACGATGACGTAACGGGTCTACTACTACGAAGTCATATCAGGAGAAGGTGTGCAGGTTTTACACACTTTATTTTGATTCATTTGTGAGATCTGTAATACAACGTTTACAAGCATTCAGTACTAGACAGTAACATTTTCACATTCTGGGCTCAATGTGTAGCTTTCAATAATTACATTTTGACTTTGGCGATTATAGCCGTTCTCAAGGGGTAGCTAACGATAAAGCGTGAGCGCTACTTAACTTCAGTGTGGGGCAGAAATAATTGAAAAATGATATTACGAAAGAAATATGGCTTTAAAATCTCTAAATGGGGAACAGTAGTGGATGTTTACATGGGAGGCCGCTTCCGTTATCGGGAGATCAAAACAGGCCAAGTGCATGAATGAGGAGGAACAGCCAATTATGCATCAATTGTTTTGGCCAAACAGTTTTGGCTCTCTGAGTAATTGGCTGTTGACCACAAGCTAAACATGGCAATCAGAGCTATCTTGGAAAAATAGCACATTGAATAAATCACACTTCAAACACACAATAGCAGACTTTAAAATGAGGGGGCCCCAGGGACCCTTCCCCCCATCCTAAAAAAAATAAAAACAAGCCTATTCAACTGAGTTCCATGTGCGGCGTCTGGATTGACAATGTAAATTTCAAACCCAGTCCTACTTGTACAATCAAACATGCTATCAAACGACGCAGTTATATACGAGTTCACAGCACCATCTCACAGCATCCAATTTATAAACCCTGCCTTCAGAAAAGTACAAGACTAAAGATTGAAGGCTGGATTATGAATGCGAGGGTTCAAGATCTCCTGCACTTGGTGGACTTTAGACCTGAGTGTGAAGACAAACACTGTCTAGTTTGAGTTTTAATTGGCTGCTTCCACACCTCAGTCAGTCAACTGACTAAATAAAGATCAGCGCTGGCACTGATAAGCACGAGCTGTGAATCTGAAGCATGAAGTATGCAGAGTGAAACTCCACATATAACTACAAAAACACTCTAAAATAAAAAGCTTCTGTTAACTCTAAACAGCAGATGCACCGATATCACAATTGAGGATTATTTTTGGTTCGACATATATAAATAATTCACGTGTCTCTGCAGATGTTAAGTGTGTGTGTGTGTGTGTGTGTGTGTGTGTGTGTGTGTGTGTGTGTGTGTGTGTGTGTGTGTGTCTGAAGTGTGCAGATGTTAAACACTCCTTTGGACAACCTGAACTGTGGGAGCATCCAGGGAGTGGAAAAGGGAGGCCGGTCTGCTGTGTGGGGAGTGCAGGGGTGCAGACAGCTGAGGTGGAGGTGGAGGTGGAGGTGGAGGTGCTGCTGCTGGTGCTGCTGCTCCTCATCCCTCCTCACCCAGATTCCCACGACCTCCCTTGCCCTCACGCATGGCTGAGGAGACTCATCTCCAGCTATGCATCTGGATACATTATGTATCATGCATGTGTGTCATGCATGTGTGTCATGCATGCAGACTACATCTCCCACTATCCCCCCTCTCTCTCTCTCTCTCTCTCTCATGCACCGATGCAACAGACAGGGTTCCCCCATCTACACCCCCCCCCACCACCACCACCACCACCACCCCATGCAAGGCCAGCTTTTTCCTTTTGGTGCCCCCATTTTTTCATCCCCTTCTTCCTTCAATTGCAGTTCATGCATTTGCAGCAGCCATATCTCAGGTGTGCGGATTGATACCATTTAACACAAAAAAAATAGACCTACCAGCGCCAGACGGTCCCGGCTCCATCCCATCCACTTAGCTGCGCGGGTACAGGGTAGCTTGTCCGGGGGTAGTGTGGCCAATCCGCCGGCCCCCTTCAGGCTGGAAGCGTCTCAGACCTCCAGCCCCCTCCTCTCGGCGTGTAGTCTTCTCCTTTCCTCGGTGTACCCCCGCCCCCTCCCTCCCTCCTCCCTCCCTCCTTCCCCTCTCCCTCTCTCCCTCCCTCACTCTGGAGCTTGTGAGCGACCCCCGGTCTTATTTTGATCCGGAGCTGTGTCTTCCTCCGCGGGGCAGTGATTCGGTGGCGTTGTGGTGCGTCTCTCTCGTCGCTCTGTTGTGCTCCTCCTGGATTCTCCAGCAGAAGGAAAAAAAAAAAAAAAAAAAAGGGCCAGCCTCCTTAAACCCCCCCCCCCCCCCCCCCCCCCCCACCACCAAAATAAAAATGATGTGAAACTTCTTCTTTGCCAATAGAAAGTGCAAAGGAACTGTTGATGAACTTGCTGTCACACCCCAGAGGTTGAAGGAGGGACTACACTGCAGATATGCAAACATAATAATAATAATAATAATAATAATAATAATAATAATAATAATAACTTTATAATAATAATAATAATAATAATAATAATAACTTTATTTATATAGCACCTTTTAAAAACAAGGTTTACAAAGTGCTTCGACAGACAAGCCAGCAAAACAGTGCATAAGAAACAAAATGAAATAACAAGTGATAAAACTAAACAAAGAAATAAAATGAAATAACAAGTGACAATCAATAAAAACAAACAAATAAAATAAAATAAAAAAAAATAAAATAAATAAAATAATGAAATAAATAAAATCAAGTGATATTGGTAAAATATAGTAAACAAATATAAGATAAAATACCAAGACCAAATGAAAATGAAATAATACATTTATTTATATAGCACCTTTTAAAAAAACAAGCTTTACAAAGTGCTTCATAAGACAGACAAGACAGCAAAACAGTGCATAAGAAACAAAATGAAATAACAAGTGACAATCAAATAAACAAATAAAATAAAATAAATAAAATAATGAAATAAAATAAAATAATGAAATAAATAAAATCAAGTGATATTGGTAAAACATAGTAAACAAATATAAGATTGTTTTTTCTTGTTGTTTATAATGTATTATTATTATAAATCATATCTTGTAAAAATGCTTTTTCAACAATAATAATAATAATAATAATAATAATAATAATAATAATAATAATCATTTTATTTATATAGCACCTTTTAAAAACAAGGTTTACAAAGTGCTTACAGACAAGCCAGACAAAGCAAAACAATACAATAGAAGAAACATTAAGAACAAAATAATAATAAGGATAAAACTAAACATAGAAACAAGGTTTAAAATGAAATAACAAGTCCATAACAATCAAATGAAAAACAAACAAAAATAAATAAATAAAATAAATAAATAGAATAAATAAAATAAAATAAAATAAAAAAATAAAATAAATAAAATAAATAAAATAATGAAATAAATAAAATCAAGTGATATTGGTAAAATATAGTAAACAAATACAAGATAAAATACCAAGACCAAATGAAAATGAAACAATAAATTTATTTATATAGCACCTTTTAAAATCAATTTAAAAGTGCCAACCTGTAAAAATGTGTTTTAAGAAACAAAGTGAAATTTGACAATCAAATAAACAAATAAAATAAAATACCATATGTAAATAAAATCAAGTGATTTTGTAAAATATAGTTATAAGATAAAATACCAAGACCAAATGAAAATAAATATAAGTGGAGACATCAAAAAAGCCAATCTGTAAAAATGTGTTTTAAGAAGTGATTTCTTAAATATGTCATACCATATGTATTTTCTTTTTTGTATTTGTTATAGTATTTGTGCAAATAAACTAAACTAAACTAAACTAAGAACAAGCTCTCATAGTGTCTTTACCATTTAATAAAGAAACAAGAAAAAACACTAATAATATGAACAGCTACATCCACAACAAATAACCACAAAACTGTGAAATAATTCAAAACATTCTAAAACTTAACTTGTGTTTTGGCAAAAAAAAGATAATATATATTATTCTTTCCTAATTCACAAAAATATCCAAATGTACAGTACCAGTCAAAAGTTTGGACACACCTTCTCATTCAACTACTTTGAAGAATCTAAAATATAAAACATATTCTGGTTTGTTGAGCATTTGTTTGTTTACCACATAATTCCATATGTGTTCCTTCATAGTTTGGATGTCTTCAATATTAATCTACAATGTTTAAGAAAAACCATTGAATGAGAAGGTGTGTCCAAACTTTTGACTGGTACTGTAGGTGGAGGCTTCAAATAAGCCCAGTGGGCTTTCTGCCTCTTCCTGCACTGTAATAGTATTTATCAATGTTATTTGTTATGTTTCAATTGTGCAAATAAACTAAACTAAACTAAACTAAACTAAACTAAACTAAACTAAACTCCGGTCATCCGGGACAGAGGATGTCGCATGTGTACAGATTTTAAAGCCCTCTGAGGCAAATTTGTAATTTGTGATTCTGGGCTATACAAAATAAACTGAATTTAATTAAAAAAAAAATTTAACTAAACTAAGGACAAGCTCTCATAGTGTCTTTAACATTTAATAAAGAAACAAGAAAAAAGAATAACAATATGAACAGCTACATCCACAACAAATAACTATAAATATGGGAAATAATTCAAAACATTCTAAATTTTAACTTGTGTTTTGGCAAAAAAAGTTAATATATATTATTCTTTCATCATTCACAAAAAAAATCCAAATGTAGTTTGAGTTCTCTTCCTTGAGTTTTTATCAAAACATTTTTTATCTCACTGGCAAAATCCTTTTTTAATCCTTTAATGTATTGTTATTGAGTGGGTTTTGTTACCTGTGCAAATAGAGAGACAACTTTCTTATCTCTTCATATATATATCAAACAAATCCCTCATGTCCACTTGCAACTTATCTATACCCTCAGCTCCTTAAAGTAGTATATTTCATAATCCAAAAATGTAACCTCTCTTTTCATTGTTATACTAATGACATGAACATGATTATTATCCTGTACTTAGGCTAGAGTTCCCTTGTTGAAAGGAACTGAGTGAGATGTAGTGGCATCTAGTGGTGGGGTTGCAGATTGCAAGCAGCAGCATTCCCCTCCTTTCACCCCTTATTTTCTAAGCGTGTTGGAGAACTTTAGTGGCCCTCTGGTAGTGATAGTATTGTTAGGATTTCATTACTACAAGGTGCTACTCTTATCAATACTCTTTTGTTCTTTTTTTTCATGACTAAATGATTGCTTTTAAAACAAATAAATTCAGAACAGAATTAGAAGTTATTAATAATTTGGATATAATATTGTTTCTAGAGCATCGACAATAATGTTGCAAAGCCACTATCATTAATGAAGACCACAGTAATCAGATAGTATGTCTTTCTTGTGTCAGCCAACAGAAGAGTTTACAAGAACAAACTAAGATAAAACAGACTACAGACAGACAGTTATTGTTTTAGCTTGTTATTAAAAATAATAGCTGTTGGTGCTGTGTTTGTGGGTTTATTTTTATTTTTTAAGAAACTAATAAGTAACTAAGACTAAAGTCTTGTGTTGTGCAATGAAGGTTTAAACTCAAACACATATTGTGTGGTTGATAATAATATTAAAGCTTATTTGTATAGCACTTATCAAAACGAGCAGCAGTGTGATTTACAAGGCAGCAAAAAATATTAAGGACAGAATGCAATGCAAGATACAATTACATTTCCACATAAATATATATTTACGAGCAAATATAAATAAATCTAGCTGACAATTCAGTGTACTTTTATTTTTTTTTAATTGTCCAATAATGTTACTTGTAACATACAGTACCAGTCAAAAGTTTGGACACACCTTCTCATTCAACTACTTTGAAGAATCTAAAATATAAAACATATTCTGGTTTGTTGAGTTGTGTTCCTTCATAGTTTGGATGTCTTCAATATTAATCTACAATGAAGAAAAAAATAAAAATAAAGAAAAACCATTGAATGTGAAGGTGTGTCCAAACTTTTGACTTGTACTGTAATTAGAAACATATATCGAAGGCAATGCATGACACCGTTGTTTTTTTTATAGCTTTTTTTGTTGTGACAGTAGTTAATGGTTTTTAAATATAATTTTAAAAAAATAGGCCTTTGGCTTGTAAATTTACATTTATGTACAGTAAAGTTTGGACACACCTTCTCATTCAATGGTTTTTCTTTATTTTTATTTTTTTCTACATTGTAGATTAATATTGAAGACATCCAAACTATGAAGGAACACATATGGAATTATGTGGTAAACAAACAAATGCTCAACAAACCAGAATATGTTTTATATTTTAGATTCTTCAAAGTAGTTGAATGAGAAGGTGTGTCCAAACTTTGACTGGTACTGTATCCTTCCTCATTTTGGACAAAACAAGAATTAACATCAAAGTAAAAATTTTGATTTTATAGACTCTATTAATCTACAATGTAGAAAAAAATAAATAAAGAAAAAACATTGAATGAGAAGGTGTGTCCAAACTTTTGACTGGTACTGTATAAACAAATACTTTATAGTATTTTTTTTTTATATATATATTGTGATATTTCAAAAGTTCATCCACATATTTTGAAAATCGACTTTTACGTCGAACCGGAAGTAGTCGCTACGCGCTGACGTCACTTCCCTCCAATGCGGAAGAGGTCGTCATCCCTAAAGCTTGTGAGTTGGAGGCTCTCGGAAATGTGATAAATCTACAGTCTACTTGTTTGTGAGTAGAACAACGTCGGTGTCCAATAGTTTGAATGAACGAAAGCTTGTTACCGTAAAGAGCACGTGTTTACCGTAAAGACACGTGACCCGGTTCGTGCTTTTAGAGTTCATTGCATGTCTCGTGAGCCAAGCGTGCAGCTAAAGGGCAGATCAACCACTGGCTGCATGTAGTGTCACATCTGAGAAATGACATTATTGTAGCCATTCAAATGGTGCATTGGTGATGGTGTGTTGCCAGTGAAAGGTTGACATTCATAACCATTCATGACATCATTATTCTCCTGTTTCTAGACTGTTGAAAGCCCCAACATGTCGTGGATAAGGGAGGGTGAATTAAACCTGATTGAGAAGATTTCAGCTAATATCCTGAAGGTAAGCCTCATTGTGTTGCTCTCACTTCCTTATATGTACTTCCACGTTTTTCCACCTAAAAAATGGAAATCCCCCCCCAATCCTGATTAAACAGCATTAACCTCAGTTACTTTATTACCACAAGACTCAAAGACTGTTGACAAAAGATCAGTTCACTGCTCAATACAACAACAAAAAAAACATGAAGTAATGCCTGTGCCAATAGAGCCACTGTTTTACAAATCTGAACAAACATAGGAGCTGGAAATGAAATATCCTTGCTCAGTCTATACAATCTGAAACAAACCTTGATGTTAATTCTTGTTTTGTCCAAAATGAGGAAGGATACAGTACCAGTCAAAAGTTTGGACACACCTTCTCATTCAACTACTTTGAAGAATCTAAAATATAAAACATATTCTGGTTTGTTGAGCATTTGTTTGTTTACCACATAATTCCATATGTGTTCCTTCATAGTTTGGATGTCTTCAATGTTAATCTACAATGTAGAAAAAAATAATAAAAAAATAAAGAAAAACCATTGAATGAGAAGGTGTGTCCAAACTTTTGGTACTGTATATAAATGTAAATTTACAAGCCAAAGGCCTATTTTTTGTGTTTTTTTACAAAGAGTTTGAATTATATTTAAAAACCATTAACTACTGTCAAACAAAAAACGTCTATAAAAAAAACAACGGTGTCATGCATTGCCTTCGATATATGTTTGTAATTACAGTACCAGTCAAAAGTTTGGAGACACCTTCTCATTCTATGGTTTTTCTTTATTTTTATTTTTTTCTACATTGTAGATTAATATTGAAGACATCCAAACTATGAAGGAACACATATGGAATTATGTGGTAAACAAACAAATGCTCAACAAACCAGAATATGTTTTATATTGTAGATTCTTCAAAGTAGTTGAATGAGAAGGTGTGTCCAAACTTTTGACTGGTACTGTATGTAAATCCTGGCTGTGTATCGTGTTGCAGATAGAATACTCTTTTCCATCCAGATGTTCAGTAAAGTCTTTGAGGATTCTGTAAATGCCGGGTTAGTCTAAGTGTTGTTAAACAACTTTCTAGTTTTTGTTTTTTTTAAAGATCAACAGTTTTTTAGTTTTCAATGTTATGGATGATTAGCTCTGTGACTCAAATGTAATGTGTAATACATAGGGGCACAAAGTATGGCTTCTTGGTAAACAGCACCATTCAGGGGCTGTAACTAAGGATTATTTGCGTCATAAAGCCAGCAGTGTGCTGGGGTGTCCGTTGGATACGGTGGAAGTAGTGGGAGACAAGAGGGTGATGGCCAAGCTGTCATCCCTGATGGACAACACCTCCCACCCCATGCGGGACACTCTGGCAGCTCTGTGCAGCTCCTTCAGCCACCGGCTGCTTCACCCCCGGTGTGTGAAGGAGAGGTACCGCAGGTCCTTCCTTCCTGCTGCTGTCAGGTTGCACAACCAGCTCTGCTCCCAGCAGACCACATGACAATAATACACTGTGCAATACAATAGTTATAATAGTTTCTGTCTGTATATATAATATTTCAGTTACTGTGGATTCTTTACTGTTCTTTACTGTTTTTTTATTGCTCATTTGCTTATTTAAAATACTTATTTTGATCTTGTTTTTATTTTTTATTTTTTTACTATGTCTCTTGTTTGCACTATCCTCTATGCTGCTGTAATCCTGTAAATGTCCCCGCTGCGGGACTAATAAAGGATTATCTTATTTTATCAATTTATCTGCTGATTCTATTCTCGACTGATCGATTCATCATGTGGTTAATGATAGGCCAGAAAATAGTGCAAAATGCTAGGAACAAAATGTCCCATAGCCAGACAATAAATACACATACTATACAACAAAATAAAGATAAAAGTGTTAAATAGCTTATTTAGTTCGAAAAACTGAATCATTTTTTCAGTCTCAAATGTCATCTGCTGATAAAGACTGTGAGATGCAGGTGACCAGAGTTTGTTGGCATCTCCAAGAACAGCCTGCTCTGTCATTTCCTGTCAGGAAGAACAGGGCATCCTGTAGAGGGTTGTTGTGTGTCCAGTCCAGTTTATTGTTTATCTGCACCCCAAGGTACTTGTAGGACTCAACTTAATGTCTCTATATCCCAAATTGCTCTTGACTCCCCTGATCTTCATTGTGTCTCCCAGGCTGGACCCATGCCTAAACATGTGGCCTTCATCATGGATGGTAACCGCCGCTTTGCACGGAAGAAAAACATGGAGCGCCAGGAAGGGCACATGCAGGGCTTCAACAAGCTGGCAGAGGTGAGCTTGCTGTGGGATTGAAGCTCGTCTTCTCCAACACGTATCACCTGAGCATGAAACAGGTTTCTCATTTATGTGTAACTCTTTGTCTCCCCTCCACACCAGACATTACGGTGGTGTAAGCATCTGAACATCCAGGAGGTTACAGTGTACGCCTTCAGCATCGAGAACTTCAAGCGCACTAAAAATGAGGTGGATGGGCTGATGGAGCTGGCCAGGCAGAAATTTGAAAAGCTGTTGGATGAACGGTGAGTTTTAAGGTTAAGGAATTTAAAATAGCTCTTCAGTCACATTTTATACATCATGTGAATCACGGCTTCCTCAAAGTTTAGACCAGAGGAACCAAATGCAGTGAGTGTTCTGCAGTTGAAATTTAGTTAAGTGTCTTTGCAAGACTGAAACCTTGAAGTTTCAGTTTTAGTCTTTGAAAAAATGAACCTGGCTTCAGATGGATAGAAAGTAGCCAATTGTATCAAGATATTTTTCAAAACCCCCAGTTTAAATCTTTTAAATCTGTGTAGTTCACAGTTGCATTTAAAAAAACAAACCACACTGGCGAAATACTGGAATGTTTTTCTGCAACTGGATACGCTAACCGTTGTCAACACTGACACAAAAACACCTTCCACTACATTGGCCAGTGACTTATAAATAGGAGTGTACAGTATCAGTTATTTCCATGTTGTTACCGGGCGACCGTGGCTCAGTGGAGAGCAGGGTTGTCCTCCAATCAGAGGATCGGCGGTTCGATCCCTGGCTCCGGCAGTCCATGTCGATGTCGCCTTGGGCAAGACACTTAACCCTGAGTTGCTCCCGAAGGTGTATGAATGGGTGTGAATGATTAGAGAGACCCTGATGGGCAGGTGGCACCTTGCATGGTCGCCCCTGTCATCAGTGTGTGAATGGGTGTGAATGGGTGATTGATTAGTAATGTATTTGAGTGGTCGGAAGACTAGAAAAGCAAGTACAGTCCATTTACCATTTCAGCTGACAGTGACTGCTTCCCTGCAATTCACCAGAATATGTAGTTCACACCTTTTGATTTTCCCTCTTACTGTACTGTAAATGTATTCCTTTACTGCCAATGTAGATGTCCAAAAACCTATTCAAAACCAACCTACAATTACAGGCTTGTATATCTGCAGTTCCACGTATGACCACTAGATGCTGACCCAAGAGTGATCTCTAGGCTATTTATTTTGTATCAACTTGCCTCCTGATGCTTGCCTCCTCTTTGGCCAGGTCGTCATTTAATTATCTGGTTAAACAAAGGGAGATAAATGAAATAAATAGTCTAGGATTGAATATCATCTTGTAGGTTTTTTTTGTAAAAAGGAATATTTAATAAATTACTGGTTTTAGTGAGTGTGACTTAAGATGAACCGTGGTTGGTGTCATTGTGTTGAACACCAACATTTGACAAACCAGCTTTACACAGTACATTGAACTGCACACTGCTTCCGGGAAACTGTACTCACTGACGACTCCCATGTGCAGGCACATCTGTGCATCTCTGGGTCAGAAATGCAGACGGACACGCTTGAGCAGCCTGGTCTAAATGGTCGTCTTGTCCTCCCTGTTCTTCTTCATGCTTTTTCTGATTGTTCTACTCCCCCCTCTTGTCTCTCTCCTCCTGTAGGGAGAATCTGGAGAAGCATGGCGTGTGTATCCGGGTGCTGGGCGACTTGAACATGCTGCCGCTCGACCTTCAGCAGCTTATTGCCAAAGCAGTGCTCTCCACCAAGGCTCACAATAAGTATGTGTTTTATTCTGCACATACTTCTGTTCCTCTGCGGCTATGACCCTAATCATTAGTGGCACAACCTCACCACCACGTTGGTCAAATGACATAATTAGATATAATATTCTATATCATTATTGACCACAGATGTGCAAATGCCTGTTTTGCAGATGTTTCCTGAATGTGTGCTTTGCCTACACTTCAAGATATGAAATCACCAATGCAGTCAGAGAAATGGCTTGGGGAGTGGAGCAGGGCTTGATCAAAGCAAGGTGACAAATGGGGAAAAAAAAAAAAAAGACAATACTGAGTTGATCTTGTTGATATTCTGCCAACATCCATAATGCTACATAGAATATATAAAAAGACAACATGGGGAGCTTTGGCTCTAACAAGCTGTGATTGTGTTGTTCTTTTGTGCTCAGTGACGTTTCAGAGCCGTTGCTGAGTGAGTGTTTGTACAGCAATAATTCTCCCAATCCTGATCTGCTCATCCGCACTTCTGGAGAGGTGCGACTCAGCGACTTCCTTCTTTGGCAGGTGAGGATGACAATGAGGTTATTATTAACTTTAAAAAACACTAAAGTAAGATTGGAGATGTGAATTCCAAGACTTGGTTGGAGTGTTGCGTGATCAATCGCTAATTGGGAGCACTGGATAATCTTCAGGCATAGCAGCTGTAACCCTGGTTATATTTGTATTTCAGGTTGTGCATTGACCTCCAAAACATGATTTTTTTTTTTGTCTGTCTTTGATGCAAAGGATATCAGAAAGAGCTGAAAACATGTGTCAGATGTTGCCTTTACAGCAAAGCAGACAAGTCTACTTTTTGTTTTTCCATTAAGACTTTGTGATGATCTCCATAATTAGAGAGTTTTGGTGGCGTAACATCCCGTCTCTTATTGCCTTTATCTGTAATAAAGTGTTGCAGGAATGACATATTTTCGCAGGCCGACCCAGGAAGTTAGCATTGCACTAGTTCCCTCTACATGAAGCCACTGGGATCGGATTACACATGTTGTTCAGCTGGTTAATCGTCAAGAGAACCACTATTATGATATTAGGAGCATAAATGCAATCATAGGATGTAAAAAGTTAAGGTTAGGCTATAAACCAACTACACCCGATGACATGACCGTGAGTATACTGTGAAGGAAGTGATGAAGTGTCGTAGTCTCATTTGGCCACTTCGCGCTATCCACTTTAGCAAATGCCTTTAAGACACTTAAAGGCTTCAAAATTCCCAAAAGGTGTATTTACTAACGCTTTATACATTGTATGACATAACGTTAAAATCTCTTAAGCTGGTTTTCACCACAGACCTGATTTCAAACCAAAACCCCGTTAAAAAAGAAGCATTGCCCTTTAGAAGGGGAACTGGAAGTAAAATAAAAATAGCAATCTATGTAGCAGCAGTCAAAGATGGGAATTAACCGTTGGATTTTAACCAAGAAGCACTACCCTGAGCCTTCCTCGTAGCACTTATTGTATTCATATTAGTTGTTGCACTTACTGTATTCGTATCAGTTCGCTGCACTTATTGAATTCGTATTCGTTTACTGCACTTATCCTATTCGTAGTAGTTTGTAGCACTTATTATATTCGTATTAGTCTGTTGCAATTATTGTTTTCGTAGTAATTTGCCTCTGCACTATACTTTTGCTCTGGTTTATGCTTTAAGATGCTTGTTTAAGAAAGGAGATGCACTTATGACTTCTGGTGACTAGTAGTTCTCTTGAATACCTATGTTGAATACACTTCCTGTAAGTCGCTTTGGATAAAAGCGTCTGCTAAATGACTGTAATGCAATGTAATGTAACCAATATAACATACATTTTTAATATATGGTCTTTTTTTTTTTTTTTTTTTTTTTTTTTAAAGCTGTCTGTCTTGAGCAACTTGTTCATTTCAGCTATGGCAGACTCATTTGCCTCATTCAGACTGTAACTAAATGGAGGGGATTCTTTTTCTAGTTAGGAATATCAACTATACCACGCAAGATCCAAAGAAACACATTTGTTTTCATGTACAATTTTTTTTCCGATGCAGATCATTTATTTTCTTTTTTTATGCCTATAGCGACACTGTATTACTCACCAAATTAGGGTTGCAATCTATGATATACAGCATTAACCAAGAATACTAAATGATTAGATCATAGTGTCAAACACTATCCAGCTTCTCCTCTGAGACTTTGTGATTGATTTTTCTTTTATGTCCCACTCTGCAGACTTCCCACTCCTGTCTAGTGTTTCAGTCAGTTCTGTGGCCGGAGTATTCGTTCTGGAACCTGTGTGAAGCCATTCTCCAATATCAATTAAATCACACATCCATTCAGGTAAGGCATTTATGGGGCCATTGTTTGTTTGTTGTCACCAATATGGGACTCTGCATTGGAGAGGGAGATTGGCAAAACACCAAACTGCACACCTCTGTCATTTTTGAGACCACAGTATAATAAAGCAAATATCCTGATGTGTGTTTTTTCAATCAGGTTAGTTCCCCATGCAGTTTCTCCTCTCTCTATTAAAACTGAACCCAACTCCTGATTTAGTATCAACCTAATAATTGTTATAACAACGGGAGCTACACAAATTAGTTTTAATATTAAGTAAGTATTGGCTGTGTGACTGCTGGTTCATCACTCTAAAACGTTCACAAAATGATTTCATGTGGCTCAGGGGACAAACATCAAAAATCACAAGAATCCAAAATGCAAGAAAACATTTTTGTCCACTGGTTTATTTATTCATATTACTGAAATATACTCTATGGGATTTTTGCTATATTAAAGTAATGTCCCAAAATTGGCTCATCAATCTCAACAAGCCCATAACATTGCCAGCTTTATCAAATGGATATTTACTGCAGGGTTATTGTTTTGTAAGATATTTATATTATATTTTCCAACCAAAGAATATCACTCTTCTCACTCTAGTTATTCTGGCACAAAACATAAATTAGAGAAATGTAATAAAAAAAACTATTGCATGTGATGTTGCAAAGCAGCAATAGCTTTGATAACCGTAATACCTCGTCTACATATATTCAGCATAGTTGGTGAAAAGGATAGATTAGGTAAAGCAGTTTGTGTTGCCTTCCATCTGTCACATAATATGCATATATATACAGTGGGTACGGAAAGTATTCAGACCCCTTTAAATTTTTCACTCTTTGTTTCATTGCAGCCATTTGCTAAAATCGAAAAAGTTCAATTTTTTTCGCATTAATGTACACTCAGCAACCCATCTTGACAGAAAAAAACAGAAATGTAGAAATTTTTGCAAATTTATTAAAAAAGAAAAACTGAAATATCACATGGTCATAAGTATTCAGACCCTTTGCTGTGACACTCATATTTAACTCACATGCTGTCCATTTCTTCTGATCCTCCTTGAGATGGTTCTACTCCTTCATTGGAGTCCAGCTGTGTTTAATTAAACTGATTGGACTTGATTAGGAAAGGCACACACCTGTCTATATAAGACCTTACAGCTCACAGTGCATGTCAGAACAAATGAGAATCATGAGGTCGAAGGAACTGCCCAAGGAGCTCAGAGACAGAATTGTGGCAAGGCACAGATCTGGCCAAGGTTACAAAAGAATTTCTGCAGCACTCAAGGTTCCTAAGAGCACAGTGGCCTCCATAATCCTTAAATGGAAGAAGTATGGGATGACCAGAACTCTTCCTAGACCTGGCCGTCCAGCCAAACTGAGCAATCGTGGGAGAAGAGCCTTGGTGAGAGAGGTAAAGAAGAACCCAAAGATCACTGTGGCTGAGCTCCAGAGATGCAGTAGGGAGATGGGAGAAAGTTCCACAAAGTCAACTATCACTGCAGCCCTCCACCAGTCGGGGCTTTATGGCAGAGTGGCCCGACGGAAGCCTCTCCTCAGTGCAAGACATATGAAAGCCCGCACAGAGTTTGCCAAAAAACACATGGAGGACTCCCAAACTATGAGAAATAAGATTCTCTGGTCTGATGAGACCAAGATTGAACTTTTGGCGTTAATTCTAAGCGGTATGTGTGGAGAAAACCAGGCACTGCTCATCACCTGCCCAATACAATCCCAACAGTGAAACATGGTGGTGGCAGCATCATGCTATGGGGGTGTTTTTCAGCTGCAGGGACAGGACGACTGGTTGCAATTGAAGGAAAGATGAATGCGGCCAAGTACAGAGATATCCTGGAAGAAAACCTCCTCCAGAGTGCTCAGGACCTCAGACTGGGCCGAAGGTTCACCTTCCAACAAGACAATGACCCGAAGCACACAGCTAAAATAACAAAGGAGTGGCTTCGGAACAAGTCTGTGACCATTCTTGACTGGCCCAGCCAGAGCCCTGACCTAAACCCAATTGAGCATCTCTGGAGAGACCTGAAAATGGCTGTCCACCAACGTTCACCATCCAACCTGACAGAACTGGAGAGGATCTGCAAGGAAGAATGGCAGAGGATCCCCAAATCCAGGTGTGAGAAACTTGTTGCATCATTCCCAAGAAGACTCATGGCTGTACTAGCTCAAAAGGGTGCTTCTACTCAATACTGAGCAAAGGGTCTGAATACTTATGACCATGTGATATTTCAGTTTTTCTTTTTTAATAAATTTGCAAAAATTTCTACATTTCTGTTTTTTTCTGTCAAGATGGGTTGCTGAGTGTACATTAATGAGAAAAAAAATGAACTTTTTCGATTTTAGCAAATGGCTGCAATGAAACAAAGGGTGAAAAATTTAAAGGGGTCTGAATACTTTCTGTACCCACTGTATGTCTGTTCTGTATGGAATCAGTATTAGGATTTCTGTATACATCTACATTGTTGTCCCCAAAACAAACGTGGGTTGCGTGTTGTATTTTTTAGAAAGCCAGAGACCTCCATCGAGAGCATCAGGCCTTACAGCAGCTTGAGGCGGACCGCGCCTGTGTAGCAGAGCACCTGCAGCATCACGGGAATGGGAAGCCCGCAGACGCCCAGAGAAGACAGGAGGCACTGCTGCACTACACCACCTGCCGGGAAGAACGGATTCAGGACTTCCTAGAAGCGCTGAAGCACAAGAGAGACTCTTTCTTTAATGACTTATGGAGCGACGCCGTCTTGGCCTAGGAAGGCTCCATGGGGGGGACACGCCCCAAGATGGAGTGGGGGACGAAACCTCTCCTGTCCTCTTCCCTCAAGGGCTTCTGTGGAGAAGAGAAGAGTGAACAGTAATTGGGAATGGTTTCAATGTGTTACTGATTTGTAAAAAAAAAACCGAGAGGGCAATTTTACCCCTATGGGGCTGTAAAAGAATCAATATTTATGATTGAAGATTTAAAAAAATAGTCTAATACGTGGAAATGTCTGGTCAAGATGTAGTTAAGTAAATGTGTAAAGTGTCTGTCAAATGCATGCCATTGATTGGAAGATCAAATTATATGAATGAAAGCCAGGGATCCCGTGTTTTTTGGAAAACGATCCCAAAGCAGCCGTCCAGATTAATATAAATCAGTGCAGTTTTGCAGTTTTGTTGTGGCCCAGCGAAAGTGTTGTTTGTTGAGTGTGATGTTGATGACATAACTAGATTTTGACCAGCTTCCTTTAAGAGAATAAAGCGATTTATTGTATGTCAGCCATGATTAAATGATGTACGATTCAGACCTTTGTACTTACTTATTCACATGTCAACGTTGTGTCTGTCTGAACAGGTAATCTGTATGTCATGTTTTAATTTATGTAGTAGAAAAATATCCCTTGCATTTTAGGGAAAACAAATTACTGTATTTGGTTTTCCACTAGATTACTGAGTTATTTCTACAACTGGAAAGCTTTAAGATGATACAGCCGGATCAACTAAACCTTTAATTTCTACTAGTAACTGTTGGATTAACAACTGGACCTCTCCACTAATTGACATGGTAGATACACAGTTTTAATTGAGAAATTATTGTATTTATTAAATCAGTATTAGCTTTTTTGTTTGAAGCAAATACTTAACTAGTAGTACTAATGTTTTAGTACACATAATGCTGGGTAAACTAGGACTTATGTTTGTCAGTTTTTCTACTTCCAAACTGCAAAACTTTTTCTTAATCCACTTAATCCATATTTGAATGTCCTTCCATAGGGAACATTTATATAAACGAAAGTAATTCATGTTTTCAGTGAGGCAATATTAATGCAAATGATCTCACTTTTATACAATGGGGTTTGACGTATTGAGGTATTTTACTCTTTAAAAGTTGCAACACCACAGTATAAAAATACTGTATTTAAATTAAAAGCAAAAGATGATTAGCAACTAAATGCATGTAAAGTATCACCGGTCAAAGTACTAAAAACTGCTAAATGGCCCCATTTCGAGTATCATATGTATCATAAATGTAATATTGGAACCATTTTATTAATGCACAAACAAGTATGCAGCATTTGATGTTTATAATGTTGGATAATAACATTGCATCATATTATAAACTGATTTTCTGTTTTGCAATTACAAACTAATTAACATAGTTTTTTTATAACACTGTGGCATTGCTACTTATTCTCCAGTAAAGGTACTTCTTCCACCACTGAAGTACATGTTAAACTGGGTCTACTTGTTGTCTATGACGCAGTGCATTTTTCTCAACAAGAGCCCTCCAACACAGCGCCCCCTCTCGGCACTGATCGGTAATATCCAGGCTGCGTTCCTGCCGCTTTAACAAATGGGCGGAGCCTGGACACACGTGACCCACTCGCGTCCAATGACAGCCACCGAAACACCAAACTGGTTCGAACCGGTTTCCTTCTTATATTTCAGCGTATAAACTACAAAAAACATTCGTTTGCATTATACATTCGCCATTTTACGCAGCGACGGGTCGGTTGTTGCGTGTTATCTCTCCGCGGGAAAAAAAAAACGTCTTTTACGATTTTAATTTTTTTTCGTGAGCTGTCTGTTCACTTCCTATCCACACCATGGGCAAAACGAAGGTAAGATATTTTTATTTTTTATTATTTTTATTTTTTATTTTTAATGCAATGCGCTCTCTCCAGTGAGCGCATTCGGCCGCGTTTGATATATAAGTGCATCAGAGGAACGTCATCATCTCCTCTAACGAACAGTGCAGCCATGGCGGTGCAAGCGGGAGAGAGAGAGAGAGGGAGAGAGAGAGACCTGGGGCGGGCATCTCCTCCCCTACTACTCCCATTCGTCTAAAAAATAAAGTTTGTAGTCTAGGTAGTGACGGGAAGCACCTTAAACGCCGCCATTAACCGACATTATGATGTTTTATCATTACGCCCTGCGACAGACGCTCCGACAAGTGCAGCCGTTGACGTCGCGCTGCGTTGTGTGTTTTTTTTCGCAGCAGGTTGGGGAGGGGGGGGAGGGGGGGGGGTTCCATTTATAACGTTCGGCGCTGAAACGTTTAATGCGTAACGTCATCTGCGAGGTCAACGGCGAAACTCATAACTGGCCGACCTACTTTATGAGCGAATGGCGAATTAGAATAAGTTATAAGCACTACTTTATTTAAAAAAAAAAAAAAAAAAATATGCAGGAAGGAGTTGGGGGAGGGGAGGTCACATTTATTTATTTTTATTTTTTCTTCTCATTTAATAATATATTTTTTGAGCATTAAATCGCTATTACACACCCCTGTAGCAGCTTAATTTTAAATAAATAATAAATAAAAAAAATTCACATATAAATAATGTTTTTATTTGAAATCGCAATTTTTTTTTTTTTTTTTTTTTTTTTTGTTGTTGTTGCAAAGTCCGCAGGCTTCCGTAGGTCCGGCGTTAGGTTACATGGCTACGGATTAGTGAAGTAGTAATCTGGTCCAATTTCCCAACAGCTGTCTGTCGGCGCGCAGTGATACAAAACAAAGGAAGCTGTCAGGGCGCCAACTCTGTCACAGTGACAGGACGGACCGAATTTGAATTCAAATATGCGCGGGAAGTTCTTTGTCACCGTCCAAAGCATGTTTTTTTAGATTATCTCTGCAGAACTCCTAAGATTAAGTGACTGAGTCTGAATTGTCATGAATCATCAATAATAATAAAATTTTAATATTGTGCCTTTTCTATTCTTTGTCTTTCAGTCAGCTGTCCCCGCTGAGGTTTGTATAAAAAAAACAATCAATATATTATTCATAACATGTTGATGCTCTGTTATTGCAAGAGTTTATTAATAATTGTAATACATTGATAACTGAGATGTGTTGTTAAATTGTGTTATTTTAGTTTCTGTTTTAGTCATTTTTATATGACAAGCCCTCTGATGCATGTTCAGTTAGGTTCATCATGCAATCTGTTACATCTGCAATCGTTACTGAAGGTTTTCTTTCTCTTTTCTCAATAGGGCAGACGGAGTTCGCCGCGGCTTGCTGCAGTGGTAAGCACCTCCGGAAACACAACTAATCAATCCGTTATTAAGGACTGCAATTCCGTTTTGTGGTTATTCTTGTTCCTCGCCTAGAAGTTGGTTTACTAACGGCTGCTTCCCCTGAGGATAAACTTTTAACCTTGAAATTTGAATTGGCACACACCCATCGTCTGTCTACGTGTGGTTTTGATCAATATCAACCACATTTTTTTTCCTGATCTTTAATAATTACAATACTGAACGGGGGATTCTTTTGATAGATGGTCACAAAACTAGTAACGTCCTTAGTGTCTAAGCCATTTTCCTCAAGATGCTCTTGTTAATCTATTGTTAGGTACTAAATGAAATGTCTTTTCTTTCTCTTTTGCAGAGATCTCCTAAAGCTGCAGTGGAGGCTAAGAAAAAACCTGCTGTAAAAGTATGTAACTGATAACTACCTGATATCAACAGAATATCTCTGTGCTGTATGTCACAAGTGAAACTGATTCATGGCCTTCAGTTCCTTGAAGGGAAATTAAATGTGGCCTAAATCAAGGACAAAACAGGGGAAAATGCCTTTTTGATCCACAATGTAGATGTTTTGGTATACCTGTTTTATCTTTAGTAATCTGAAACATGTGATCATTGTATATTATCTTGAGTGCTCTAATCTGTTAGTAATCATTTGTTATGTCATTTTCTAGAAGGTACTCAAAGCAAAGAAGGCCAAAGTAGCTGAAAATGGGAACGACAAGGCTGAGGTTTGTTTCTTTTAAGAGAGATTTTACACAATTATCTTGTCTTTTTTTTGCAGGTTTTTTTTGTTCTGTTAATTTATACATATTTAATATGAGCAAATAAACAGAACTATCTAAAGTATGTAAACTTATCTAAAGAGTGTCAAGGGGACGAGAACAAACGTCACAAATGTGATAAGCTTACCATATTCATAAGAGGGAATTATTTTATAGTATTTGTAGGGTATTTAGTACCAACACACAGCTGCTAGCCTACCACAAAACATGCTACTTTAATTCATTTTTGTTATTTAACTTATTTGCGAACACAGATAACTAATTGCTGTGTTTTGAAGTTTTATCTTGAAGGGACAAAAGTTTAAAATATGTTTTCCTAATATCGAGGAAGTGCCGATATCTTTTGGATAGTATGCTTATTAGTGTGATTGTGAGCAATAGCTGTAATTATAAACCGGGAACAAAAAAACTGCCAATCAAATGAAAGTTCAGGAGTCAACAGGACGTCTGCATGTCCTGAAAATTCAAGTCCTCAAACAGATTTGTATTATTACCATTTAAACTTGGAATAAAGTTTAAGGAGTCAGATGTTCTTTGTGCACACATTGTCTGTCAATACATTTTTTTCCCCATTTTATTTGGAATTAAAAGGATGGCAGAGGCAATGCACTGAATAAAATGCAGGAAAATCATAGCATGATGAAGATGAGTGAGAGGAATGTTCTGCTGAAACAAAGGATTCATAAAACATAACACGCCTTCTCTTCTTCTGTCCCCAGGAGCCAAAGGCCGACGCCGCTGAAGCCAAATGAATAACCGTTGATGTGCTCACTCTGTGTACTTGGTGATTGTACAGTTTTAAATTAGTATTTTTTACCAAGTTTTATATTACAAATGTCATTTATATGTCTGTTTTGGGCTTGCACTTGTTGTAACAAAAGTTTGTTGTCACATTCATATCCATTTTATATCCATTTAAAAATTATTGCCGTCCATATCTCGTAGACGTGGCATTTTTAGTTTGTCTAATCCTGTTTTTTTCTTTTTTTGTTCTGTTTTTTTTTTAAACTGCTGAGTAATTGATATTTTTCCACCAAGTTGGAATTTTAATCTAATTTTAAACATTATGAGGCAGCTAAAGCATATTGTTAAAATTTGAGGGAAAATAGGAATTTTGCCTTTTATCTCCTTGTATTTTAATGTTAAACTAATAAGAAATTGCTTACCAAATGTTTCCAAACACTGTATGTTGACACAAGTTCCAGTCAGTAAAAAAAATACCACAAAAAAAAAAAATACTGTTATTAGGTCAAAAAAAGATTGATACATCCCAAAAACATGTATGATGTGAACCTCGTCATCTGATGAAAAGTCCTGCTAAGTTATGTTTATTTCCTGACTGAAGCTTTTCTGACTTTAATGGTTGATCTTAATGTTCTTGAATAAAAATTGTCAAAATGTCTTCATGGCATTTTCTTTGCTGCAACTAAAAACATTTATAGGAAAAAAAGGAAGTACTGTTGATTCATATAAGTGTACAGTGGCCGGGCCAATGTCCCTTAAGGAATTGGTACAATATGCTGTTATACAGTGAACTTGGCTAACTGTAAACCCCAAAACTAGTTTAATGCTCATCCATGTCTTTAAGATAATTCTCAATAATGTGTTGTTTTTTTTTTTTTACTTAGCTTCCATCTCAATAGTTTTTTTTTTTTCTATAATGTGCTCTTGACTTGGGAAACCGGTTGGTTTAAATAAGCCCGAACATCTTGGATATCGTGAATCCCTTTACCAGATAAAAGCCAAACCGCTATGTTAAGCTCCTAAAAATGTCCTTTTGGAACATGTGAAAACTACACTTGGGAATTAAGCAACCATCTTAATTAATTTCTCTCTTGTAATTGAATGAATTCACTGTTAATGCATCACGTAGTACTCTTATATTGTGTTTTATTCAGGTATTGTTGGGTGATTCATCTCAATTTATACTCCGCTTGTGCCAATTAATGACTCTACTAATCCTGACCTACAATGTGAAACTTTATAGGGTTTGCACAGAATTGATATATTTATCCTGGTGTCATTAATTCAATAATAATCAGTATTTTAGTTGCAGCTGCTTTGAGGGTTTCTCTGCAGAAGTCTCGGTGTCTTAGCTCCGTAGCACCAGCAGAGCGCAGTGTTGCCTCGCTGCACCCAGATGAGATGTTTATCTCTTTCTCCAGCGGGGGTCTCTCTCCTTTAACGTTTCCCAGCCTGTGAAAGTCGGTCAAATATGACACGTTTTGTTTTGAAACCTTTAACCAGCCTGCTCACTCACCATCCAGGGTCCTCCTGTTTTTAGGGTTTAACACAATGAGATAAGAGGAAGGAGGACACAGGGGACCAAAGAGGTCGAAATGCAGGAAACACTGTTTAAGTGAAGATTATTTGAAAGCTGTTACCAGGCAGGCTCGTATGACACACATGAGAAAGGTTACAAAAAAGTATTTACCACAATGTACGTTTATTTTTGTAGATATACTTCCCTTGTTATAGATATTTTGTTTATTTATCTGGTATTTATTTCCTCTCTTTTTATCTAAACTGTAACGTCTCTTGTGCTGTGGTTTTATTAATAAAGTTTTAAAATATATTACAGTATTCCTTCCTGTTCTTTTCTATTTCTATTCTGGTTGAGTATTAACCAATAATTAACTTTGGGAACACTATTTGTTAATTTGTTCTTTACTGTTTTTATTGCTTATTTATAATACTTTTGATCTTGCTTTTTATCTTGTTTGCACTATACCCTATGCTGCTGTAAATCCTGTAAATGTCCCCGCTGCGGGACTAATAAAGGATTATCTTATCTTATCTTATCTTAGCTGTTCTGGAGCTTTTGATCAAATCACACAATCTTCCTCATCACATGGAGCTTGCTTGAGCGTTATCATGAAAATGTAAATGTTGATTTGTCAATCTCAATTTTTAAACCCTCATATGAGATGAGAGGTCCTCAAAAAAATAAAACTGAGGAAGAAGATTGTGTGATTCGACCAAAAAGCTCCAGAACAGCCAATGAGTGGACCTGTGGATAGTGGATGGATATTTGAACCAATCAGGACCATTACGTACATACCATATATACATTATCTGTCAAGGAGACTGTAGCAACATTCTGCTGGTTGGGTTCAAATGCATTCCTAAACTACAAACTGTTGAGTAAACACATACTTTAAATCAGTTAGCTGTCATGTCACTCTACATGTGGTAGAGACGGGCGTGGAGGAAGCTGCAACATCACAGCTGAGACGTATACAGGTCAGTTACTATGAACACTAAACACTACATTCAGGCATTAGATTGATTTAACAGACAACCAACCAAGGGCACGATGAATCATACAGGTGTGTTTCTGATCGTATCACACAACCTTCCTTGAGATGGAATTCAAGCCAACATGGAGGAGAAGTCCTCCTGTTACCCTTCCCCCCCTAGTTTTACCACATGTGGAGTGAATCACCAGTTATCTGATTCACTCTCCAGTATGTGATGCTTCAGTTTGGAGGACACCATCGCCACGTTAAAGGTCCCACCAGCTCTCCTAAACAGGGGCAAGACACACTCACTTTAGCCACTTTTTGTAGTTGTTTTGTGTCTCTTCGTAGTCATTACGTATCTCTCTGTGGTTTTGCATCTCTCTCAGGTCATTTTGTATCTATTTTTAGTAGTTTTTTTGCCCCTTTTGTAGTCGTTTCTTGTCTCTTTGTAGTCCATACGTATCTCTTTGTTGTTTTGCATCTCTCTGTGGTCATTTTGTGTCTATTTGTAGTTGTTTTTGCCTTTTTGTAGTTGTTTTTCCTCTGTGGTCATTTGTGTCTATTTGTAGTCATTTTGCCCATTTTGTAGTCGTTTCATGTCTCTTTGTAGTCCATACGTATCTCTTTGTCATGTCATTTTGTGTCTATTTGTAGTTGTTTTTCCTTTTGTAGTTGTTTTTCCTCGGTGGTCATTTTGTAGTCGTTTTGTTGTAGTTTCATTACGTATCTCTCTGTGGTTTTGCATCTCTCTCAGGTCATTTTGTGTCTATTTGTAGTTGTTTTTGCCTTTCTGTAGTTATTTTTCCACGGTGGTCATTTCCCTTTTTGTAGTTGTTTTGCCCCTTTTGTAGTTGTTCCATGTAGTTTGTAGTCCCTACGTATTTCTATGTGGTTTTGCATCTCTTTGTGGTCATTTTGTGTCTATTTGTAGTTGTTTTTGCCTTTTTGTAGTTGTTTTTCCTCTGTGGTCATTTGTCTCTTTTGTAGTCATTTTGCCCATTTTGTAGTCATTTCATGTCTCTTTGTAGTCCATACATATCTCTTTGTGGTTTTGCATCTCTTTGTGGTCATTTTGTGTCTATTTGTAGTTGTTTTTGCCTTTTTATAGTTGTTTCATGTCTCTTTGTAGTCCATACGTATCTCTCTGTTGGTTTTGTATCTCTTTGTGGTCATTTTGTGTCCCTTAGTAGTTGGGTAGATTGTGTGATAAAATCAAAAAGCTCCAGAACAGGCACTGATTGGACAATTAACCTTTTCTGAAGAACCTTTTAATTTTATTTTTCAAATTCTGATCACTTCAAGGACTTCTCGTCCATAGTGGCTGGAAATTGAGATGGATAGAAATAGTTTTTTTTAAGCCAAAATGGACAAGAAGTCGCCTAGAAAATGGAAATTTGAACATTTAGGTGAATGCGTCAGCTGTCTGGGCGACTCCATCAGCTGAGGAAGATTGGTTGATGTGTAAGATACAGAACATCTACAAAACTGATCTTTTCATAAGTCTGATCTTTTGTCTACGAATTCATTTTCAATCTCCCTCAACTCTTCCAAAGACAAACCAACTTTTGTCTATTATATTGCATGTTTTCCACACCTGCTTTACCTAATTAAAATCTCAAATTTCAACTTGTTAAATTATTTTTTATTTTTTGAATCATACAGGTGTGTTTCTGATCGTATCACACAACCTTCCTTGAGATGGAATTCAAGCCAACATGGAGGAGAAGTCCTCCTGTTACCCTTCCCCCTAGTTTTACCACATGTGGAGTGAATCACCAGTTATCTGATTCACTCTCCAGTATGTGATGCTTCAGTTTGGAGGACACCATCGCCACGTTAAAGGTCCCACCAGCTCTCCTAAACAGGGGCAAGACACACTCACTTTAGCCACTTTTTGTAGTTGTTTTGTGTCTCTTCGTAGTCATTACGTATCTCTCTGTGGTTTTGCATCTCTCTCAGGTCATTTTGTATCTATTTTTAGTAGTTTTTTTGCCCCTTTTGTAGTCGTTTCTTGTCTCTTTGTAGTCCATACGTATCTCTTTGTTGTTTTGCATCTCTCTGTGGTCATTTTGTGTCTAGTTGTTTTTGCCTTTTTGTAGTTGTTTTTCCTCTGTGGTCATTTGTCCCTTTTGTAGTCATTTTGCCCATTTTGTAGTCGTTTCATGTCTCTTTGTAGTCCATACGTATCTCTCTGTGGTTTTGCATCTCTCTCAGGTCATTTTGTGTCTATTTGTAGTTGTTTTTGCCTTTCTTGTTATTTTTTGTCATTTCCCTTTCTGTAGTTGTTCCATTAGTTTTTCCATTTCTATGTGGTTTTGCATCTCTCTGTGGTCATTTTTTCTATTTGTAGTTGTTTTTGCCTTTTTGTAGTTGTTTTTTTTGTCATTTGTCTCTTTTGTAGTCATTTTGCCCATTTTGTAGTCATTTCATGTCTCTTTGTAGTCCATACATATCTCTTTGTGGTTTTGCATCTCTTTGTGGTCATTTTGTGTCTATTTGTAGTTGTTTTTGCCTTTTTATAGTTGTAGGTTTTTGCATCTCTCTGTGGTCATTTTGTGTTTTTCAGTTGTTTTTGCCTTTTTATAGTTGTTTCATGTCTCTTTGTAGTCCATACGTATCTCTCTGTTGGTTTTGTATCTCTTTGTGGTCATTTTGTGTAGATTTTAGTAGTTGGGTAGATTGTGTGATAAAATCAAAAAGCTCCAGAACAGGCACTGATTGGACAATTAACCTTTTCTGAAGAACCTTTTAATTTTATTTTTCAAATTCTGATCACTTCAAGGACTTCTCGTCCATAGTGGCTGGAAATTGAGATGGATAGAAATAGTTTTTTTTAAGCCAAAATGGACAAGAAGTCGCCTAGAAAATGGAAATTTGAACATTTAGGTGAATGCGTCAGCTGTCTGGGCGACTCCATCAGCTGAGGAAGATTGGTTGATGTGTAAGATACAGAACATCTACAAAACTGATCTTCTTATAAGATTCATTTGTCTACAAATTCATTTTCAATCTCGCTCAACTCTTCCAAAGACAAACCAACTTTTGTCTATTATATTGCATGTTTTCCACACCTGCTTTACCTAATTAAAATCTCAAATTTCAACTTGTTAAATTATTTTTAGCCATTTTATTTAGGTCATCTTTTCCATTTTGTAACACCTGACATGTTATGTGCTGACCTTTCAAAGAGGTGCATGACCAAAAACGCCTACAGTGAACTGACCTACCAGCAACATGAGAACATGTAACATGGACGAGCCCATTTCTCCCAGAGGTGGGGGGGTCTATGTGTTTCACATGCACACCGACATGCATCATGTGTGCCGCAGGGCTCAGAGTGCCCCATCCCCCTTCCGCCCTTATAGAACATGTCCCGGTCTACTATAAAGTCTTTACATCGTGTCCGTCTTGTGCTTTCTCCCCTAAACCCGTCCTAGAGCCCGGTGCAGCTGCAGGTAAGCATCCTGCAATCCAATCAGGACTTTAAAAGAAGTGATCGATGAGGAAAAAGCGCGCACAGCTGTTTTTTTTGTTGTTGGGGGTTTGCAGAGGTTTCCATATATATATATATAAAATGTAAAAAATAATCGCTAAAACAGTTTTATTGAGATTTTTCTGGTTTAAAAAAGTCAATGGTTGGCTTATGTTGAAACTTTACCATTTTAAAGGGCAAACACACCTACAATTAAGAGATGCTTGTTAAAGATTCACCATCCATAAATTGAATAGTTGAATTAATTGAATGAAAATTAATGAATTATCTCTGAACACATTGTCCTTTTCTTTCTTTGGCAGTGTGGTTGTAAATCTGGTATCAATACTTTGGTTTAAAATGTCCATTAGGCATCTTTTCTTTGTGTTATTTGAGGGTTTTTTTTATGATGACAATTAGAAGTGTGAGCTTAAAACTCTGAAAAAGAAATTTGTATTTTGTTGCTTTTATGCATTAAAAAGAAATGCAAGACTTGACTCATGTTAAAATGATTGATTGGCTTTGAGTGCGTCTTTATAGTCATTTAGTGTGCATGTGAGGTCACTGTGCATGTTACATGTCATCTGTGCATGTTACATGTCATCTGTACATTTTGTTCTCTGGCAGTAGAGGCTGCAGAGCAGAAAGCAACATGCAGTTTGAGCTTGAAGTTGATTTGTAGATGGCATTTTGATTAAAAGAAAAAATGGGGAGGATGAAGATTTTGATGTTTGATTACTTTTAAATTTAACATTGAAGCAAATTAAACCGGAAGCAGGGAATGTTTACCCCTTGTGTTTACTGCTCTTGGGTCAGCTGTTGCCATCTGCACATCACAGGTTGGGTTAGAATCTGTTCTGTTGGGTCACTTTCCTTTTTGTTGATTGAGATTTACACTCATGTATCAGCTTAGTACGTGGCTTTAACAGTTTAGCCTAATGCTAATTCACAAGCTTTATGTCTGGCTCATTTAAATGACAAAACTTCATTCTTCAATGTGGTACTCTCCCAAATTCAACTTTTTTCTTTGTGTCAGCCATGTTGGCACCTTCACAGCAGGAGCCAAAATGGAGGTCATGACTTCGGTTGCATTATGCAGCACACCTTGAGTACATTGGCTGCTAAAAGGGGGTAAAAAAGTGCTCCAATGTTCCCTTTAAATTATCTTATTTGAGCTGAAGCGATGAGTCAATCAAACTAGAATTAATAAACAACTATTTAGATCATCTATTAATTGATTAGGGTCATTTTTTTAAAGCACAAACACTGAAAATACAAGCAACAAGAAGTTATCACATTTAGCTCTGTGAACTTGCTACGCTTTTTAAAAAAACAACGGTTTGTAGACTAAACTATGAAGTGTAGAAATTGTAGAAAGTTTGCAGCCGTAACTATTTTGTGACATGTTTCTACAGAATTTAGCACGACCTTTTTGTGTCTTCACATTTTGACACATATTGCTTCTTTTTTTTTTTTTTTTTGTGGTTGTGAGTGGTCAAAACTACGGTTTGTGTATTTGTGCTGGACCTTCACGGTCTGGTGTGCGCAGAACCCACAGTATGTAGATTGATGCAGAACCAAAATCCACAAGTGCAAACTTTTAGCTGAACGCTGTTGGCAGCATTAGCAACAGAAAGAGAACGAGAGAGAGAAGTGTGTGTAACACGTGGACAGTGTGTCAATGTTGCTGCGCCTTTTTGTGTGGTTAGAACGCTATCCAACATGCTAAAGCACATTCCATTCCATCATCACCCAGATCGCTGGGACGAGGGAAAGGCAAACGGGAGCCAAACTTCTTATCTGCACTCCTTTTTTAAAGCAGAGTTTAGAAGCAGAACAGGATGAAACAATAACTAAAGCAATGGGCATATAGCCTAGGTGGAACACATTTAAACCCTTCTCCCTTTTTTTTTATTATTTTCAAATTCATAGTAACAAGATACTTTTCAGTTGTACAGCTTTTTGTGAGCCATAGCAAAATGCTACCTCAGACTCCAGCAGGAGGAGAGTGTGTTTTGTCTTTAACACTTGCACTATTATCAGCTTTACATTTTTTTTTTTTTTTTGCTTGTCCAAACTCTGTGAACAGAACCTTTTACTGTTACACTCCTTTAAGCGACAAACTATATTGTTGCAATGATGGACTTTAAATATTAAATCTGAAAAAAATCATAGGCACAATCAGTAGTAACAATATTGCATCACAGGCAATTGTGCTCATAGCACAGAGAAACCATGGTAACAGTCATGTACATGCCATTGTCATGAATGTGGGGTGTGTGTGTGTGTGATGATGATGATGATGAATGCCTGACCAGACAGACAGGATGATGATGATGATGAAATCCTAAACTGCTGTTGCCCGGCAGTAGATTTTTATTTATTTTTGTCGGTCGTTGTCCTGCAGCTTCTTCTGCGTCCGTCTTTCACACGGCTGCCGACCGCACTCCCTCACAAGAGATCCCCTGCTGCAGGCGGCTGCAGAGGGATTATTATGGGACATGGGGAAGGCGGGACCAAGAGAGGAGGAAAGCAGTGCTGATATTTCATTGGCTGTTTGGAATGAAGTACACAGTGTACCCAGTAAAGCTGTTTATGGGCCCGGGGCAGCTTTATTGACATCCTTCAGGTTTTTTTATTTGTATTTAATCGCTCTCAGTGGGAGAGATGAAGTAAATTGAATACAGATACCATCCCTCTTTGTGTTTTCACAACCTCTCCTGATGAAAAGACATTTTTCTGTTTCTTCTTTCTAAAAGCTTCAAACCCGTTTTGAATCCATGAAAATAAAGACGCTTTTTCATTCAGAGTTTCGGACAGCATCAGTCATAGTTGTCCATGCGTTACTCATGGAGTCTGTCTGCAGCTGGTATGTTGAAACGTGGTCACAAGTGATACACATGTGGGGGAAACGCCCTCTTTCGCTTTAAAGGTAGGCCCCAGGTAAACCTGAATAGTTCACAAGTGATTCACCTGGACTCCTGCCGAGGCATGTAGTGAACCACTCCTAAACGCTGACACAGGAATCAGCTGCTGGTATGGACGTTCTGGATTCAGCAGACAGCTGACTTGTGATTCTCGTCCCCTATACACATGAAGATTAATATTAACTTGGCATGATATGATCCAAACATTTAAGACTCCATGGGCAGGTGGAAATCATGTAGAATATTAACCTGACCAGCTCTGTTTTAGTCTTTGTTTGATCCAACATTACAATTATAAAAAGTCCTCAATGTTTCCATAAAAGAATGTCTGGTTTCTACTCTGTACTGAGTATTATTGCAATAGTGATTCATAAATTTATGACTAGGAATCTTTGCCAAACTGCTGGCTTTATTATGATTATTATTATTATTATTATAGCATTTACACTCCAGTGATTTAGTATGGCTCCTCCATATAGTTGGAGATGCTGCGTTTAAAAAAAATATGATAGAGATAACTTGACTTTTAGTCTCGCGTATGGCTCGGGCTCCAAAAACGCTGGATCCTACAACTCCCACAATGCACCTCAATAGCATCTATTAATATACCGACCATGCCCACTACTTCCAATCCTTTCACCGCCAGTTTGAAATGCAGTCTGTCCTCTTAAAACTTTAAATATCAAGCCTGAACAGAGAACCTTGACGGCATCATTGGTGTTATTAGGAAGTCTGCAAAGCTTATGTGTGTTAGATGAACATGAAGAACTGAACGTTACTTTAAAAATACGATACACAGCAGTCTTAAAACACAGAAAGCGCTTGTTGTTGTTGTTGTTGTTGTTGTAGTGGATGAAACTCTATTCCCTGAGCTGTCCGTCACACAGCGACCTGGTTGGCAACGAGTCTGCATCACCATAAGACTGACAATATATGAATGGGGAACTAGTTTTCAGATTATAGCACACTTGCTTGGAGTCTTTGCTTTAATCTCTTAATACTGGTGCTATAAAGACCAACAATAATGAGTTTACCTTTTTGTAAATGTGACTTATTTGGTTCTTGTTCCACAATAAAATAAGAAGCCCTAGATGCGTCCTTGTTGATCAGATGCCAGGGATTTGAGTTCGACCTAAATTGTTGTCTTTATTCAAGGTGTGACCAAACACTACCCAGCCCAAATATCCTCATAATGCCTCGTGTCAAACTGTATTTCAGTTGCAGTACAACACATGACTGTCAGTCAAAACTCTGAAAACTCAAAGTCACGTGATGTTAACACTGGCTCGTCATCAAAGATCCATAGAGAGTTGACTGCAACTACTTGTTCAGTGAAATGGAAACTGATTATATAACACGGAGAGCCACTGGAGCAATCAAAACACAGGACTAAAATCATAAATGTTACAAAGGAAGACTGTTAATGTGCCTTGTTTCTAATCTGGTCCCTGGTGGATGGTCCTGTTATCTGTGGCATTTAATTTCTGCTCCAGCTGGTATTAAATGACCACATCAGGCTGGTTGTGTAACTCTACACTCTGACATGCGTGCAGCTTCGATGAAAACAGTGTCACGCAGCATTGTTTTGCTTTTATGATTTCCTTTTTAACATGGACTCGATGGGCAAATCATATCCGACATTTCACAAAGGGTTTCTCTTGTTTGGGAAGCAGGAGGGGGAAGTGGTGTGCGTTTTGGTAAAGTAACCCACTGTGAGTAATGCATTACGACAGTGTGTATGTGTTTTTATAAGTGGGCGTGTGCTGAATGTGAGCCCACCGATCTGGTTGGGTGAGAGCGGAGTTGTATAAAAAGGCGGAGCTCACGTGGAAGCTCTCAGTAGTTGAGGTTTGTCACTCTCTGATTGGCATCTGTTAGGATTTTCAGCGTGGTTGGTGGAAGTGGAAGGTCCCGCTGGTCTGTTTTCGGGGCTTCTTTTTTTTTTTTTTCGCCAACCAAAAACTGCCTCTGGAAGGTGAGGAACCCCGACCTGTTTGATATTTACAAATAAGGGCAACTTTTCACAACAGGGCAACTTTGAAAGATTGGATTGCATTTCTGTTTCTCGTTGGGGTTGTAACTCAAACCAGGTTGGCACAGTTATGCTTCACACATGTTTTTACCTGATCCCAAATCCTCCTCCTCCTCGCCTTCCCTGGATCCCAAATGTTGTCAAACCCAGCTGAATGTAACTTCCCTTGTTGTTCATGACACAAACACGTTTGTTGTTGCTTTGTGTCTTAATGCACAACCTCATCTGCTCCATCTTGTCTCTCTGGGATGCCTTTCGAGATGACTCTGTAGAGACCATCCAGTTTGTAAATGTCAATTCCTGGCTTCTCCCTGTTGGATACTTTTTTTTTTTTTAATTATTTTAAGCCACGGTTGGATGGACATCCATCCCTCCATATGCTTTTGGTGTTCCTTCTCAACAATCTGTGTCCAACAATTCTTTTTTTCTTTCTTCATCAATTACACATGGGACTGTCCGTGCGTGAATGAATGAAATTGTTCTTTTTACTTTGCTGCATCAGTTTATGGCGCAGCATGAATAGAGGCTCTGTTGTTTTGGTGCAAACGTGACCGTTCAGGGGGTTTTAAGGGGCATTCCGGGAAGAAATGGTGTCAATTAGGTCGAATCAAAATTAATTATATGAGCACTTTCATATGTGATGTTTCTCTGCATGGCGATCATATAGGATCTGCACAAGGACGTTTTGTGCCATGTCTGCAGGCGACAGATGTTCCTCCCCCATGCTTGGATCAGGTGCTTTATTTGCAAGTCAATGGCAATGTTTTCTTCCTCTTTTGGCAGCAGTACTCAAAATCTCCATTAAGTTAGGATTAGAAGTTGAGTAACAACTGGATACAAGATTTTTATGTTTTTGAGACGCAACTTCTGGTGGATATTTTAGTTTCCCAGCTGTATTTTTTTTTTTTTTTATGTTGGTAACTTTGTCCTTTTTGTTTTTGTTTTACTGTCAGATTTCTGCGCAGTCACTAAGCAAATTCTCCATTTTCTTTGCAGGTCTTCAGAGCCTCCCCAGCTCATCCCTCTTTTTGGCCCCACCTCACACCACATCAACAGACATGATCATCAGACTGGGCAGGCTGACACCTGGATACTTCCGCCTCCTCCAGGTATGTTCAGTTTCACCACAGTGTACATATGATGGCTGAGATGTGTATATACTTTACATAACTCTATTTGACGTGATCGTTTCTGATGACGAAATCGAAGGACAGGTGATTTTTACTAGAACCAAACAATCTGTAGGAGGAATCTGGAGTTATATTCTTGCTCAAAAGCTTAATTTTCACTTTTTGCTAATTGTATTTTAGCTCCAAACATATCCATCACAGTTGGTCTTTATCCTTTGTTTATATAGGCATTAACACTGGTTCTAATCTGAATCGCGTCAGTCAATGGGGCCCAGTGCTGCTGCTTTCATCATCGGTATAATTAGGGGTGACACTAATCATTGTGATATAGTTTCCTTTGTTCCTCCTGCTGTCATCGTAATCCACTCATCAGTAGTGACCCTCCATATGTCTCGCCCACTGTGTCAAGTCTTTGTTCGCTTATTGTCACTAATTTGGAAACAAAGGCTGTCTCCTCAAAAGGCTTTACATTGACTCAAAAGCCCAACAGACCGAAGAAAAGTGATTGCCTCTTACATGAGATTTGACGCATTGTCGGGAGATACATTTTTTTAATGATAAGTAGTTACTGAGGGGAGTCTAGTACAGTGGAGACAAGAATTTCAACATGGTTCGACTTTGAACGCCATTTTATAAATTTGTGATTCACGGCAACAATCCATTTCACACAACTTCTAACCGAGCAAAGACGCATCAGTGCAACAATGCCAACGGTTAATTCGCTGTTGATGTAAAACATTTTATGTAAAGGGGGAAAAAAGTAGCTGTTGAACATGATTTTCAACATCCAGCACCACTTTGTTATTGTACAGTTGTGTTTCACATTGTGCTCTACAGTTACATCTCCTTTTAAAAACTCTGTTAGACAACTTGGCATGGTTAAAGTAGATTAGCGCTTGCTAAACATCGGCAAGAAAAGTGCGAAATGTGTTTCAAATTTCTGAGCAACTTTTTTAGAAATGTCTCCTTGATGGCGACAGTATTTTAAAAATAGAACCGTAATCATGGCTGTTCAAAAAATACCTTTTCAAATGGTCTAGAAACCTGCCATTGGCTTTAAAAGCATTCACACTAGCATTATGCTAACACGTGTAGTGTATCTATTAATACTTTTTCTTTAAATGTGGGAAGCCTGAGCTTTTTAAAATGCTGACGTTCCTATCTCACTGATCCAGGCCTAACATGGGTCATAGGGAGTAATATATGGAATCATTCTATGAAATACAAGCAGATTGATTCTTGGTGCATGATATGCTCCTTTGTGCCCAGAACATTGTGTTCCTCTTTTGAAACCAGTCTCTCCCCTCCTGAATGTTTAATAACTTTTCCTGCCAAGGGGTTGGTCACATGGCAGAGTGCTGCGAGGCTAAAGCTGCAGATGTTTGGTCTTTTAAGAGAGAAGTCCTATTAGGACAAAATATTTGGTGAATGTTTGCCTTGCTACAGGTTCGGCCAATGACTGGCTCATTGTTTCCACTGTTGGCTGACCTCTGATCTTTGTCCTGTTTTTTTTTTTTTCTTGTCTCTGCAGAGGCAAGTCGCCGGTGAGGTGCAGACTCAGCCACAGGACCGCGCCGTCAACCAGATAGCCATGATGCTGGCCATCATGGGCCTGAGTTTGTCCTACTACAGCGCCAGGCAGATGACGGAGAAGGTCCAGGTCCAGCCTGCGCCCTGAAGCGACTCGACTACCTGTGATCGTGGAGATAACGGATGAGCCAATGAGAAGTGAAGGAGGTGGAGCGAGGAGGGGTTGGGGGGGGAGGTTTAGGATCAGAGACACAGCAGTGTCACCCAGAACCACACTTTTCTGACCACAGTCATAGTCACACTCGGACACTGAATTTCATGGATCCCTCACTCACCATGAGCAGAAGCGTCAGGGCTGCTGCTAAGTGTTTTCTATACTTTCTGTGGTCAGGGTTTTGTGGGGGATGGATCACTTTGGGGGGGGGGGGGGGGTCGTGGATAAGGACTGGTTTTATGGACTGGTTTGGTAAGGTGATCAAAGCCAGATGATTGCCAACTGGGTCTGACCATTAGTCATTACAAAAGTACATGCTTGCAAGATGCCGTCGATACTGTTCTGAGCTACAAAAAGGGAGGAGGAAACTCTTGTATAACTGTGAATTTAGCCAGTGCTCAAAGCTTGTCCAAAGGGTTATTAAATAAATGAACAGTAATGCCTTTTTAAGGGAAAGGCTGACTGCAATTGAGATGTACCTTGTAAAGAAGTGATGTCAGGCCCAGAACATGGTTAAAGGGGATAAACGTTAGCTCAACCCTTTTTGTTTTTGTTTTTTCTGTCATTTTTTTTTTTCCTTCACGAGAGAACCTTGCAGAGCCTTGTGAACAGTCAACATGTATACTTGTGAAATGTATCCGTCAGGTGTCAAAGATCCAGTGAATAGTTGTGTAAAGTGCAGAAACTATTTTTAAAATGCTACATCAGATCTTCTAAGGGACTTAAAACTTTCATTTTTTCTCCACTGTGATTTCACATCAATGAAGTCCTGTTAATAAGATGTGTGACTAGCTTTAATGAGCACGCTGGATAAATACCCTTCCTGCAATACCTACTACATGTTGATGCAAACCTCTAACTTTTAATCAAAGCAAAAATCAGCCTGTCTTGTTTTTATTGATGGATGAAGGTATTACTTTATTTTGTAAAGATTAAATAAAGCTGTGAATATTTTGAATGAGATGTGTAGTGAGTGTTTAGTGATCTATGACGTTTAAAAACAGTTGCTGAGTTTAGTTTGAACAGTTCCTTGGTTGGCGCTGGAGGCTACAGTATTTCCTGTATCAGAGAATCTGTGGTGTCATCTGCACGCAACAGGAAGTGGTCAAGCTGATGCACACATGTTGTCTTTTTTTTTCATACCCGCTAGTGTGCCCTCTTCACACGCAAGCCCAAATGAAAAGTGAATTTGCAAAAAATTTGGTTGTGTTAGGATGGCTTTGTTTGAGAGTAGAAAGCAAGACTGAAATGAAGGTTTTAGGAGAGCATGCTCACAAAGTCTTAGTTCTAAGGAGAACGTCAAGATTTCTGTGTATGTTGACTTCTATATCGGAGCTTGTATTACAGGCTGTGCTTTGAGGAATACTTAAAGATGGAAGGTGCGTTGAAAGAGACAATTGATGACCGTTTATCGGATCAATCAAAGTGCTCCACATTATAAACCTGCAAGTAACGCAAGCAAAAAAAACAACATTTGAGAAGATCATTATGGGTGGTTGGCTCCTGAATATGCCTTTAATGTGATGTCTATGGATGGTACATTAAAAGAACATACTGGCAAGCTTTTACTCAATATTAAGTGGAACCTATTTTGGTCATTTCTGAGCATTTATGGAACATGCTTCATGTTTATCGTCTCCAATTTCCTCAGTTACACAGTGTTAAAAAGTAAGTGTGAAAGAATTAAAAATGCACTTGATTCCCATGATCCCCCGCAACATAGACATGTTTGAGTCAGATTCGTGATCGCTTTTCTGCACGTCCTCCCTTTTCTCTTGCAGGGCGTGGAGTTTAGAAAGTGCGCATGCCTGTTCACTGTCTGATGTGATGCCCTGTGACAGGCTGAGACCTTGTTGGGCGCCACGTGCCCCTCTGCCCACGCCGCAAGCCCCTCCCCATCGCCCTCCCCCCATGCACATCACTGGGCAAAAATATCTCGCTTTGCCGTCTCAGCGATGCGAGGCTCAGGACACTACCCTTAACGAAGGGCGCCCATTGGCTAACCGGTGATGCGTCACCAAAATCGGCCTAGTTCTGAGCCACAGAGACAAAAGGATGGGGGATCAGGTCATTGGTGGGGAATGTGGGTGTGGAAGATCATTATCTGGGATGGAAGTGGGGGCTCCATGTCCTTCGTTTTATTTAGTTTTGATATTGAAAGAATTGTCACAAAGGGGCATAAGATTGCATTCAGTGAGAGTTGGCCTTAACAGTCAAAACCAAGAGAAGCTCTGTAGATGAGATGGTTTGGTAGATGCTTGTGAAGACTTTAAAAAAACATTTTTTGTATAAAAAATGTATGGAATTCGGAGCTGCTGGTGCAAAAAAGAGACACCAACCGAACTGTGAAGCTCATTCTCAGACGACTGTCACTTTAATTTTCATGATCTCCTTGACGAGCAATTATGAGAAATATGCTCAACTTGTGTGTGCATGATGAATCTGTATGGCGACGGGAGAATGTGTTGCTTCTGTATGTATCATCTTTAGATACAACTTATCCTTGACAGGCTGTAAAATAATGAAGAAATGTTGTAAACTCCATTTGAAGCATAATAGCACTGTAGCTAAATTTTTTTTTGTCAATCAATACTTTTACGAACACCTTTGTGTTTGAGCCTCACAAGGCATTCCCTCCCAAATGTACACAAATTTGATGTTTAGCTACTGCTTTTTGTTCAATAAAGACATTTAAATCTAATATTTTCTCAATGTAATTTTATGAATTATTGTCTTGTGGTAAGCCGACTGCTGAAAAGTATGTAACCATTATCATATATATTTAGGACCAGGTTAAGAAATCTTTTCGACCAAGGCTATGAGCATTTCAGGCTCCTGTTTGGTCAAATGTTGCCACCATCTTTCTTGAACCACAAGTCTGATTTTGTGGATCTGAAAAGAACCGTACAGAAGCAAAAGAAAACACCACAAAGGGTATTTTACATGTTAATGCTCGCTGACCAACCCACCCAGTTTCAACCATTACTGTAGAGTAAGCAAGGAGGCTAATTCTGCTAGTTGCATCTTAAGGCCTTCATAGGCTTTTTAGTTGTCATTTTTATTTTCAGTCGTCTTGAAATACGTTTTTGAGTATCTGCTCACTCTTGGCTGTCTTTATCAATTGTTTTTTACATTTCTGGGCCCCATGAACTGCTATAGCATTGATGACAAGTGTCAATTTTGAGACCCAAAAATAGAATCGCAGGAGTTGCTCACAGGATTGTGTGGAAAGGTTGGGTGAAAAGAACTAGTTAGTACGATTCGTTGCTATTTATATATGTGGATAACGGTTCAGTTAGATCCTGGGTGGTATTAAAGGTGCAGCACTTGGTTGTTAACACGAAAAATTACAGAAATAGTTGAATGAAGAGAAATCCGGGCTCCTCTTTCAACTCAGGATAGCTGACCAATCACAGTGAAAATGTCTGTCATTTTTGATAAGTTACAGAAATGGTCAACGTTTAACATAGATCTGTATACTGTATATTGAATGTTTATGACATGATCCATTTAGAGCTGGTGCAGAGACATATTGCACATAAAATAACATATGGGAATCATTAAGAGGAACACACAAAGAATGTGGATCACAGTCTTTCAGATCAACGTGCCTGTTTATTTGCAGAGACCACATCAGGTCACATCTCGGCATCCCTGGCAGAGTCACGTGCCCAGCTGGAGCATGTGCTGGATGGAGGTTCAGTCTGGGGGGGGCCTCTGCCCGGGGAGTTGCTGTTGTGACTTGCGTATAGCATGCCGACTGCAGAAAACACAAATCTCTCAGACGCCTGACAACCCCACCCTGCAGCACAATCAGCAGCATCCATTTTATCTGCTGCCACGTCGAAGTTTCTTTAAATAAAGGCTTTTATTTAGAAAAAGACCTTCTAATAACAAAAAAAACTATTTTTTCAGTGATCATCAAAACATGTTTAGTTTTTTTAATCACTTTCATGGGCCTTTTATGAAAAACCTGCCATGCCCCCCCAAAACAAACAAGTAAAATGCAATGTGCTATATAAGTTAACCTGACAATTGTAAAGTTGTGTTTATCGGTTTGCTGTACCTGTTAGTGCTTCAGTATCTCAGCCCTTTAAAAGCAGAGGTCAGTGATGTAGGACGCCATGTTCTGACTCCTAATCTCACTCTGATTTTTTTTCTATCTCCCTATGGCTTCGTTTTCATTAGGATTAGCAGAAAATCGGCTTATCTCTGGACTCTAAGAGCTGTTTGTTTCCCTATTTATGGGCTCAAAGGTTTTTTTTTCTCCTGGGTTTATGATCATTTTGCTTTAGGACTGTCGCTAATTGATGTGTTCAAATCAGGATAGAAACTGTGTAGCGATAGATATCAGACCAACCCTATAGATTTTACACTGTGACTACTTGCCTAAATAATGTGCATTGTAGCAAAGTGTTTAATGTGAGAACAATGAATACTCTTAATTTTCAATGTCAATTACACTTCAGAAAAAACAGTTCACCTCTGGTTCTAGTGTGTTTCAGATATTTTAGCCACACTAGCGGCGCGGCTATAGGGATGGTAGTGTTGGCCAGTCGGTAGCTCCACCACTAATGACAAAATGAATGGTGTTCCTGTCAGTCTCATATGTGTGTAGTGCTAAATAAATGTTAGCAACACGCTTTACTAAGATAACATGATAGTCATTGTCATGTAGCACTACATTGTGAGCAAGTTAGCATGATGGTATTAGCATTTGGCTCAACCTCTTGTTTAAACCTTTCAACAAAGATTCTGTCCCTCAACCTAAAGCTAACATCTGTTCATCTTTCCACACGCCACCAGGAAACACATGGAGGAAATCATTTTCTGAACACGTTGCAAAACTTTTGTCTTAAGCCGGACCTTTGTCCACAGCACCGTGTCAGCGCTGAAGAAAGCTTTAAATGGAAATCACTGGAGGAGGAAGTCGTGACTAAGTAAACCACAAACATTCGGCACCATCACGCAAGTTTGTGCCTCGCAGTGTCATCAAAACACGCTGCAATCTAGGTTATGTATATTTGTATATTCAGAGCAGATATTGAGGATTTTAACTGTTGGACGTCATACTTCCGCTTTGCATCAGATATCGGAAGTAGTAGCCTAACTGACCAAAACAAAAAAGCAATAATTTGACGCAAAACATTATGGCTTTATCATGAAAGTCTGCTGAAACATTGAGCAACTTAACAACTCTTTTAGACTTTAATGAAATATCTAAATGTAGAGCTGAAGTAGTTTTCAGTGTAATTTAGATAGTTTGAAGAATTCACATAAGTCCGCTGTTTTGAGTAAAATAGTTACTAAGTAAGTGGTGGTAAAACGATCCCACTGTATTGGTTTAAACACGAGTCAGAACTGTCTCAGTATTTTCATTTAATCCTTTTTAAAATCAGTTCAGACCATTCATTTTTTTTTTTACCCCATTGGAAGCCTGAGAATGTTGTTTCAACACCCCAGAAGGTTTTCATGGGCACATTTTTTTGCTGAGCCGCTGCATGAGAGGAGCGGTAGACATTGAGCTGCTGATTTCCTGTCTATACTGGTGGAGGATGTTTGTAAGAATACTAGCGACTGTTGGAGCCAGAGCTGGGAATAGACCAGGGTTTGGTAATTATAGAGTCTTATTTCTGTCGTGAGCGGATAGATTGTGTTCTGAAATTGTCTCCCTGGACAAACTGTTATACATATAAGGTGTTTTCACAGAGTTTCAGTCACTGTTTGAGAGCTTCAGATGTTTGCATTTAGTGTATTTATGTGGACAAAAGTGTGTGTGGGAGTTTTCTGTTACATTGCAATACTTTTATATATTCTGTCTCCTCTCTTTCCAGTATTCATATACTTTTTGGCATCATTCTCCACACCAGTGCAATAATCTGAATTAGGTTGGAGGTTGGAAGATGTCTTACTCAAAGTGCCTTTAGAATGAATAGATCACCTTTCCCAGCCATTCGGCCATGTGACCTTATTCTCAGCTGTAAACAGGATCCTATATAAATATTGAAGTTGTGACATGACAGTACTCACTTGCACTCACATACACAGGCACTTTCCATTGTGTACCTGATGACCTCAAATGACTAATTTGTCAAAACTGGAACTAACTGAAATATCTTTAATGTTATCACTAGCACACTTTGAAGTAACACTTTTTCTGGTTAAGACACACTTACTTAAAGGCTCCGGCAAATTGTCTTCTCAATCTCTGAGATTACTTACACATGGTTAGGGTTTGACAAATGCATATATGATGGGAGCTGCTTTGTGCAGCCTCTATTAGCCGCCACATCGAAGCAATTGTGCGTTAAATGTTGTGCTCAAAGACAAGGGGAAGGTATTACTCACTAATTCTCACAAACAAACAAAGGTTTATTTCCTTCACTACTAATAATCAATTTTTTAACCCTGTGTCAGGGCTGCATATACCTGCATCTTTTATGGATTTTTATACAACAAACTAATTATTTTATTTGCTGCTCGCACATGTTGCTTGTGTCAAAATGAAACACCCAGTGCGGTGTTTACTACTATCTGCACCCCTGCCACTAACTGCTGTTTATGTAACTCACCCAGTACTGGATAAAGTTCCACACACATCCGTTATAGAACTCGAAACCCAAGACTGCTGCAAAGAGAAAGTAGAGTTGATTCATAGCTTTAACCTTCGCGTCTGATCCCTACGTTGGTAACTTTTAAGTGTGGGTACAATGAAATTAACAATCTGTGTATATCCAGCCATGGGTCTTTGAATGTCTGTTTATCATATTAGTTTTTCTGTGAGTCTGCGTGTGTGCTTTCTTGGGTTTGAACTTTAAAATCCTGTCGAGCTAAGCAGTGGGACTTGGGAAACTGCCTCTAGCCATGCAGTAAAAACCTGCTTGTAAATACTACACAGCCGGTTTGAACAGGTTAAATACGGGGAAAAAAATACGGGTGCACAGAGGAGCACACATTCACATACAGTTTTAGGAAGGGGTTGGAATATGAAGGTGCACAGCTCCTGTTTGTGTCCTCAGAGTACAAACTAGTTCATACGCAGCCACGCACAAACTCACATGTGAATGCAAAGGCGCCATTTCTCCCTGTTTACCTGTTAACTTGTGTGATCCCTGATTCTCATCAAAATAACTCCACCTGTTTCATGTTGCCAAATGTCCCCATTTAGATGCAATAGCTGAAATGCAACAGCAGAACTATCGTAGCATGTAGACATTGACACCACACGCGCACTCATTTTTGATCTCCGCTATAGCTTGGGTAATATAGTCTTAGAAAGTAAAAGACGGCAGTCCTTCTATACATTTTTATTTACAGTCATAACTGAGAGCTTTTGTATCACAACAATACTACATTACATTACATTACATTACAGTCATTTAGCAGACGCTTTTATCCAAAGCGACTTACAGGAAGTGTATTCAACATAGGTATTCAAGAGAACTACTAGTCACCAGAAGTCATAAGTGCATCTCCTTTCTTAAACAAGCATCTTAAAGCATAAACCAGAGCAAAAGTATAGTGCAGAGGCAAATTACTACGAAAACAATAATTGCAACAGACTAATACGAATATAATAAGTGCTACAAACTACTACGAATAGGATAAGTGCAGTAAACGAATACGAATTCAATAAGTGCAGCGAACTGATACGAATACAGTAAGTGCAACAACTAATACGAATGCAATAAGTGCTACGAGGAAGGCTCAGGGTAGTACTTCATGAAGAGGTGAGTTTTCAGCCTGCGCCGAAAGATGGGCAGCGACTCTGCTGTCCTGACGTCAGTGGGGAGTTCATTCCACCACTGAGGGGCCAGGACAGAAAAAAGCTGTGACCGGGTGGATCGGCCGCAGGGACCTCTGAGCGACGGGGCAACCAATCGCCCGAGGCAGCAGAGCGAAGTGGTCGGGCGGGGGTGTAGGGCTTGACCAAGGCCTGGAGATAGGAAGGAGCTGTTCCTTTCACTGCCCTGGAGGCTAGCACCAGAGTCTTAAACTGGATGCGAGCTCTTACAGGGAGCCAGTGTAGAGAACGGAGAAGGGAAGTTGTGTGGGAGAACTTGGGGCGATTGAACACCAGACGTGCTGCAGCTTTCTGGACAAGCTCCAGAGGTCTGATGGCCGACGCCGGGGCTCCGGCAAGTAGTGAGTTGCAGTAGTCCAGGCGGGAGATGACCAGAGCCTGGATGAGCACCTGCGCCGTCTCCTCAGTGAGGAAGGGGCGAATCCTCCTGATGTTGTAGAGGAGGAATCTGCAGGATTCAGTGACTCAAGGGGCCATTTATTGGGACCGTGTACGTCCGATAACGTATCATAACATAACGTATGTATAACATTTACAACATTTTATAACATAACATTTCCTTTTTATTAAAAACAAAAATATTTCCTAAAATAAAAATATAATTTTAATTTGGGCATATATTAAAAAAAAATAACTAAATAAAACCAAACATAACCCTGTTCAAGATAAAAAAAACAAAAAAAACAAAAAGCCTTCAGACAGCCCATTTTTGTGCTTTGTTTAACAAACTATTTCACATTTCTCACATGTCCCCTTTAATGGGAGAATTGGCCTCTGCTTTCTTTGGCCAATGCTTCAAACCTGGGCTGATATGGTGTGATTGCCAGGGAGACACACTGATGCACGTGCTCGTTGGTTAGGCGACTCCGGTACTGATTTTTGATGAAGTTCATTTTTGAGAATGCAGATTCACATCTGTATGTGGATCCAAACATTGTAAGGATGTGCACTGCCATCCATTCAGCAGGGGGAAATTGGCCGCAGTTTTCGCTGTCCAGTTTTCCATTTTTTGCTCCGGTCACGTGTGACTGGCTGCTGAGATGGACTGTCTGCCTCGAGTTTGGGAGGGCTGGAGCGGTCTGTGGGCTGGAGTGCTATCTGTTTATCTGTTTATCTGTTTATCGTTGCAACCCCCAGCCTCGTATTGAGATCGCGGCGCGCGGTTTCAAAATAAGAGCGCCCAGCACGATTTCTTTTTTTTTTTTTTTTTTTAATAATTAAAAAAACTTTTCAAAACAGCTCGAGGGCCATTAATAGACA